>NC_091118.1:65307519-65623095 GCF_040183065.1 Periplaneta americana
CCTATATTGTATTTAAAATTATGTCAATATCTATTTTATTATAGCATATTTATGATAAAACTTAATAATATAAAATGATTTTACATATGAAAGCCAAGATAACTATAATTATTATCAAAAGGAGCACCAAAGAGAGTTATGATCGTTGGCAAAGAGTCGATACTGCTGCTACTTACTGGCAAATTACTTGAAAAAGGTGTCAAATCAGATAGTTTCAAAATATCAGGCGTAGGCCTACAAGTAACGAAAAGGAGGACAATTCTTGATTTTTTTAAAATCCGCCCGGACCTCGGACAAAGGCCTAAAAAGGAGGACATGTCCGGATAAAAGAGGCCGTCTGGTGACCCTATGGGTGAAGAAAGAATGTTTTTTTTTCCCCCTTTGTACAGAGGGACCCGAAGGTTTATACTGCAACCTGAGGCTTATTGTGCTTACCACTCCTATTCTTTGAATGGATTGGGTAGCCGAATTGCCGCACTCTTGTACAAGTGCAGCACGCCGTACCGTGAACGAGAATAATGTTACTACTGCTACTAATAATAATACCATTTTAATCTACACGAACTGCATATCTTACAGCATAATTATGTCCTTCCCTCCCCCCATCATTACTACGTCACGAGTAAAATTTTCTGTTGATCTGCAACTGTTTCTGAGATGAAACAATTACAAATAGGGATTTGAATGCTTGTTCTCAATATGAAGCGATCAGTTAATTAAAAAGATCAATGCAGTAGAAATTGATACTAAATGTCAGAAATCAATTCAAGGTTAAAGTTGTTTACATATTTCACTACTTATGAGACATAAATTTATACAGGGGTGTCCAGGAAGTAGTTCAAAATCTGTAACCTGTGGTTTTGGCGACAAAGTGTGCCCACGAACGGTTTTCTGAGGGGACCGTTAGGCCTGGTTCACAATAAACCAGGAACGGAAACGACAATGAGAACGGAAAAACTATTAAAATACGTATATTTAAATGTGAGCATTCACAACGAGAAGTTTGCTGGAGCCCAGGAACCTAAAAGTTGGCGAAATTGTAACTTTGCCTTTCTCTTCTCCGATCACAGCCTACTAGGTTCTTTCTGTTGTCATCATAAAGCTAATGGGTCGTCGTAAATACTATTGCAAATACTCTTAATCGCGCTCTTGAAGACTTAAACAAATGGTGCATGGAGAACGCTATGACCGTGAACACTGAGAAAACAAAATGTCGAACTTTTTCTCTGTGTCACAATCAGCTAACACTAGCCATAATCTACAACAATACACAATTGGACAATGTCCCTACATTCAAGTATCTATAAATATCTTATAGGCGTCACTCTTGATAGTAAGCTCACCTGGAAAGATAATTGCTCCGAGATAGCTTCAACAACCCGTGGCAGACTCTCCATATTAAAGCGACTTGCTGGGACCAAATGGGGATATGCTTCATTTACGCTAAACTGTACTTGTAAGACATATGTGAAACCAATCATGATATGTAGCTGTGGTGCCCTTATAACTGCATCTGATCAGACAATCAGTAAGCTAGACTGTGTCCAAAATCAAGCCATTAGACTGATTACTGGTGCTGTCAAATCAACACCAATAAACTCACTATTGCTATATATCAAATCAGAAATGAGACAATCAGTGTTAAAACTTCATGAAGAACTCACTGGTTTGTCTGATATTGAATACTCCCCTTGCATCTCACACACCAACCGCAAACTAAAAACCCAAGATGGTTTCCTACAAAAAGTAATCACTGAAAGGCATAATCTGGATCTATCCTGGAAGTCCCAGCAATTGATACTACTAGCCAACCTACTTGCGTTATGTCATACCGATTACGTGCCTCATGCAGGCTTTCTGACTATACGGAGTGTGAACGCTTTGACCTAAGTGAAAAGAGTATCAGAATATTCGACTATTGCAAAACGTTTCTGTGGCATTGCTAATGATATAATGATTGTCATTTCAAAGTCTCACACAAGTATTTCCGGATATATGATTGCGATCCTGAATCTTCTGGTAGCGTTTAAAATTTGGTACACGGTAATTTGCATACAGAGCTTATGGCTTTTGTTTGGAAGAAATGCGTGCACGATTTGTACGGCCACAAAATCGTCCTCTATCTTTGTATTTTTCCTTTGCGCTATCACACTGTGAGAATAAAATGAGACAAACCCTGACTTTTCATTGATAATTCTAAATTTTGACACCTGGTAAACACATTCACACGAGATTCTGGCTCCACATTTTCGCTGGAGTTATCATACAAGAAAAATGTTCCAGTTGAGAAATCCTTGTGTAACATACCGAAACTTCTTCCAGGTCGGATAATGATTGAGGTTTGGTTCATTGGTCTCGCCTTTTATGAATCCTCAACGTCTTCGTCAGACTTCTAGTTTTCACAAATTGCACCTCCGTATCTTAGCAACAGAATACATTTTTAGTTCGTGATGCTTTCGGGGATTCTATTCTTTGGGATTTTGGATTCGGGTAAAATTCTTTTGGGC
The DNA here is from genome assembly GCF_040183065.1 of Periplaneta americana. Lineage (NCBI taxonomy): Eukaryota > Metazoa > Arthropoda > Insecta > Blattodea > Blattidae > Periplaneta > Periplaneta americana. The sequence goes on from NC_091118.1 coordinate 65,310,027, forward strand.
TTTGTATCCTTTCGGCTTTCGGATTCGGGGAAAATTCTTCGGATCTTTTGATTCGGGGGTTGTCTTTTCAGGTACGTATGGGCAGGTACGATTTAAATGGCGGCTTCCTTGAATTTGAATTCCATGCAAATTTTACAAACTGTTTTCTCACACTTTTTTCAGCACATTTCGTGCACGTTCAAAGCTCTTACAATTCTGATGCCAGGAACATGAAATTTTACTGCATGTTCTATTTTATATAATTTGATTAACAAAAAAGATCATTTTTTATAAACTAAATGCTTTCTAAATTAGAAAAAAAACATTTAGTGGACACTAAAAATTTAAATTTTGTAGTTCCATATTTCATTTTTATCTTTTTTCCTCAATTTGTAGATATAAATTTAAAATTCTGGATGTTTAAATTTCTTTCTAACCATATTAGACATTTCTTAAAAAAAAGTGTCATACATGAAACTTATATTTTGTAAGAGGAGATAGATTTTGAAAATAGGCACATTTTTACTTAAAATTTCAAAAGCCATTCATTTGATCATAATGAAACTTGTACATAATGAAACTTGTATGCAAGAATACTTCTAGTAATGGAATTCAGTGTACAAATATGAATGTCTACCTTAAAAAATGTAGAAAATACTAATTTCGCATGTCACCCCAATTAATAGGGCAATTTTGTCTACTGCAGTATCTGCAACGAATTTAGTAATGTGAGGATGGTGATGGGAAATCATATCATTTTCGATCTCTGCTCTACGTAATACCAAAGCAGATTGAATATCATGTACTCTTGGACAGAAAAGTAATAACATAACCTCAAATTCCCCTTAACCAACTCTATTTCAAGATTATCAACTGATTCGATACCTACAATATAACCTCATTGTACGAAAGTTTTGAGGGAGGCTAAGTTAGTTGAGGGTAGCATATGGGTAGTGCGACAAATATTTAAAAAATATGAATTTCCGTTATGCTAAAAACATTGTAGAACGAAAATTGTTAATGGAAAAACCCGACATTGTAGCAAATTATAATATAAATAATACAATAACTTATAATTTAAATATAATATATATTTCGCGCCTTCAGTCATTATCTAAATTGCAACCTCGTATCTGTGACAATATATCAGACTATGATTTATCCCCGCTCTTGAGCCTGGAAGCGAGAGAACAAAGAAAGCAACAATTTTGTCAGGTGGAAATTTTTGCTGATAAATACAAGGGAAACTTTTCCTTTTCAGAAACTTCTACGGAAAATGTTTCTTGTCATAGCACTACTTATTTACTGCAGTAAAGTGATGTTCTTATTGAATTTGGCATTCCCATGAAAATGGTTTAATTAATTAGATTAATTAGAATATGTGTCTCAGTGAAACGTACAGCAGAGTCCGTATAAGCCAGTTTCTGTCTGATGCTTTCCAATTCACTGAGGGCTAAAGCAAGGAGATGCACTAACTTTTTAACTTTGCTCTAGAGGAAAGTCCAGGATAACAGAGAGGGTTTGGAATTGAACGGGTTACATCAGCTTCTTGTTTATGCGAGTGACGTTAATATGTTAGTAGAAAATCCGCAGTCTATTAGGGAAAACATGGGAATTTTACTTGAAGCAAGTAAAGAGATAGATTTGGAAGTAAATTCCGAGAAGAAAAACAAAATATATGATTATGTCTCGTGACCAGAACATAGCATGAAATGGGAATAGGTATAAAAATTGGAAAATTTATCCTTCGAAAGGGTGAAGAAATTCAAATATCTAGTCGGCCTGGGTAGCTAGTCGGTATAGCGCTGGCCTTCTGTGTTCGAGGTTGCGGGTTCGATCCCGGCCCAGATCGATGGCATATAAGTGTGCTTAAATGCGACAGGCTCATGTCAGTAGATTTACTGACATATAAAAGAATTCCTGCGGGACAAAATTCTGGCACACCGGCGACGCTGATATAACCTCTGTAGTTGCGAGCGTCGTTAAGTAAACCATAATTTAACAATTTTTCAAACACCCTGAAACAAGAGTAACAAATATAAATTACACTCGAAAGAAAATTAAATGCAGAATAAATATATGGAAATGTCTGTTATTATTCCGTTGAGAAGCTCTTTTCATCCGAGCTGCTTTAAAAAATATATATATATATAAACAAAAGGTAGCATTTATAAAATAGTTATATTACCGATTGTTCTGCAGGGTTGTGAAACTTGGACTCTCAATTTTAGAGAGGAACAGAGGTTAAGAGTGTTTGAGAATAAGGTGTTTAGGAAAATATTTGAGGTTGAAAGGGATGAAGTTACAGGAGAATGGAGAAATTTACACAACGCAGAACTGCACGCATTGTATAGTTCACTTAACATAATTAGGAATATTAAATCAATATGTTTGAGGTGGGCAGGGCATGTAGCACGTATGTATCTGGGAGACTTCAGAGAAAACGATCTTAGGGGAGGCCGAGATATAGAGTGGGAGGATAATATTAAAATGGATTTGAGGGAGGTAGGATATGATGGTAGGGGCTGGATTAATCTTGCTCAGGATAGGGACCGATGACGGGCTTATGTGAGGGCGGCAATGAATCTGCGGGTTCTTTAGAAGCGACTTGTAAATAAGTAAGAAGGCATAGACGCCGAAGGAGGTAGAGACGCTGGCCGTGTTGGACGTCCCTGTCGGGATTGATCAGCTCTGGGAACCCAGAGGTGCGCTGGCGGGATGTTTAATGCAGGATGGAAGTCAAAATCCCGTCACCGGGTCTGATGGTTATCGGCCAGGTGCCCCTTTGTTGTGGGAGCAACGGCCTGTTCCGCATTTGCAATGTAAAGACGACAACTTGGACGTAAAGACCACGAGGGGCGGGGCATTGACTTGTCCGCCCGCAGGTGCGCAGAATCAGGCGCCGGCCGTTTTAACTCCAGCTGCGGATGTTAGCCATCGGTTTGCCATACTCACCATTAGGTCAAGGTTCACGGCTTCAAATCCTTCCGAGGGTATTAATTAATTAAATAATAATAATAATAATAATAATAATAATAATGATGATGATAAGAATGATAATTATTATTATATATAAACAATACAAACGGCAATCTTTATTCCCAAGGAAGTCATGTTGGGTGTTTCCGTTATTATTATTATTATTATTATTATTATTATTATTATTATTATTAAAGTAATAATCCCTAGCGCCACAGCCCTTGAAGGGCTCAGACCGACAAGCCGGCCTCACGTCCACATGCCGAAAATGGGTGGACGATCATCCAAACAGAATGATTATTATTATTATTACTATTATTATTAGTGTTGTTGATCGATCAAAATATTTAATCGATTAACTATTTGAATTGAATCGATTAATCGATAGATTAACAATTATTGTTAAATTTAACTTGTGTTCGGTGATAAGCATAAATATTAAATGTTGTATATATTGTAGCGTTATATTACAAAACAACTATTTTAATTACTTACTAACATATTTATCATGAGACTTATAATTTATTGTGTCAATTTCTCCGGAGATTTTTGAGACAAACATAAATAACAAAAAGTATGAAGACTCTCCTAATTAATAATGCTTCATCCATGACTTTCAACATGTGGGTACATTCACATGTTCCAAATTATTGCCTCTCTACGTTTAGTAACAATGTTTCCTGCATCACTAAACAGGAAAAAAATTATTATTATTATTATTATTATTATTATTATTATTATTATTATATTTAAACAATACAAACGGCAATCATTATTCCCAAGGAAGTCATGTTGGGTGTTTCTATTATTATTATTATTATTATTATTATTAATAATAAAGTAATAATCCCTAGCACCACAGCCCTTGAAGGGCTCAAACCGACAAGCCGGGTGCTGGCCTCACGTCCACATGCCGAAGCAGAGGTGGACGATCATCTAACCAGAATGATTATTATTACTATTATTATTTAGTGCTGTTGATCGATCAAAATATTTAATCGATTAACTATTTGAATTGAATCGATTAATCGATAGATTAATCGAGTTTTGATCGAATTGAAAAAATGTTTTAATATACTGTAATACACAATTATTGTTAAATTTAACTTGTGTTCGGTGATAAGTATTAAATGTTGTATAGCTTTATATATTGTAGCGTTATATTACAAAACAACTATTTTAATTACTTACTAACATATTTATTATGAGGCTTATAATTTATTGTGTCAATTTCTCCGGAAATTTTTGAGACAAACATAAATAACAAAAAGTATGAAGACTCACCTAGTTAATAATGCTTCATCCATGATTTTAAACATGTGAGTATATTCACGTGTTCCAAATTAAGTGCCGCTCTATGTTTAGTAACAATGTTTCCTGCATCACTAAACACGAAAAAACTTATTTTCTGTCAAGCACTTGTCCACGATCATTCAATTTAAACCCAAATGTTTCACCGAGTTTACCTCTCAAATTCTCATATGACAAATGGAGTTTACACTTTTCACAAACCACGGAAAACTGATTTTTTTTCTTTATCAAGCTAAACACACAACCTTCATATACAAACTGAGTACAGAAAGTGCAACTCCTGCAAAACTGCAGCGGTCGAAACAGAAGACTGGCTCCTATTGTAATTGAATTACTAGATTTTAGAAAGAGAAGAAGATAGTACGCTCTCACTTGCTCAAAGTGTAGACATGACTATTTTATAAGGGATGAGGGGGACGAATCCTAGAAAAGTATGTATTTCATATGCTAGGAAGATGAGCTGACAACAAGATGGAAGTTTACTTGGAAAATCATAAAACTTAATAAGGGTTTCGCATTGTGTTTCAACTTTCAATAGAGTTAGACTAGGTCACTGTCCTCATATTTCCATCTCTTTCTGAAGTGTTAGTGGAAAGACTTTCTCTACGCTACCTAGTTTACAGTTAGAAAATAACAGTAGCCTATTATTGTGCTTTTAAATAAGCAATTTCCGCGAGAGAAATATTGTCGGAATTTTTAGTATGAGTTTGTATTAACAAAATAATAATTACTATCAACTACAACCGATTTATTTTAATCGACTCGATTATTCGATTAAATATTTTTGATCGATTAATATTACAACAGAAATTGATCGATTAATCGATTAAATCCCATAACACTAATTATATTATTTATTTACTTATTTACTTAGTTACTTAGTTATTAGCCACCGGCGTGGCTCAGGCGGTTAAGGCACTTGCCTGCCGGTCTGAAGTATCACCAAGTTCATCGACACTAAATAACCTAGCAGTTGATACAGCGTCGTTAAATAACCAACTTAAAAAAAAAAAAACTTATTTATTTTCCTCCGCTCTGGAGTAACGGTTAACATGTCTGACGCGAGTTCAAATTCTGGTTGGGACAAGTTACCTGGTTCAGATTTTTTTCCCAGTGTTTTCCCCTCCAACCCATTAAGAGAAATGCTGGGTAACTATTTGCGCTGAACCCCGGACTCATTTCGCTGGCATTTAATTTAATTTCATTTATTGTATTCCATAGATCCTAAATTAGCATTGAAGCTTTAAGAGGTGGAACAAGTCAAGAATTATACAGTTTCTCAAAGACTAGATCACCATCGCAGTTAATAAAGCGTTGTAAAATAAACCAATTGAATAGTAGTTTGCAAGGTCACAAGACGTTAACATAATAACAGTCAGGAATAAAATCAAATAAGAAACTTGATTTCTGGCCGACATCACTTGACAAAAAGGAATGTGATGCATTGCAGTGCATTATAGAACTCGTGGAAAATTTAGCTGCGTATGATATGACAAATACTGAGTTTGTTTTTGCGATCATGCAATTAAGTTTGCACAATTTTAAACAGCTTTTTGAGTATTTTCTGGAAGACACTCAAAACAGTACAACAGTCACAGACGAATACTAAATCTGTTTTTAGATAGTTGCGTCCAACTGGCTAAACTTTAAACAAACAAACAAACAAAAAAAGAAACAAACAAACAAGCAAACAAACAAACAAACAGGCAAACAAACAAGCAAGCAAACAAACAAAGAAACAAACAAGCAAACAAACAAACAAACAGGCAAACAAACAAGCAAACAAGCAAGCAAACAAACAAACAAAGAAACAAACAAACAAGCAAACAAACAAACAAACAAACAGGCAAACAAACAAACAAACAAACAAGCAAGCAAACAAACAAACAAACAAACAGGCAAACAAACAGGCAAACAAACAAGCAAACAAACAAACAAACAAACAGGCAAACAAACCAGCAAACAAGCAAGCAAACAAACAAAGAAACGAACAAACAAACAAGCAAACAAACAAACAAACAAGCAAACAAGCAAGCAAACAAAGAAACAAACAAACAAACAGGCAAACAAACAAACAAGCAAACAAACAAACAAACAGGCAAACAAACAAGCAAACAAACAAAGAAACAAACAAACAAACAAACAAACAAACAGGCAAATAAACAAGCAAACAAGCAAAGAAACGAACAAGCAAGAAAACAAACAAAGAAACAAACAAACAAGCAAACAAGCAAGCAAACAAAGAAACAAACAAAGAAACAAACAAACAAACAGGCAAGCAAACAAGCAAACAAGCAAGCAAACAAACAAAGAAACGAACAAACAAACAAACAAACAAACAAGCAAACAAACAAAGAAACAGGCAAACAAACAAAGAAACGAACAAGCAAGCAAACAAACAAACAAACAAGCAAGGATGCAAGCAAGCAGGCAAGCAGGCAAATAAAGAAACAAAGAAACAAGCAAGCAAGCAGGCACTTGAATCCAAGTGATTTGTAAGCAGAATTAGTAATTGTTAAAATGTGGGGTGTGAAGGTTAAATTAGTCTCAAATTCGATACCTATATTAATTAGCTGTTCATTTAAACAAACCTTACACGCACACTATTCAAAATATCTTGCTTGCATTTTGCTACAAGTTACCATTCATATGAGGAAAGTGGCGGAGTCAAGTTGATCACGTGACGGGAAAGTGGACGAGTCGTCAATTCAAATTCTGCTTGACCGCCAAGTCATAACTTGACTGTCTCAACCATATCACACGGGGAAAGTCGACTTGCTTCAAGCACTTGACGCCTTTAAACTATTCCCGTGTGAATTGGCCTTTTGAGTAGCGTAATATAGAAGGCTCATGATGCAATCGGTAGGTCTTCTCAAGTCGTAGTGAAATCACAGTCTAGTACATACAATCACGAAGCTCAATACGTATGGAATATGCATCCATAGATAGTTGCTAACCACTAGGATCGCTACTATCGCCTCATCACAGGCAATGCGAAATAGTACCTGCACAGTCTATTGTTCCTAATACCCTCAACAACTCAAGCTTCGTGACTGTACAGTATATACTAGACTGTGGTGAAATGTTGATAATGGCCGCATTCAAAAGAACGTATCGATGACTAATCGATTAATTATCAATCGTGAGCTGAACGCGCGTAGAAACCGATGAGTAATCATACGATGAGGAACCGGACTCTATTTGTTCCACCGCTTTTAAAATTCGACTTGTAATTATTTTTTTGTTGGTTATTTAACGACGCCGTATCAACTACTAGGTTATTTAGCGTCGATGGGGTTAGTGATAGCGAGATAGTATTTGGCGAAATGAGCCCGAGGATTCGCTATAGATTATCTCACATTCGCCTTACGGTTGGGAAAAACCTCGGAAAAAGCCAAGCAGGTAATCAGCCCAAGCGGGAATCGAACCCGCGCCCGAGCGCAACTTCGGAACGGCAGGTAAGCGCATTAGCCGATGGCTAATCCGATTTGTAATCATGATTTGTGATTAATTCATTTCATTCATAGTGTTCTACCCAAGGGCAGGTCATTCACTGCAAACCCAGTATTCTCCAATATTTCCTATTGTCTGCCTTCCTCTTTGTGTCCCCATATGATCCACATATCTTAATGTCGTCTATCATCTGATATTTTCTTCTGCCCCGAACTCTTCTCCCGTTCACCATTCCTTCCAGTGCATCTTTCAGTAGACAGTTTCTTCTTAACCAGTGACCTAACCAGTTCCTTTTTGTCTTTCTGATCAGTTTCAGCATCATTGTTTCTTCATCCACTCTTTCCAACACAGCTTCATTTCTTATTCTGTCTGTCCACTTCACACCGTCCATTCTTCTCCATATCCACAGTTCAAATGCGTCTATTCGTTTCTCTTCATTTCGTCGTAATGTCCATGTTTCTGCCCCATACAATGCCACACTCCACACAAAGTACTTTTCTAATCTCTTCCTCAGTTCTTTTCCAGAATTCCGCAGAAGATGCTTCTTTTTCTATTAAAAGCTTCCTTTGTCATTGCTATCCTCCTTTTTGACTTCCTGGCTGCAGTCCATGATACCGTTTGTATAAATTTACCTTGTTAATTAATTGGTAAAGATGGAAAAATAATTTTCATTTCTCATGTGTTCCTGCTTTGGTTCTATTGCCAGAAAAGTTGAAGATCTGGCTTAAGTTTATGTTAATTATATGATCATACAAAAAAGTTTCAAGTTGTTCATTTTCTTTTGTTTTCCCACTCCTGCAAGCTGTTCAAAAGTTTGTTCTGAATAGTTAAATTTATCTTACACTGATTTATCCCTTTCATGTCATTCCCTAAAAGATTCAGACTCTTAATAAATGGTCTTAAAGAAATTCAACAATTACCAACAGATGTCCCTGATCAGATGATATATTCTGAGAAGGAATATAAAGGATTTGTTTTCTTCTGTACTTCATGGGAAACTAATTACAACTGATTAATATGGACAAAAATATTGTCGAAATCATATTACTGTAATTGTGTTAATAATCGAAGCGGGAGGGACCATTTCAGAAACAATATTAAAGAATTGTATATCAACAAAGGCCTCAAAACGAACCTACAGTAGGACTCCAATTTAGAGGAAGAAGCATTTACAGTAACTTGCAAGCAGAGTTGGTTCAGTTCATGCGACGCTGCTGTCGTGTACTCGATACACGATAAAGTTTCAGGGAAGAGAATAAGACTGAGCCTATAAGAAAAACTGTAGGTTATTGCTGCAATAGAAAATGGTGCACAAATAAGCAGGGGCGGGCCTTATGTGCTACAGTGCTACAGCATAATGATATTTTTTGCTCAAATAAAGTGTTTGCAATACCAAAGTATTTGATCTGCCATTTGACAATTTCCCGTCGTTACGTTCATGACGCGTTATAGAGTGTTTAGTCTTCGCTCTTTGGTGCCTCAGGGGGTTCGTTGTGCTACTCAAAACTTACATGAGAATGTAGACAGTTAATGCGCATGTGCGAAGCTGAAATAACTGCTCTGATTGGCTATTTTTACGCGGGGAAGTGCTGTAGTCAGCTTCAGCACAACACAGCTTGGAGATTGCAAAAGTAAAGCGTAAGGAAAGAATGCTTGTTTGTGGAGGAACTCGGAACTATGTACAATGTATTTGGTAATTCAAATGTTCGACTGCTGCTGCCATCTAACAGTTTTTTGAGGTTCCTCCTGAATCAATCAGCAAGCGACGGAAAATTGAATCCCAGAAAATTGATGCCAAGGAGGTATGTAACCGTATAATTCAGGAAACTACTCATAGTTTCCAATCTTTAAGCTACCTAGACGCAACAAAATTGTTAAACAGCGAATTTTTTTGACAATTTTTTGCATAATTTTCCTGAACGCGAACTTGAAGTTGCTGTCAACAGCTATACTGTACTGAACAAAAGAATGTTAAAGACACAACTTGGAGTTCTATACGGAAGATCCGACTTCCGAAATATACAGTAGATGGCTGTTCAATTGTTACAAAACATAGTCTTCAACAATTCATGGGATCCATTCTGTGAAGTAACGAAGTTGTTAAATATTTTGGTTACAACACCAATGACCACTGCTGAGCCAGAAAGATGTTTTTCTTGCTTGAAACGCATAAAAACGTTTTTAAGGAACACTATGTCCCAGGATCGCCTCACTGCTCTTGCAATACTGTCAATAGAAAAGAGTAGGCCTATAATGTCCAGGATGGAGGGATTTAACGTTTAACACCAGGGTAATTGACAAGTTCTGCAGTAGGAAGGAACATCATATTTCGTCACTAGGCGAGTCTCAAATTAAGATAAATGCATATAAGTGTATACAGTAGGCCGATATAGAGATTGTAGCACACTCATTATTTTGACCACCAGCCGCTACTGCAAATAAGTAAAAGTGTTAAGCGATGTTATCTAACCTTATCTGTTGTATACAGGATAAAAAGTGACATGAAAAAATTGCAGAAGAACTGAAAAACAAAGAGGGTAATGTAAAGAAAAAAAAACCTATGAAACTTCCTGATAACAAGAAATTAGAGAATGAAACGCTTGAATGATTCAAGCAAAAGAGAAGTGAGGGAATTCCTGTGTCAGGTGAAATACTGCGTGTGAAAGCCTGTGAAATTAACAATAAACTTGGTGGTGATACAAGATTTAAAGCTGGCAGTGGGTGGTTAAGAAATTTTAAAGCACGTCACGGCATTCGCCAGATCTCAATACAAGGCGAAAAACGAAGTGCTGATACATCACCTGTTTCTCAGTTTGTTGAGTTCCATCATGAAATATTTATGTCGTCAATTGTTTAACTATTAATTGGGTGTTAATTTATTCCAGCTTCTCTTTATAGATTCCCTGGATATATCATTCCAAGCATTTGCAACTTTTATGGAGTATTTCTTTAAGAACTCACGGAAATTTCCATTTGAATCCTCTCTTATCATTTTGCAATGTATTAGGTACCGGTACGCTACTTTTTGTAGTCGATTGCATTCTGTTTATTAATAGAAGAATGACATAAATGCAATGTAATTTTGCTACCTTTGTGCATTATATTTTGCATGGTTACTTATGTCCTGTGGTCTGAAAGTACCGGTAATATAATTTTCAATTTTCTAAAACTCAACAACAAGTCTATACTGATTATCACATATTTATTTCACTTAAGAATTTGATTATAATAAGAACTTGTGTAATCAAGGTGCATGTATTTACGTCTTGTGATCTAAGAGTAATGTAATGTATGTTAATATACTTTTAGATTCTCTGAAACCTAACAATTATGTTGATTAACGTAAAATTATACATTCTATAATGTGTATTGTGTAGGCCTATTTATGTATGTATGAGCATGTTTTCTTTCAATTGCTGCGTACGTATTTTCTTTCCTTTAATGCTCTGACCCATACCAATGAAACTTTGAATATATTTATTTCGTCCTAATTTTACGTTAAACGTCGAAAATGCACATAATCTGTCAATTTTAGATCACCACAGCGTTAAATTGTGTGATTTGCGTACTGCTATTATGCGTCTGCTCTCCAACATCATGGCGGCAAGCGCAGCGTTCAATTTGCCCCGGTTTCCTCGTTCCGCGCAGCCGAGACTGTAGGGGCTTGGCTAGCACTCGTCCTATCTTTACTCAGTAGTTACCGCTCGTTCCGCCAGGGTGACACCTAATTGAGCCATTGCTGTCTAGCGCAAGATTCAAACTAACTATCTGCTAACTTTGAACGTCCAAACTAAAATTGTATCAGTAAAGAAATAGTTGTGCGTTACTTTCCGATCCTCCCTAGTGTTTAATTTAATTTTTAAGTCCAACGCTGTGGGATAATGGTTAGTGTGTCTGTCTGCGAAACGAGGCGGGCCGAGTTCATATACTGGTTGAAGTTCTTTTGGGGGTTATCTCTCAACCCAATAAGAGAAAATGCTGGGTAACTTCCTGCTCTAGACGATGGACTTATTTCGCCGGCATTATCACCTTCATCTCACTCTGCCGCTAGATAACCATAATAATTGATAAAGCGTCGTAAAATAAAAGAGATAAAAATAATTATTAAGAATTTGTATAGCCTCAATATTCGCGCCAACTCAGAAAGTGTTCTTCACGCCTAAATTACGTTTTAAGGTTAAAGTTTATTAGATAAACTCTTCGAAACTGCTCAGCATCACGTAACCGTTGGCATACCGATAACTCATCGATGTGTTCTGCTCGATGTGGTCACTTGGTAATTTTTGATCAAAAATTACTTCTTTTTTTTCTTTTTTGGTAAAAAATGAAGCTTATAGGCTAGTTTCTGTCACTTTTCCAATTCACTGCGGGCTAAAGCAAGGGGATGCACTATATGTCATTAGGAAAGTCCAGGAAAACAGGGAGGGTTTGAAATTGAGCGGGTTACATCAGCTGCTTGTCTATGCGGATGACGTGAATGTTTTAGGAGAAAATTTACAAACGAATAGAGAAAATACGGGAATTTTACTTGAAGCAAGTAAGGAGATAGAATTGGAAGTAAACCCCGGAAAAACAAAGTATATGATTATGTCTCGTGACCAGAATATTGTACGAAATGGAAATATAAAAATTGGAGATTTATCCTTCGAAGCGGTGGAAAAATTCAAATATCTTGGAGCAACAGTAACAAATATAAATGACTCTCGGGAGGAAATTAAACACAAAATAGATATAGGAAAAGCCTGTTATTATTATTATTATTATTATTATTATTATTCGGTTGAGAAGCTTTTATCAACCAGTCTGCTCTCAAAAAACCTGAAAGTTAGAATTTATAAAACAGTTACATTACCGGTTGTTCTGTATGGTTGTGAAACTAGGATTCTCACTTTGAGAGAGGAACAGAGATTAAGGGTGTTTGAATATAAGATTCTTAGGAAATTATTTGAGACTAAGAGGGATGAAGTTACAGGAGAATGGAGAATGTTACACAACGCAGAAATGCACGCATTGTTTCTTCACGTGACATAATAATTAGGAACATTAAGTCCAGACGTTTGAGATGGGCAGGGCATGTAGCACGTATGGACGAATTCAGAAATGCATATAGGTAGAGTGTTAGTTTGGAGGCAGGAGGGAAAAAGGCCTTTTACGAAACCTTTGAGCTGTTTAAAAAGTGCGTATGTTTTCACATCTTTTAGTTTTACTTCATAAAAGCAGGGAAAATGCAGTGCAATAAAGAACTCGTGGAAAATGTAGCTAGTAGCTATGAAACAACGAGTCAAAGTCAGGATAGGAGAAGAAATGTCTGAAGGAAGTGAAATAGGGAGATGAGTACGACAAAAGCCGAGAATCTTGAAAAACCCCAAACGAGTAAAATTGATCTCTTCTTTCTAATGTCTCACGTTGCAGCCTATAACATATAATCTTCTCAGTGGAAGTGAGAACACTAATAAATAAAACTATAAAAGTCAATTTATCTGCGCCTACCAATGATCAGTTAAAGAAATGCATGGTCCGATTGAAAACACGAAGCAAGAATTAAAAAGAAAATAATAACCTCCTCATGGTTGTTTTAGGCTTCTTTAAAAACCCATTCGGCCATTCCAGTATGACAATCTTAACGTCCCAGCCCCACACCACCGTCTGAAGGGTCGCCTTTTGTCCGCACTACAGTGTGCAGGTAAAGGGTGATTGCAACCCACTGATATGTCCAGGAACAAAGGGCGTCATGTTCTCCGTCCAAAACTATTTATATTTTTGCCAAGCTGGAAAATCACTTTTCTTCATTTCACACAAACTTGGAACAAAATTTGAAACTTATTTTCGCAAAGTGAGTCAATTTCCCTTCAAATTTAACTTTTCGCTGTAATTCGCGAAAACAATATATATACTTTGCTAATCATATTCACATGATTTGTAACTACACCTTCAAATTGCTGTAATATATTTTTGTCGTGTTTATCGTTTGTGCGAAAAAAAAATGCGTCTATACTTGAACTATCTCCCTTCTACAAGGTGAGCCAATCAAACGGAAAGATTTCAGGGCCCAGAAAAAGAATGAAAAGTTACTATTATATCAATTTAATGAGTAGAAATGTCAAGTACATGAATAACCATTAGGTATGCAACAAGAAAAAAAAATTCTTAAAAATTACGTCAGCCAAGTGACCTCCATTGAAACGCACACATTCCTCGAGTCTGGCCACGAACTGTTGCATAACCCCTCTCAGCATATTGACGGGTATCGCAGCGACCTCTTCTCGTATACGTTGTTTTAGAGCTGGAATTGTTCTAGTTGGATTGTCCCAAACACCTTCGTTTTGAGGTGTCCCCATAGGAAGAAATCACATACCGTTAAATCAGGTGACCTAGGCGGCCAAGCGATATCCCCTTTCCGAGAAATGACGCGGCCCGGGACAAAGCATTCACAGCATCGATCGAAATTCTTGCGGTGTGGCTTGTTGCTCCGTCCTGTTGAAACAGTGTGTTTTCATTCACTGGCGAATGGGCGAGTTGTGTAAAAAAGTTCTGTATCATTTCAACATGGTAGAGACAAACAACTTGGTTACTAGGGAACGTGGAGATAGTGACGTCACCGCCTAAGGGGTCATAAATTGTAAAGTAAGTAAGTAGGTAGAGAAGAGACGGTTACATTCATTCTCACCCTCTCCATATGAACAGTAAGTATACTCCCATCAAATCTTTCCTTTTGAGTGGCCCATCTTATATTTCCCGACTGTCATATTAGTTGATGATTGTATATTTCTTTCTTCAGTTATCTTAATGATTTATTTATTCTCCAGCTACTCTTACTTATTCTTTCTAAGCTATTCTCTGCTATAATTATTTCACTTTCTCTATTTTGCATCAGTTAAATCCGCGGTTACTAGATTCTCTCGTCAGGAATCCAGGACAGGTGATGGTACTGCTTTAATACCTTAACGTGACTACACATTTGAATTAATTCTATTTGTAATACAACTGGTTTTATTCCTTTTATGTATTTCAACTAATTATACAGAACTTAAAATTTTAATTTTGTCACATTTTTCCTAGATTATGAAATTCTTTCAAATTATTGGCAAAGTCTGGAAAAATAATGTCATATTACAGCCTGACCTATTCAGAAAAAATGCATGATATAGTATTTAATCCTATTTATAATAAATCAACTTCCAAAGAGTGTAAAGAATGAAGATAGTGTATAATACCACAGTCTAGTAGTATATACAGTCGCGAAGCTAATACGTAGGCAATATGCATCCATAGATAGTTGCTAACCACTAGGATCGCTACTATCGCCTCATTACATACAATGTGAAACAGTCTATTGTTCCTAGTACCCTCATCAACTCAAGCTTCGTGACTGTATGTACTAGACTGTGATAATACCTAATACATACTTTAGTATATTTTCGTTTTTATTTCAATACAACTCGATAGTAGGCTCCAGGCGGCGTTGACGATAAACGGAGGCAGATATTTATGGAGATTAATTTTATCACTTGTGTTTTTTAATATTGGTGTCGACGGAGATTTTTGGAGATTGATTTGTAGCCTACTCTTGGCGGAGATTAATGGAAATTTTGGTAAAATACAATTGTTTTGGAATTGGAGTGTTAACTCAGTATGAATATTACTTTCCAAATAATTAACCCAATAAAGGTTCGTTGGATTCTGGTAAAGGTCCGGTATAGCCAATAGACAATATTTGTTGGACTGAGACTGTATTTAAAACACAGTCATTAAAAAAAAATTGCAGCCCTCAAATTAACACTTTCAAATTATTAGAGAAATGTTGAATTCTCAGTCTTTTGAGTTCACTAATGTATTCAGAACACTTGGAATACCATGTAATGTAGCCTACTTGGATATAACTTATAACAAATACAAGTAAAAAAAACCGAAAAAAAACCTCAGAATATGAAATTCGCTATAAAAAGACGCAATAGTAATAATTCGCGAATGTGTTCATATTTCGCTACTGGAACTTTATTTCGCGATTGTTTTATCCGCATATTATTAATGAGAATTACTTAATTCGTAAAGATTAGTAAAAATATATTGTATATCTATTGTGTCGTGAATTTAGCGATCTTCATAAATACGCGGCCTTGACGATGACGTTGAACAGAGATTGGACAGGGTTTTAAAAAAATGAATAAGGGATTTTTAAAATAATTTATAGAAATGAGAATATATATATATATATATATATATATATATTTGTTATTCCGGGATGAGGACACACCATTAAAATCGAGAACAATCCTGGGAAATTCAGGACGTCTGGCAACCCTGGTTACACCACTCCAAACTGTTCCCTCTTATACTTATTTACTCCTTACAAAATATATACATTATATGTATATGTAATTGTATATTATATTTGTAACATGAGCTATATGTATAAAATATCATTCCAATTCAATTTCAAATCTAAAGATTATATCAACAATTATCCTGTATTATTTCACATTTTACATAAAGCTCATGAATCTCATGCATTGCATACATACATTGTTCTTTATTCTTTGTTATTTTCATAATTTATTATTATAGGTTCAGATTATATATTGTGTTTGTTATATCTGATGATGCCCCAAATGGCGAAAACGTTCATTTATCTTATTAAATAGCAAACAAACATTTGCAAGTTGATATGTCTTAAGATTGAAAATTTATTATATACTTATTTAATAATTCACTAGGCATACTGAAATATAAAAATGAATTGTAAAAATATATACGGTCTTACTAATGAAAACTCTATATACAGACGTTTAACTGCCTTATACTTATGCAATGGGTAGCTCGTTTGTAAGTCGTGTGTAAATTCGTTACTAATAATCACTACATACGTCGTGTATAACAGTATAACTGTTACACAGCTACGTCATAATTTCGTCATTACTTCATTACGAAAGGTAATAGAATATCTGAGGTTCCCTATTGCATCCAGTAGAGCACTCTAGTGTGCCGTGTTAAGTATCGATAGTACAACTGGCTCCGATCGATTACCACACTATATTTTCGTCAAAGAGTACAAGCTACAGCAATATTATTCTAATTATTCTGTGCTCTTTGGTTTGTTCTTCTGTGGTTACAAGGCAACCATCATCATAAATGACAGTCGATACGAACAGCTGTCAGAGAGGCGGCCATTTTTTCTCTATATACAACGCTTAAACAAGGGGTTTCGTGTATAAAACTACTGCAAAGCAATTCCCACTGTATAGTTACAGGCTGTTTATACATCCATCTCTAATGCATGGTTTATTAGTAACGTTTTCTGTCTCAACTCTGCATAAGTCTCGTATAAGAACTATACACGGTTTATTAGTAAAACCGATAGAATATAAATTTCATCCATCGCCTCCCAACGCACTGGAATCTTCTGGAGATATATGCATACCGTCGTTGTTCCCGCAATAATTCCTATGTGCAAAATATAAAATTTTTCAGTAGGAAGAAAAAACATATTTATTCATCTTATGGCAGCCGTACATTTCTTACATTTTCGAAACAAAGAAATATAATTACATATAAGAGATTTTATTATTTGCTGTATCAGTATTTAAGTTATTTAATAGAGCAAAAATCTGAAAATCGATAAATATGTCATATAGGAGTTATTGCAGGAAAAACGACGAAATGCCCCATTTATTTGAAACATTGCTGACCGCCGGATGCAGTCCGCCGCGCGACATTTCTTGTTTCCAGAGGACCCTGTTGCTAATGGTAGAATTATTTACCGGGCGGTCCTCCGGGTTTGGGAACCGGCATTTGATGAATGCACTCGCGGCTTCTTCTAATTGGCATCGTTATAAATCTCCACAATATCGGCCACTGAACGGAATTAATTAGCATTCCCTTAGCGGCGTCGCAGAACCGTTTCCCAGCGAAATGTTTTTCCCATAATATCTTTGTAAGTGCAATACATCAACCCCGCTTTGTGTGTTCTTCCGTTAGGGGTGGCCCCCAGGAGGGGAGGTGGTGGATCCTCATCTTACAAAAGAAAACCAAAGCAGGTAGAGGCATTTGGGTTCTAGCTACACCAGTTTCAAATGTGTAGGACTGACAGGAGGGTTGTGTTCGACCAGTTCGGGGAGAACAGACCGGATAGAATGATAATTGAACAAGGATAAGCGGAAGGAGGGGAGGGGGTGCTTTCAAAAGATAACCTAACGTTCTCTTTTAGAAATTTCTGTGTTCTTGTGTATAGCCGGTGTAGAATTATACTTTTTCCCTTTAAAATTTCGAAAGCCTTGTTGTATCCTTGGAAGCAATCTTTTACGAAATAATAGAAAGACTCATCCAAGGAGAAGAAACCTTCACGCTGAATGATTCCAACTGAGTATTTACCAAGACTTGTCTATAATACGCTGCAAGTACTGGATAAGTTGGAAGAATAAGAATACAGCAACTTTCATGCATTACAATACAGAACTGTGGATTCTTCTTTTAGAAAAGCGACACCTTCCTATAAAGGAAATATTTCTGTACTTTGTTACCATCCGAAACCTGCCTAACCGATATAACCGATAGCAGAGGCGCACCTGGAGCCTATTTCACAAAAGAAAGGATTATGAATTTACAAGAAAATGACTATAATTCCCTTTTATTTTATATTACAATATGTATGTATGTATGTATGTTATGTTATGTTATGTTATGTTATGTTATGTTATGTTATGTATGCATGTATGTATGTATTTTTTTATCTTTATTTGGACAACATGCTCCATTACATAAGCAATACTACTAGTACATGTCTGCTTTGTGCTTACAGGATTACAATTTTCTTACAATATATGGCACAGAATTTTGTTACTTATAAGTCGATGTCATGTTCAATATAATTTTATACTATTGTGACTAGAATTCAATATATTATATTATAAACGTACAAATAATTTTTGAATAGTGTATATTTACATGTTACATTATTATTAAGTGTAGTGATATTGTATTTGAGATTTGCATCCTACATTATTATTTATATTAACTTAATAAAATCAAATTTTAGTTTTACTCTATTGTGACAAATTTAATATGTTTCAATATAATCCCCCAACTAATGAATTTATTGCTATTTATTAATTATTCTTAATCTATTTTGTGTACTGTATGTATGTATGTATGTATGTATGTATGTATGTATGTATGTATGTATGTATGTATGTATGTATGTGTGTGTATGTATGTATGTATGTATGCATGCATGTATGTATGTATGTATGTATGTATGTATGTATGTATGTATGTATATATGTATGTGTGTATGTATGTATGTATATATGTATGTATGTATGCATGCATGTATGTATGTATGTATGTATGTATGTATGTATGTATGTATTCACATTGGAAATGGGTATATACCCTATGGCAGTGGTAACTAATTACACTGAATAATGACAATTAATAATAAACACAACTAATAAAAAATACAATTAATCATAAATTAATAATAATACTAATAATAATTAATAATAATAATAATAATAAGAAGAAGAAGAAGAAGAAGAAAAAGAAGAAGAAAAAGAAGAAGAAAAAGAAGAAGAAAAAGAAGAAGAAAAAGAAAAAGAAAAGGAAGAAGAAAAGGAAGAAGAAAAGGAAGAAGAAGAAGAAGAAGAAGAAGGAGCATCCTAAATTAAATGAAGCACGATCACTTAAAATAACATTTAAAGTAAATCTAATTTGTATCTTGATCCTAAGTTCGAACTAAAACCCACGAGTGTGATATGTTCATACATACACAAGTACCTTTCAGCACTGCACTTATTTCCCTGTCAACTCACTCACTGCACTGATTTTATCCTGATTTCATTAACACTTCAAAAACATTTCACTGTTCAAATGCTTTGCACTGCCACTATAAACTATAGGACTTCACTGACACAAACACACTTCACTTACACAACATACTTCATTGACACAACACACTTCTTCACTGATACAACACTTCAAATAACAAAATATCAATTACACCCTTTAAATAGTGTGTATAATATACTACCGTCTATTAGTAAAGTCCTTAAGTCTATTTTTAAATACATTTTTGTTTATTGGTAAAGCCTCTAGTAAATCTTCCACTATTAGAGTATTCGTACTGGGATATCCTTCACAAAAGTATGTACGGATTAGTAATTAACTAATTACATTACATTACAATTCATGTACTACATCATCACTGTAACTTTGAGATGCTTATCAAATAAGAATTATATAAAAATTATACAGGCCTTTGATTTCTAAACTTCCAGTCTAAATAACTACGTATTTCATTTAAAATTAATGTGAACAAAAATCACGTAAATTTAGATATTGGGGGAGAAGTTTAAAATCAGTGTTAATTGGTGTTACCACCTCGTCCCCTCCACCTTTCTTTGACATTTCAAATGGCACCTCTATACTATAATACTTAAGGGGAGACTTTACTGAAAATCATAAAAATTTTCCACTGTTACTGTATTTCACTTCTTCAGAAAGTATATTTTCATACCCCAAATGGATTTAGTTCAATTCGGATTACAAATATATTTAAACATTTTTTTTTAAATTAAGGCTGGTATTTAAAAAGCTGTCAAAATTATTTTTTCATCAAAGAATGAATGATGAATGTAGCGGAGAAGAATTTTAATAGGTAAGCTATGAGTTACATAAATATTCATTTTACTTTGAAATCCATTTTTCCGTAAGTTTATTTTTCTTGATTAAACACCAACTTTTTTATGCCAAATATTAATGAATCTGGATGACATTTTTACTACAAGTATTTATGAGGTCATCTATCATCTGATGTCTTCTGCCTGAACTCTTCTGACCGGCCCTTGGGCAGAACACTATGAATTAATTAATTAATTAATGTTTCTGTGAATTCATTTTTTTAAGAAATGCTGCTAGTTTATTTTATTAATCTTTTTTTCATAAATTAAGGGAAAAATAACATTTTCAAATTTTCAAAAAAATGTTTCAAAATGAATAAATGAGATACTGCATAAAATGAATGCATACAAATGTTTCTCTATGTCTTCTGAATGTAACAAAAGAAAAAAATAAGGTTAAAAATTGAGATCTTATACTAAAAACTTGGGTTTGAAAATATTTCTAAAGAAATAAAAAAGTAAAAAGCCAAAAGCATTTGAGAGCTCAAAATTTTGTTTGCCTTAGTCTTTTGTATAGTAAACATGCTCTCAAAATTTTGTTGAAAGAAATGATTAGGAAAAAAGTTTTCATTTTTAGTGGAGTTTCGCCTTAAATTTGATAGAGAATTCAATTGTTTATACATCTGATTCGTTTCATATACATATTTTGTTTTCTATAGTCGCCTAGCAACCTGGATTATTGTCACTGTCAGTTGGTTGTACGATGAAAACACAGTTTATTTTGTGTAGTTTCCTAAATTCAATTAATTTATTAAATTTACTAAATTAAATGTTCAAAATGTGCTCCATTGTAGGGTAGACAGTAATACAGCCTATTTTGCAAGTCCTATTTTGCATTGTCATAGTATCATACATAATAACATAAATCCAAATTTCGGCCTTTGTTACCCTCTATCGTGTATCCTGTTTTAAATTTTTAAGGAATTGGTTTGTAATGCACCAGGGGTTCTCAACCTTTTGAAGATTGTAAGCACCGCCCATATGCGGCATCAAATGAGCAAGCACCGTGGAATGTGCAAGAAAAAGGGGCGAAGGAAATGGAAGAAGAGTATAAGTAAAAGGATGAAGAAAAGAGCAGAGGAAGACAAAAGGATGAAGAGGAGAAATAAGAGAAGAGAAGAGGAAGAAGAGAAGTAGAGGAAAACAGGAAGACAATAGGTAGAGGAGTAGAGGAAGACAAAAGAAAGAAGAGAAGTAGAGGAAGACAAAAGGAAGAAGAGGAGAAATAAGGGAAGAAAAGAGGAAGAGGAGAAGTAGAGGCAGACAGGAAGGCAAGAGCAAGAGAAGTAGAAGAAGACAAAGAGAAAAATAAGTAGAAGAAGATAAGAGAAGAAGAGAAGCAAAAGTAAGAGGAAGAGAAGTAATAGAGGAAGAGGAGTACCGGTACAGGATGACAAGAGGAAGATATGTAGAAGACAAAAGAAAGATAAGTAGAAGGAGACAAGAAAAGAAGAGAAGCAAAAGTAAGAGGAAGAGAAGTAATAGAGGAAGAGGAGTACCGGTACAGGATGACAAGAGGAAGATATGTAGAAGACAAAAGAAAGATAAGTAGAAGGAGACAAGAAAAGAAGAGAAGCAAAAGTAAGAGGAAGAAGAGAGGAAGAGGAGTAGTAGAGGAAGAGGAGTACATGATGACAAGACGAAGATATGTAGAAGACAAGAAAAGAAAGAGAAGTAGAAGAAGACAAGAAAATAAGAGAAGCAAAAGTAGGAGGAAGAGAAGTAGTAGAGGAAGAGGAGTAATAAAGGAAGAAAAGAGGAGGAGAAGTACAGGATGACAAGAGGAAGATATGTAGAAGACAAGAAAAGAAAGAGAAATAGAAGAAAAGGGAGAAAAGAAGACGATTTAGAAGAGGAAGAGGAAAGGGAAAAAGTACAGGGCGATAAAAGGAAGAAAAAAGTAGAGGAAGACAAGAAGAGGCTAAAGAAAAGAATGAGGAAGAGGAGAAGAGAGAATGAAGGAAAATAAAGATTATAAGAAGAGAAAGAAGAAATGTAAGGAAGGAAATGAAAGGAAGGACAAGGAAAGAGAAGAGAGAAAGGAAAGAAAAAGAAAGAGGAAAAAGGGAAGAGGAGAAGGAGAAGGAAAAGGAAGATGAGAATAAGTGATAGAACAGTAAGGAAGATAATAAAAAGGGGAAGAAAACGAAGAGCAGAGGAAGGGAAGGGAAAGAAATTTGAGGAAAGTAGGAAGAGGAGTAGGAAAAGAGGAATTTAACAAAATAGGAAAGAGAAGAAATGAAAAAGGGGAAGGAGAAGGAAAGAAGAAGGAAGGAAAAAAGGAGAGAAAATAGAAGACAGATTAAAAGGGTAAATAAAAGAAAGAAAGAGAAGAGAAAAGGAATGCGATAAGAAGAGAAAATGTAGAATCTGACTGGACAAAAACTACGCTTTCAACTTTATCTTCGAGTACATGAAGAAACTCGCTTCACTGGACGAAGTTCCTGGACAGGCATAAGAACATGGACGGGAAATAGGAGAAGAAAGAAAAGAAGAACGCAGAAAAATCGAAGAAGGTAGAGGAAGATAAGCAACACAATAGTTCGCTGCTTGTATGCTTTCTGTTATTCTAACGTACTGTACGGACCACTTAGGTCAAACATAAAGCTGAGAGGTCAAAATTAAAACCGGAACGATGACACTTCTGACACGAGAGTCGTAGCTCTCATGGAAACGTTCTTCCTTGCCAGTGCTCGGACTTTGTTGCATTTTCAAAGGATTCAAGTTTGAATATAAACATGGAAAACAAGAATTTAGCGGTCATAAGAAACACATACACAACAGGGCACTACTGTAGCTCTCCGTTCCCAGAGCTCATCAAAAAGTCAGTAGAGAAAAGCTTCCGCATGAGGTAACACAGGACAAAACAAGCCTTTCTTCTCACCAGAAATCCCGGGCTTCGATATCTGACGTACAGGCCTATAGTGAGATTGATGGTGGACTATAGAGAATTCCAGGTTAAGAAAAAAGCATTGGTTCTATTGGTCTGTTTAGTATACTGTAGAAACTCTGTGGTAAGTAAGCGTTACTATGGCAACGATGGAATATACCCAATGTACGAGTATTTTTCTTAATCTGGAATCCTCTACGATAAATTATTCTTGTTTTAATAAAACAATGTTTATAATTATGCATAATTGAGTAAAAATTCGCAACAAAACTCTCTCTCTCTCTCTCTCTCTCTCTCTCTCTCTCTATATATATATATATATGGGGACAAATTATTAGACTAAAATGATTCTATGTGCAAAATCACTGTATTTATCGGCAGAAATAAAGAACAAAAATGTATTTTGCACAGAAATAATGAACATGAAATTGGTTCTGGAGGTTACTAATATTTTGTGAGCATTCCCTTATTCTTCTTCATTAACACGTTGATTTTGTAAGAGATGCTGGAAACCTAAGTTGGACACTTTCTTTGAATATCAGCATCATTCACACAGATATATAAGATAGTGCTTCAATAAGTCCATGTTTTGTTTATGCCTTTTTTTTTTTTTTGTTCAGTTTCCTCTTCAATATGAACCACAGGCATTCAAATTGGTTCATATTCGGTCTTTTTGCAAGCCATGGGAGAGCAGACTGTTGAATATCTTCTTCAGTATTGCATAATTAAAACACGAATAGTACCAACATAGCCAGACAAAATATACCGGTATGCAACTTTTGAAAAAAAATATATACCAGAAGATGTAAGCAATCATATTTACAACAATATACAGGATGTTTCAAATATACGGGGCATAATTTCAGGTATGTATTTCCCACATGTAGACAATCAAAATAGTTCATTAAAACATGTGTCCGAAAATTCTTCATTTCCGAGTTATGGCCTTCACAACATTGAAATTCACCGGAAGGTTTTTATTTCCGCAGGTCGTTGTCATTACAGAAGATGTTCAAAATGTCCACATCCTGCTTGAATACAGACCTCACATCGATGTCTCATTGACCTGCGTACACGATCCCAAACTCCAGGAGTATTGCGTATGTCCTCAGAACATGCCACAATTCGATTCCGAAGGGATTCCAAATCAGACACCGGAGACGAATAAACCAATGATTTTAAATGGCCCCACAAGTAGAAATCGAGAGGGTTCAGATCAGGTGAGCGTGGAGGCCAAGCAATTGTGCCACCTCTACCTATCCATCGATCAGGAAACCTTCGATCCAAGTACCGGCGAACCAGCCGTACGACTGAAGTGTGCAGGAGCGCCATCATGCAAAAAGCGACTGTGTTGACGATTGATCAGTGGAGTGTCTTCTAAAACATGAGGTATGGTGTTTTCCAGGAAGTTTGTGTACGCCTGCCCCGTAAGTCTGTTTACAAGTACATGGGGTCCAACTAATCGATCACCAATGATACCGGCCCACATGTTGAGGGAGAACCGCACCTGGTGATGAGATGGAACAGTTGCACGTGGGTTTTCATACGCCCATACATGCTGATTGTGGAAATTTGTTATGCCATCTCGTGTGAACTGTGCTTCATCTGTAAATAATACTAAGACAGGAAAGTTCGGATTTACACTACACTGCTGCAAGAACCACTGACAGAACCTAACTCGTGCAGGGTAATCTGCTGGTGACAGGGCCTGCACACGTTGCAAATGATAAGGATACAATTGATATTCTTTCAACAGTCTCCAGACAGTCGTATGAGGAACATTGACTTGCAACGCTACCCTTCGTGTGCTGATAGAAGGAGTCATGTTCACAGCCTCCAGAATCTCCTCCTGTACTTCTGGAGTTGTAGATCTTGGTCGTCCCCTTCCCAAACCAGGAGAGTTAAATTTTCCATACTCGCACAGACGGTAATGGAGACGTACAAATGTCTTCCGATCTGGACATTGTCGCTGTGGGTACCTCTCCTGGTACAAACGACGAGCCAGCGCAGCATTGCCGTCCGCCTTACCGTACATGAAGTGTATCTCTGCCAGCTCTTGATATGAATACATGTCGCACAGTCTAACGCCTACACAACACTGAATGTAACCTTCGCCTCGGAATGAACTGTCAGAGTGCCCTCTAAGGCCCAATTGTATAAAACTCCTTGACTAAAAATCAACTTTGATCGTAGATCGAAAAGTGAACCGAGTTCAGACACTTCTTCTATTGTATAAAACTTTTCTGCGATCAAATTACCTTGGTTCAAATGCAATCTAAGTTCACGTGAAAAGGATCTGGCAACATCGCATAAACAGGTGAAATACGTGATGCGCGGACCATGTTAGACAGGTTTGTTCAGTGTTGCCAATCTAGCGACTTTAACTCTTTTTCAACAACAATTTGTTTTAAATTTTATATTGCTTAAATAGGGATTTAGTGACCTTTTTAGCACCCCAATAGTGACAAAATTTAATCTTTCTTTGTTGATAAATAATAACTATAAAAATATTTGATTTTTAATAACAATACGTAAGTTATATAATAGCCGCCACTCAGTAAATTATAGAAATGAAGATCTAATTTAACACATTCTCTATATCTACTTACGTAATCCCAAACGTTTCACTTTCATATCATAAATATAGCATTGGTATGTATAATTAATGAAAAATAATCACATCATGGCATTAACTATAATGAAATTTCATTGTTAATGGTAATAATGTAATCGAACCACTTCAAGTTTTGTAAATTTTAATATCCAATACACAGCTGTACTCAGAAAATTACACACCACAGAATCAGACCTGTAAATTAGCGAGTCTTCAAGTTTTTAATAACCAATTGAATTTGAACTCTAAATATGTCATATCATGCAGGTCATGGCCTTCGTGTAATAGCTATTGTTTATTGCAGTGTGTGTTTTGTTTTATTCTGAAATCACGGCCATGCTGAAATGCAATTAGTTCTCAAAACTGAAGAAAGATGGATTTTTGAAAATAGGAAAAGAATGTAGGAAAAATTGATATTTCACTGAAAACTACTATTTTTCTGAAAAACTTTGGGTTCCAAGCTTCAAAATGAGGGGTCATTTATTAAAATCCGTTCAGCCGTTTTCCCGTAATTTCCATTACGGTACCAGTTCAAATTATATAGATTGTACAATACGAGTATGAGGCTATCAAGTGGAAAACTCGCCTTATCCAGGTAAATTGATTTGTCAGAAAACAGGAAAAACCGTTATGGATATGGACAGTTTTGCATTTGATAGCCTAATAGTTTTCTGAGCTCTGTGGAAGAGGAATTAGACAAGATTTGCACAAACCGACTATATCTGTACATAGAGAGCTGCAAGAAGTAAATATGTATATTGCAATAGTCGTTTTCTTTACAGTCCGACAAGTTTTAATAAACTAGTGTGAGAAATTAAGTTGTGCCATTAAGGGTTAAAATAATTTTTTCTAATTATGTTGCAAAAACGTATAATCAAAATTTGTTTGAAAAGGCGACTGGATTATCCAACAAATTTGATCCATTCTGAATTGAATGTTTTTAGAATTGACCAAATTTATGAATACTCTTTAATGAAATTCTATCATAAAAATAGAACGAAATTTGTAGCTCAGCCACATGCTCATAATACGAGACGAAATGAAATTCTTAAATTAGTTGAACCTAAATATTTCACATCTGCTGCTTTACTACACAGTACAAATTATGGTCCACGGCTATATAATTCGATAATAAAATTTCATCCAGAATTGACTACTTTAAGCAATGAAATTTTCAGATCCAGAATTAAAAAATTTATATGACAGACTTCCCTGTATATATATTATGTACCATGTATTGTAAAACAAGTTTATTTCTATCCTAAGTGTATTTTTCTATTTTATCTTGGTTACTATCTCAACATGACCTGCACTAATTATACTACTAATAATAATTTAATATTAATCCATCAATCTAAACATCGTCTCTTTTTTCACTCAGTTATTATTAGTATTATTATTTACTAATTTTATTACAATCTTTATGTGAGCTTTTTTCTTAAGTATTTTGTCTACAAAGTATGTGTATCTATGTAACGGAACTGTCCCCGAACACGAGCTTTGCTCTTTCGGGGTATTTTAATGTAACGTTTTTGTGTATATGTTATTATTAAATAAATAAATAAATGATATAAAAAAATAAAATAAATAAACTTCTTCATTTTCATGGTAGGCCATCGGCCTGTTCCTTTTTTTACTCTGATAGCGTAATGGTAGTATTTCGGGTTGGTATTCGTGATATCGTGCGTTCAAACACAACCTCGTGCTTTTTTTTTTTTAAGAGAGAGAGAAAATATTGCTCCTGTCTCTTTTATGGCTGATTTAGTTAATTAACATCGGATTCATAAATGTATTATGTCATGATTTTAGAATTACCGTACTATTTATTATGACATGGCTGCAAATGGAAAGAAAGAAAGATTATATTCTCATCAAAAATATCTTTCGTGGCACAAACAAAACAAACATACTGACGTCTGCTTTAGAAAATTCAAGCACTTAGAAGTTATAAAAACAAAGAAAAATCCACGATTCAATATTTAGTCCATCTTTCTCCCATCTCGATCACATCTTGCAGTCGAGTGGGCATGGAATCGACTAGTTTGATCAGTTTTCTCTCTCGGCATCCCAGGCATCCTGGACGAGATTCCACAAATCATTAGGACGTCTTGGAGTGGGATTGGGCCAATTTTTACGCACATGCTTCTTTACTTGTTGCTCCGTAGTTCAGTCGGAAGAACGTTGGAATTTAGATGTCAACGTCTCACGTTCAAATCCTCCTAACTCCTTTTCATTTTATTGTGTTATAAACTTATAATATAATGTAGTAATATAAGAAGAAACTAATACTAGTATTATGTAACTATTGTTTCAAATCTAACATTAAGTTAATTTTACTTACATCGCTAAAGAACTGAGATATCTTAGGAACTATATACGACACCGTCACAATTCTTCACAAGAGCATTCGTGCTCTACGCAAAGGGTCACGGGTTCGATGTATGTAACGTCCATCCCTGATGGTTACAGCCCAGTTACTTTATGGTGACAGCTCGTCGACGCGAGAGAGGAGAAGGTTCGACTGTGGGAGGGAGACCGATCCGAGACGGAGCGAGCGTTTTCTGAATGGAGGGAGGGAAATACAGTCATATCAGAAATGAAGTTTCACGTTGCTCTCTCGCACGTTGCAGAGTCTGCATAATTTTGAGTTCCTTCACTGTGTTCACTTCATACTCCGGAACAATAGTCACTAATAAACACTAAAGTAGTAAACTAATGGAAATACAATGAGCAGGAGTTCGGAACAATAATAAACACTAATGAAGTAAATTAATGTGGAAATACAATGAGCAGCAGTTCGGAACAATAGTAACTAATAAACACTAATGTGGAAATACAATGATGAGCAATCGAATCACTATATTTAACAGTTAATCACTAATTAACAATGAAATATACTCATGCGGAAATACCGGTAATGTTCATCAGTGCTTCACTGTTACCTTTCCCATCATCATCATCATCATCATCATCATCATCATCATCATCATCATCCATGTAAAAGATGGAGCGGCCTTTTTCTCTGTACGTCTTTATTTTCCTCAAATACTGCAAACTTTCAGCCTTAATGCTGTGATGCTCCATCACAATTTGGCGATTATTTTGTGTGTGTGTGTGTTTTTTTTTTTCCAATGAAATCCTAATTTCAAAATAACTTTCCTCAAAGTCGAGATACCTCCCTGAAAGTCGATAGTCTTTCAATTTCAATAATATATATATTTTTTTAAGTGTGGGCCGTTATTTCTGTGAAATATAGAACTCGTGCTTTGGTTCGTCTTATGACAGCTTCATTAAAGTTGTCCACAGTTAATTTTGGCGCCGATTATCAATGTCTTTAGTCTCCCTTATTATTTGGCTAACACAGCTCTCAGACACAGCGGTAAAGTCTGCTACAAGTTTTCCAACATTCGTTAGGTTTTTTCTTCCGACGCTATCTTCATAAAGCGCTACACGTTGCTCACGACCTTTCAGTTTGCTTCTAACAGGCAGGATTTTCACAAATAGAAAATAGCAGTGAATCTAGACAATAAATACTACATACTAAACAATACAAAACAGAAGCACTACAACTATTTAAGTAACTAAATGAAATATACGTAACAAACACAATTGCAATATACAAGACAGTGGTGGTGTAGTACGTCCTTAGCGCAACTGTACGCCCACACTAATGCTCCCGAGATGTGACCGCTAATGCAGCCAGGGGAAGACTAAAATGAACACCCCTTCGAACAAACTGTGAAATCGCCCAAACCACTCAGCGTATTCCGAATCTCACCGGTCCAGTGGCATCAATGACGTCATGTTGCAGCGAAATAAGGAACAAAACTGGTGGAAGGATCGATGGCTGTCATGGCGACTGTATAAGTTGTTGTCTGTGCTACGGTAGCAAAATTTTGCGAAATTTTCTTACTGCCATCTCGTTCAAAGAAAAGAGATCATAAACAACTTATTTCTTGAACCGGTAGTAATAACTGGTCCGTTGACATGTTCGCTCATAAGCCATTAACATATTGTTTTTACGTTGTGCTCATTACAAACAATACAGCAGAACTAAAGCAGAATACACCGCCATGACACAACAGTGCACGATATCATTCGTCTGCTAATTCCCGCCCTATACAAAAACCAATCAGATTCACTGATGGCGGCTGATGGAGACTGCCACCACCTCTGCAAGCTGATGGCACCGGTGTCACACCGGTGGAGCATCAATGACGTCATCGGTGGAATTCGGAACACCTTGATGCCATCGGATTGCTCGCCGGTGAGATTCGGAATACGCTCACTGTGTCGCCAGGCCAGAGCTGTCACCATAAAGTAACTGGCCTATACGTTAGGACGCTCTGCGCTCATGATGAAGGTCAAGCTCCTCTACTGTGATTGTCAGCTAATATCGTATCATCTTTTTGTCCTCCCGAGTCCTGAGAGTATACTATACTTTCTTTATACATGATTATGACAAAGATGTAGGCTATGTGCAGAGTCTCGAAGTATACCTCCATTTGTGCCCTAACTGTAACATGCCGAATTTTTTCAGCAGTTTTTTCTTATGTCAGTGACTCTTTTGAAGAGTAGAATTGTAATGAACTTTAAAAGTAAAGCAACAAATGTCTCAGGACTAGGGGTGGGGGGCTGCACGATTTAAGAACTTCATGTGGTTAGAACACGACTTCCTTGGAAGTGTTCATAATAATCCATGGGAGATATACAATATATTTAAAATAAATATATAGGTTGTATTTTGACATGGACGCGAAATAGACGCGTGTACAATACCTACGTAACTATAGAAAGTTAATACAAGCTTGGAATTATTCCCATACAGATGGATAAATAATTTTTACGAGTTATTCTTATGTGATTATACAGAGCGTTCGCCTACGGGTGGGGCCAGGAAAGCGGCCTGCCTGCGGTGTCGCTTGCGGGAATCGTCTATCCGTAAGCTTCCGCTTTCTATACTATACTCTGTAGGGTTTTAATTTTAAAAGTTTAGCAGCAGTGAAGACTGATGTTTTTTAAACACTAACTTCCTGTGAAACACTTCTTAGATATTTATTAGGAGAGCGTGTAAATGATGCACTGATTTCATCAATTTTTTCTCCCGTCAATACTCTTCGTTTTCGCTTAGGAAATGTAGCATTTATCGACCCTGTTGTCCTTAATTTGTTAACAAGACGTCTAACAGTTTCTCTACCCTGAATTGGAGCACCCGGATATTTCACTTCAAATTGCCTACGCACCTTTCAACATGACTCTGTTTTCACATATGCATCATACATAAAAACTCTCAGTTCAAGCGTGAATTTTGCGTTTTGCATTGTTAACAAATTTTACACACAATCTGAATATTTAAGCAACTGTGTCAAGAAACTGCACTGAACGTGTTAAATGCTGCAACATCTGGCTCACAACTGATAACTTGTCGACCTTGATGTCCTTGATTGTCGAGCGTGTCTCAAGTGCGCGCACAAAGCGGCGTATCAGTACATGCCGCTTTCCTGGCCTCACCCGTAGGCGAACGCTCTCTATATAGGCTAGTATACGGAATATACCAAATAATTGTCTGTGCTACAAAAGTTCTTTACTTGACTTATAGTACATTCTATTTTAATACATTATTTTTTTTATTATTGTTGTAATTCGTTGGTCCGCGGATAAGAGAGGATGTCACCTTTCAGCCAAATTTCATTTAAATTAACATTTCGATACAAAAATGTGAAAAGAACATTGTGTAGAATGCGACAAGTCATAGCTTTGATATCAAAGACGAAAGATAATTGTGCGTATGGAGTTAAAAATGTTTCATCTATACTATATATTTCGTCAGTTATTCCAAAATTTAGTTTTGGTGACTTATTCCCTAATAACCGTTTTAGGGCATTTTAGGGCACTATAAAACTCTTTGAATACCTTTCAATTTCCATGAAACACAAATATTAATAATTATTTTTACTTTTCTCCTAAAGAAACAAAATAGACATTTGCCCTAGAATCCGATGTCTGATAATGAGAAATCTAGCGACTTTACAACTACTTTTTGGCGACTTTCCGTATACTCTGTTGGAGACACTGGTTTTTTGTGCAATGTAAATAATGGCGGACAATAAGAAGAATGTTGACTGTTCTCCGAGTTGTTAACATGTTATGGTGTTTGATACTGCTAAACATAATAAAGCTTTATAAAACGACAATTTTCGTTTAGTAATGCAGTAAATTAAAAATTTATGAATGTACCTATCATATCCATTAATAATTAATGGTTGTTATAAACATAATATAATTGTAGGTTATGTTATTTGATACTGCTGAACACGATAGAGCCTTATAAAATATAAGATTGTTTGTGTATTAAGGCAAGAAATTGAAAAAAAAAATATATATATATATATATAAATGTACCTATCATATCTATTGATAATAATAATGGGTATTTTATTTGCACACTCTGTCACTCGTATATTTCAAACAGAAAATAAATAATTGAACTTGGATCATCTAACTTAATCGGAGAAATTTCTTCAAAGTTGACTTTAGTTTGAGACAAATTAATCTCAGATTAGACTTTATACAACACAAAATTCCAAGTTCAGCTGAAACAAGGATCAATTTAACCTCTGATCTAAGATTAAATGGTTTATACAATCGGGCCTTAATGTCTCCTTTGACGGCAACGATCTGCGGAAAGAAAAACGTTCCGGTGAATTTCAATGTTGTGAAGGCCATAACTCGGAAATTAAGCATTTCCGGCCACATGTTGTAATAAACTATTTTGATTGTCTACATGTGGGAAATACATACCTGAAATTATGCCCCGTATTTTTTAAACACTCTGTGTGTGTGTGTGTGTGTGTGTATATATATATATATATATATATATATATATATATATATATGCCTATGTACTGTCTCTCTGGAGGAAAGAAAAATACTTCAGAATAATGTAGTTTTGGTTAATCTACATCGATTTAATTTCATATACCTGTATCCGAAATGTAATGGTTGCGAAATTAATGATGGGCTTGAACGTTTAAATAGAGAGACGTATTATAGACATATTTAATCATTTTAGAACACTGTGATTGGGTTAAAATCCTGGTTGAGGTTTTTTCCGGGATTTTCCCGCCACCCGTTAAGAACAAATGCTGGGTAATTTTCGGCGCTGAACCTGGTCTCATTTAGCTGGCATTATCACCTTCATCTCACTCAGACGCTAGATCATTCTCCTGTCCGTTTCGGTGAAGTGCGGATGTGGAACAGTACTGCATTAGATTTAAGAAATACTACATTAGATTATTTTTCAAGTTATTAAAATTTTAACAATATTGTTATGAAATTTTAAGTAGCCTATCCAAATATATTCAATAGTATCTAGCACTACGTTATTCAACTAGGATCTTTTTTGTATTGAATTTATGACACAGTAGCCTTTTAAGTAGGCAGTAGTGTCGTTAAGCCGGAAGTGAAGTGAAGTGACGCTAGATATCCACAGTAGTTGATAGAGCGTTGTAAAATAACAGATTAAAAAACCGTTGTGATAGGATATATTATTGAAAATGCTCCATATTGTGTAGTTACAATAAGTTGATTTCATAATTAATTACAAATTGAGTAAGAAAATAAAATAATTACACAAGACAAAATATTAAGGTTGCCATTTCTTACAGATTCCATGAACTGTAAATGTATATCAGGTATTAAATACCGGTATTATCGCCGCGCGATATTATCGGCAGGTCTTTGAGCGGCCTCGTGCGTAACATTCGGCAGCTCTTTGAAATTTAATTGGATTATTGTTTTCAATTTCTTGTGTCGCCGCTCCAATCACTGGCCTTAATTTCAATATTGCAACCAATAAGCTGCTTCCATTATTATTAAAAGACACCTACTTGTCTATACTTGTTTTTTTGAAAGATGGGACATGACAGTTAAGCGGCCGAGCTTGGAACAACAGTGCCATGTTGCCAATATGGACTACCACGCTGCCAGATGATGGAAGCTAGCAATTGTCGTTAAGATGGCTGACGTTAAAAAATTAATTGACAATTGACGCGAAGATAAGAAAACAATGCAAAAATCGACAGAGAATCAAAGTCGAAACGTACCAATGCTAACATTGTGTGCACAATAAATGTCGCCAAGAGAGCTATTAAGCACTCGCCACGTGAGAAGTGTACGTTTGGCAACTCAACCGTTGTTACCATAGCAACAGACCTACCACGCTATGTGACATTCAGTTGTTTTTCCGACCGCAACACTCTTGTCATATCCCATCTTTAAAAAAAAAAAAAAAAAAAAAAAAAAAAAAAAAAAAAAAAAAAAAAAAAAAAACAAGTATAATCCACGTGGACTAAAGCCGAGGTTGCAGTGTCTTGTGCTGAGGACGAACATTAAGGTATGGGATTAAAAATTATTATTAAAGAGTTATTATTGTCAACGTACTGGTAAATGAAATAATAATAGTAATAATAATAATAATAATAATAATAGCCATTTAACAATATAACAAACTAGTGCTTATTCTTATCGAGGAAGTAGACGTGACAACGTGACGCTTAGAGTGAAACCTACAGAGCGACAATCGGTCGGCAAAATTATGTTTTAAAAGCACACCGCACGTTATTGTATGATGCCGACATGTTAACCATGAGAGCGCGGCGATAATACCGGTTCTCTTTCCTACCTCAGTGAAACACTTGCGAAGTCTGTTCTTCTATATCAAAGTAATTAACTATATTTTTTTGATTTCATTTCATATTGTAATATAAGTAATAATTAATAAATGGAATATACGAGTAGAAGGCTAAAAACATACAACCTTGAACATCAAGCAAAATGAAATGATCATTATTATTCTGACAACAATGTTGCACCGGTATAAATGTTCCTTATTTATCAACATTATGCTTCCAACATTTCTTTGAAACGTTTACCGCCCACTGACTATATTTTGTTGTCAACATGTCGCTAGCATTTACAACGACTTTTTACGTTTTTGTTGAACAGGCCAATTGCACCCGTGTAAATGCACCTTTACTTCAGGTTAATCGAATTTTTGTTATTTTTAGAAAAAAAAATATCCAGAAAGGCTGGAGAAGGATAAAAGCCACCGAGCGAATCGGCTCAAACTGTCTCATTCGGCAGGTCCCGGGTTCAAACCCTGTGGTCGACCAATCTGACTAGCGATTTTCATGGTTTCCCTCACACAAAGGCAAATGTCGGATTGGAAATTTGCATGCCATGATTCATTACTGCCTTCATCACCAGTATCATAAACACTAATCAAAATTTATAATCACTTATAATTATGAACACAAGCCATCTACAACATAAAAGAGAAACAGGAACTCAACAATAGCGAAAACGGCATAATAACAGATCCTAAACACGCAACATGACCACAGATGTTAAAGCGTTTATAAAAAAAAACTAAAATAAATAATAAAGCCGTTATAAATGACAGAACTATAGAGCAGACATCAAGTTTTGTGTACTTAGAGTGTCACATATCCAACGGAATGAATGTAGATATGGAAGAAAACAAGTAAAATCACCTTAAGGCCTATTCACAATGAAAATTAAACATAACCGTAACATAAACACAAATTTTGCGCCCAGGCTACCAAATGGGATCATTCACAATGGTTCACATAAACACTGACATAAACATTACCGTAAGACGTTAACATGAAAGTTTGAAAACTCCAAACTTTCATGATTACGTGATTTGCAAACAGAACACAATCGTGGAGCGCTGAAGTATACGACAGAATATGAGGAAATGGCGTCGTTGTTATGTTTCCATGGTTACCAAGTATGTTTGCGGTTATGTTTATGTTCCCATCGTGAATGATGGTATGACTTCTTGATTTTACTGTAAAGGCCCATTCACAATGAAAATTAAACATAACCGTAACATAAACACAGAAGTTTGCGCCCAGGCTACCAAATGGGATCATTCACAATTATTCACATAAGCATTGACATAAACATTACCGTAAGCCGTTAACATGAAAGTTTGAAACTCCAAACTTTCATGCTTATGCTTACGTGATTTGCAAACAGAACACAATCGTGGAGCGCTGAAGTTTACGACAGAATATGAAGAAATGGCGTCGTTGTTATGTTTACATGGTTACCAAGTATGTTTGCGGTTATGTTTATGTTCCCATCGTGAATGATGGTATGACTTCTTGATTTTACCGTAACGTTTATATTCTTAAGTTAACGCTTACGTTATGTTTAATTTTCATTGTGAATGAGCCTTAACGTTAAGTTAACGCTTACGTTATGTTTAATTTTCATTGTGAATGAGCCTTTACAATTTGTCAGTGAAACATAAACGTTAAGACAAGCAGATAAAAGGAAGCTGGAAGTGGCGCAGATGAGGTTTGCTCATCACCTGGTAGGAGTGGCAATAAGAGACAAAGGAGTGACACAATGAAAGAGAAATTAAAGACAGTACTTTAAGGCCCGATTGTATAAACCATTTAATCTTAGATCAGAGGTTAAATTGATCCTTGTTTCAGCTGAACTTAGAATTTTGTGTTGTATAAAGTCTAATCTGAGATTAATTTGTCTCAAACTAAAGTCAACTTTGACTGAAGAAATTTCTCCGATTAAGTTAGATGATCCAAGTTCAGTTATTTCTTTTCTGTTTGAAACATACGAGTGACAGATTGTGCAAATAAAATATCCATTATTATTGAAATTAATAGATATGTTAGGTACATTTATATATATTTCTTTCAATTTCTTGCCTTAATACACAAACATTCTTATATTTTATAAGGCTCTATCGTGTTCAGCAGTATCAAATAACATAACCTATAATTATATTATGTTTATAACAACCATTAATTATTAATGGATATGATAGGCACATTCATAAATGTTCAATTAACTGTATTACTAAACGAAAATTGTCGTTTTATAAAGCTTTATTATGTTTAGCAGTATCAAACACCATAACATGATAACAACTTGGAGAACAGTCAACCTTCTTCTTATTGTCCGCCATTATTTACATTGCAAAAAAAAAAACAGTGTCTCCAACAGAGTGTAATACGGAAAGTCGCCAAAAAGTACTTGTAAAGTCGCTAGATTTCTCATTATCAACAAAGAAAGATTAAATTTTGTCACTATGGGATGCTAAAAAGGTCACTAAATCCCTATTTAAGCAATATAAAAGTTAAAAGAAATTGTTGTTGAAAAAGAGTTAAAATCGCTAGATTGGCAACACTGAACAAACCTGTATAACATGGTCCGCGCATCACGTATTTCACCTGTTTATGCGATGTTGCCAAATCCTTTTCACGTGAACTTAGATTGCATTTGAACCAAGGTAATTTGATCGCAGAAAAGTTCTATACAATACAAGAAGTGTCTGAACTCGGTTTACTTTTCGATCTTCGATCAAAGTTGATCTTTAGTCAGGGAGTTTTATACAATTGGGCCTAAGTGGCTTCGAAGAAGGTGACGGTAAGCAGCTAATATGAGTAATATAAGAAGTGTGATGATGATGACTTTTATTGGTTTATTTTACAACGCTTTATCGACTACTATGGTTATCTAGCATCTGAGTGGGGTGAAGGTGATAATGTCAGCGAAATGAATCCAGGGTCCAGCACAGAATGTTATCCAGCATTTGATCTTATGGATTGAGGGAAAACCCCGGGAAAATAACCTCTACCAGGTAACTTATCCTAATCGTTTTACGGTCAGACATGCTAACCGTTACTATAGTGAGGATCACGTAAGAGTAGTTCCTAAAAGTCTAATTTGGCCGTCTCTTCAGTGTTGCCAACTAATACCAGATATCACCAAAGAGGGTAAAATCACAATGCTACTACTGAAATAATAATAATAATAATAATAATAATAATAATAATAATAATAATAATAAAAATAATAATAATTTTTATTTTAGTAGGTTATTTTACGACGCTTTATCAGCATCTCAGGTTATTTAGCGTCTGAATGAGATGAAGGTGATAATGCCGGTGAAATGAATCCGGGGTCCAACACCGAAAGTTACCCATTTTTGCTCATATTGGGTTGAGGGAAAACCCCGGAAAAAACCTCAACCAGGTAACTTGCCCCAACCAGGAATCGAACCCGGGCCACCTGGTTTCGCGGCTAGTCGCGCTGACCGTCACTCCACAAGTGTGGACAATAATAACAATAATAAAAATAAAATAATAATAATAATAATAATAATAATAATATAGTGTTAACAATAACAATGTCTTGCTTATTTACTACATCTCATCTTTATGTTGTGAGGTGTTTCCTAAATGGTTTAATAATTTATTTATGAAATAGTATATTTTCCTCCTGGACTTCTCGCATATTATGTTGGTAATTAGGATTAGTATGAACTAATAGTACAATTTATTTTGTTAGGCAACATGAAATTTATTGCTTTGACTAAAAAGTTTACAATTCATGGGACCTAACCTAAAAAATGTATTTACTTACTTGCATTTTCATCAGTTTGCTTTACTGTAAACCGAAATCATTGCTGCCAACATAACAGTTAGAAAATAACTGCCAGTTGTAGTATTTGTCAGTACCCGAAATTCGAAACGAAGGTGGTAAAAGAAAATTCAATCTGAGAGCCAGAAAATCACTATAATCCACTAGCATATGTATATATATATTTTTTTTTTGGGTTATTTTACGACGCTGTATCAACATCTCAGGTTATTTAGCGTCTGAATGAAATGAAGGTGATAATGCCGGTGAAATGAGTCCAGGATCCAGCACCGAAAGTTACCCAGCATTTGCTCTATTGGATTGAGGGAAACCCCCGGAAAAAACCTCAACCAAGTAACTTGCCCCGACCGGGATTCGAACCCGGGCCACCTGGTTTCGCGGCC
Organism: Periplaneta americana; assembly: GCF_040183065.1. Taxonomy (NCBI): domain Eukaryota; kingdom Metazoa; phylum Arthropoda; class Insecta; order Blattodea; family Blattidae; genus Periplaneta; species Periplaneta americana. Next base: position 65,348,808 of record NC_091118.1, read on the forward strand.
AGACGCGCTGACCGTTACTCCACAGGTGTGGACACTAGCATATGTAGTAATAGTGGAAAAATGGTTAGGTTTCACCCTTAGGGTATTACGTAAGCTGACCCGGACTATACACAGCGCAAAGCGGTGAACTATAATTAGTGGATGTATTGCATATACATAGATACATGCTTCTTCTGTGGTCCTTATAGTATAAAATACATAGGAGTTAATTATGTCTGTACCACTGTGAAGTGTGGGAGGGCCAACTTAATACATTTCGAGGGCCGAATTTAATTTAGGCTACTTCATCAGGGACCAGATCATGTCTTATGTTTAGTTTTATCCATACGGAAAGAAAAATACAAGTTATAATGCATATACAGTATTTTAATAAACAAAGGTCAGATGACTGGAAATTTGTCACAATTCACGACAAAGCCGTCACAGTAGAAATTCTTCCTCCTTGAGCAGAAACGTGCATGAAAATCGTATCGAATGTAGTTTTTATGGTGCGTCCTTGAATAATTGAAATCTTTGTACACAAGCTGTTTAATGATAACAATATGGTTTCTGAGTACATGGAAAACCAATTATTATTTAAAATCCACTTATAATTTTGAGGATGCTACACGAAGAATATGAGAACACTTATAATTTCCTCTTTGATATCCTACAACTTTTGTACAAATATTTCCCCCCCCCCCATAAAATTAGAAATAAGGAAGTTACAAGCATTGTTCCATACTTTTTACTTACTCTGTATATTAAACAATCTCTAATACGTGACTACCAGCCACCGGCTCAGTCGCTTGCCTGCCGGTCTGAAGTTGCGCTCGGGCGCGGGTTCGATCCCCGCTTAGACTGATTACCTGGTTGGGTTTTTTCCGAGGTTTTCCCCAACCGTAAGGTGAATGCCAGGTAATCAATGGCAAATCCTCGGCCTTATCTCGTCAAATACCATCTCGCTATCACCAATCTCATCGACGCTAAATAACCTAGTAGTTGATACAGCGTCGTTAAGAAACCAACTTAAAAAATACGTAACTACCTATAGGCTAATCTCATACAGCAGAAGCTATAACATAATCTAAATAATATAAACAAGATAAATGATAGAAAAATTTTAATGAAAATATTATAAATGTTGTGTTTTATTTAACGACATGAGCCTGTCGCATTTAAGCACACTTAAATGCCATCGATCTGACCCGGGATCGAACCCGCAACCTTGGCCATAGAAGGCCAGAATTTTAATGAAGGATGATGAAATAAACATGAATCATTTTAAATGCACAATATTGACAAACAAAGAAACAAATGCTAGGGAGGTGACAAAAACAAACAAATGCTAGGAAGTGATAAAAAAAAAACAAATGCTAGGGAGATGATAAAAATTGTAGGATAAGCAGCCATGATTGGTTGAAACACGTCGTTCGTACCGTTGTATTGGTCAAAAGTAGTATGACGTAGCAAAAGTGTAATGATAAAGTTAAAAAAAAAAAGCTGTCGGACTTTATGGTATGGCATAGTTATATGATTTTATATGTATTGTAGATACAGGATGAGAGAAAGTTATACACATTTAGGCTATTCATAATATGTGTTACATCATCATTTTGACGTGGACGAGTTATGTCCGTTAAATTTAGCTTTGAACCCTCTCATTTAGGGTCAGGTTTCCTTTACGTGCTGCAGATAGTCTACACGGCAGGGACTCACATCTTTAGTTCCCTTCCTAAGGAAGCCATGGTAAGGACATGTTTGAGACTGTTGGTAAAACTAATAGATTTTTTTTTAGTCAGTAGTTCCGGCGTGGTTGTTTCTGGTATGATTGCAAGTTTACGAAACCGCCACCTTTAACGTATCGGTGGTGTTTAGTTAAACGGGCTTATTCCACAAAAAGTTTTTCAGGAAAAACGAAAATTAAATTTTAACACATTGTTATTATAGTCCCGTCGCTCTAATTTCCGGCAGCCAATCACGTTGCAGGTCGGCTACATTTAAACGTGTGCGTCTTGTGATTCGCTGGTGACGACGTTATGCATTTCCTAAGGCTCGATAAATACTTAATATAATCGCCCGCCATTTTGGCTCTTCCGTTGGCGTTCGCAGAAAACTCACGAGGACGTTATTTGCCGCTCAATTATTTGCTGAATTACAGTGCGTTTGATTTATTGTCATAGGAGCTACGACATGATAATGTTTAACGGTGTGGCAAATAGATTCCTCGTTTGGTAGCTCGGCAACGAAGGAACAAAAATGGCGAACGAAACTAGCTACCTAGACTTTATGGAGCCTTCACTTCCAAAGACGTAAGCAAAGAGGAGGAGTCACGCCGGAAATAACAGCGTCGCGACTATAGTTACCTTATACCAGCGGTCATCAGCACAGAGCAACCTCGGGCTAGCGTCATTTACCCGCGGATAAGACATTGCACTAGCGTGCACCCATGGCTGCTGGCAGGTATGGTTTTTCGCTATCCCTTCTGCACTCCTTGCCCATTTCAGCAAGTGCTGACGACCACAGCCTTGTACGAAGGAATGTAAACATTGCCAAAAACATATCTTCACGTTTTGTAATTACTCGCAAATTTTAACTAATTACAGTAATTACAGTAAAAATGTCACATTTAAGAAAATGAGGATTAAGTCCTTTTAACTAAACACCATCGATATTTTCTTAATTGAATCGAGATTAAGTTGTTATTTCTCCCGAAAGCATTTAAATTAAATTTATCTGAGCAGCGATTCGTTCAACAGCGACACATCATTTGTTTGCACTCAGACCAGCGAGGTGTGGCATTTGTTCTGACACTCAGCTGATCGGAATTTTCACTTGTTTCTCATGCACGAATTTCGCGTAGGTTATACACAAACGAAGCGTAAAGCTGTTTGAAGACCTTTTTTAGAATGTAAAATTTGTAGATATAAGTTAACTGCTATCTATGATTGAGGTTCTGGCTAATATGCACATCTATTACCAGACAGTACATCTCACTTGACGATATGTGTCAGAGGAAGAATTGTTTGTATGCATCTGAAGTTAATGTAGCTAACCGGCGATGTATGTAACGAAGGGAGAAAGGAACTGGCCACTCTACCTCATTATCTCCTGGCTTAGTTGTCTCGTAAGTGGTGTCTTGTTGGTATCACTTGTGAGGCTCAGACCTGTCTGATCGAACAGTTGACTAAATAACAAACAAGTTAACTGCAACCACCTATAAATTATACCACGAACCAAGCCGCCACAGTGGTGTAGTGGCTAGACCGTTGTCTTATAATCCTGTGGACCGTAGTTCGCGTAATTTCATTTTAAATAGAAATTCCTTTCCTAAAATTTCATTGCTTATTTTTTCTATCGAAGTTAAATCTATTTTATATAATTTGAAGACCGTTTTCAAGAATGTAAAATTTGTAGATATAAGATAATTGCAACTATACCTATGTGGTCCAGTGGCTAGAGCGCTGGATTTATAATCCTGTTGACCCGGGTTCGATCCCTGGTGTAACTCCGATTTGTAACTTATGTTGAGCAAGCCCTTGGTCCAGATAACATAGGGGTTTTCTCCGGGAGTTCCAGCTCCCCTGTGGCATCCGAACAAATCTCCATCATCATCTCATCTCATCGCGGGTGTAGCGTAGTCCAGCCTCCTATGGCGCATCCTGAGCAAGCGCTCTGTCTGTAAATTGGTCTATACAATTGGATTGACATGGACGAATAACGAATAGTCAAGTGCCCGCCATTAGCAAAGAAAAAACTGTAAGCACCACACTAGCGGGCCCGGGTTCAAATCCTGGTTGGAACAAGTTACCTGGTTGGGGTTTTTCCGGGGTTTTCCCTCAGCCAATTGATGCAGAATTACTGGATAACTTTTGCCGTTGGACTTCGGACTCATTTCGCTATCACTAATTCACATATCATCATCATCATCATCATCCATATCATAGCCCGGGTTAAGTTCACGGTGCGCGTGCTGTACTTGTACAATAGTGGCAAAAAAAACCGGACCGACCCTTGTAGCTGATTTCAGAGCCTTGTTCACTCCAGAGCGTCGGTGCATATGCCTTGTACCTGAAAAGTATTTTCCAGTTATCCGGCTAAATCAGGTATCCCACAGTTGCCGGATACGAGGAATTCTATTTATAAACCAACTTTTGCCTACATACTACTCATTTCCTTTATAAAGATAATATGGGTTTTTGCTACTCAGTGAAGACGAAAACAGTAACCAGCTGCGTGGTGCACAGGTGCTTTCGGGTCCAAGGAATATGCACCAACGCTCTGGAGTGAACAAGGCTCTGAAATCAGCTACAACAGTGGTCGGTTCGGTTTTTTTGCCACTACTGTACATACCACTCTTAATGAACGGTCGTTCTTCAGTGCTAATGTATGTATGTATGTATGTATGTATGTATGTATGTATGTATGTATGTATTCACACTGGAACTGGGTAAATACCCGGTGGCAGTGGTAACTAATTACACTCAATAATTACAATTACTACTCCAAAGTAAAGGAATGATACTGACATGGCTTGAGTATGGTTTTGTTGAAAGGTTGTATCACAGTCTACTATATACAGTCGTGAAGCTCAATATGTAGTAAAAATACAAACATGGGTAGTTGCCCACCACTAGGGTCGCTACTATCGCCTCATCATCATAGATCTCTCCTAGCAGATGACAAAATATGTTACACTTTCGTTGTCGCGTTCTTTTGGAAAAATTAATACCTTCCTTCCATTATTGAAATATTAAATTGATAAAGTTCATTTATTATTTTAATTAAGTATATTAAATTCCACCATAAACTCGAAGATACCTGCAAGAAATAGGTTAATATTATTTTTTTTTGTGCAAAACGAACTGAAATTTACTATAATCGCTTCACTCATTCAATATTATAGCGATAATGAACTATAAAACCAATAAATATTAATTTGCATTTCCCTTTACAACAATAATATAATAACAATAATAATGGAAATATGAATTAATTGAGTAACTTACGTGTACCGGTACTTGTAGTGTAGGCTTACGTAGTTAACAAAGTGGGATGATGCAAATTCGCGTGGGCTGACGAAACGCCAGAGACCCACATCGAGTGCATAATATATACGTCAATGTGTACGTTAACAGAAAACCACAATTCCAAGTCACGCAGAGATTGTGTGCACTCGATGTGGGTCTCTGGCGTTTCGTCAGCCCACGCGAGTTGTGTGGATATAAAGGGAAAGATTGAGACGGTGTCGGGTGGAGTTCCCGGGTAGCTCAGTTGGCAGAGCACTGGTACGTTCAATCAGAGGTCCCGGGATCGGTACCCGGCCCCGGAACAATTTTTCCCTTGAAATTATTCAAAAGTGGGATGAGGTTAAGCAATAATAATCACACCAGAATTGGAAATAAAACGTGATCAATAAATTTTATTGTAACAGACTTACTTTTTCTACATCTCTAGTAAAGTAACAAATAAAAATAACAACAAAATTAACAGCTATAATTAAAAACATATCCTTTGAAAAAAAAGTAGGCCTAAGTTGTCTGAAAATGTACAATTATTCAAGGAATCAGCTGATACAAACGTAGAATTAGTGCAAAGCTTTTGTTTCTCAGCAGCAGGTAATAACAGAACAGGTTTATTTGAAACATCAAATGAAGTTGGAACTGCATTCCAGATTAATTTATTTTTGTTTTCATTCATAAATTGTGTGTTTTCGAAATGAAGAGAGCAAAACTTTATATTATTATAAAGATATGCTTCATTCTTAGTCATTAGATCTTCCCTCCTGCTGTTTGTTAACCACTTTTTGCGTCTAGAAGTAAAATAAGAAATAGATGTTAGGATTTTTCTTCACGAGCATCAATGCGAGATACGCAACGACCTAGCATTCGATGGAAATACGACTCAGTCCACTCTAAATCCAAAGTCGACCGTGGACAGTCTATTGTTTCTAGTTGCTAACCGCTTGGAGCGCTTTATCACGAGATATAGTAGACTGTGATACAACCGCAATCTACTATATACAGTCGCGAAGCTTGAGGTGATTTTTTTGCAAATCTCGTGATAAAGCGCTCGAAGCGGTTAGCAACTAGAAACAATAGACTGTCCACGGTCGACTTTGGACTGTGTCGTATTTCCATCGAGTGCTAGCTCGTTGCGTATTTCACATTGATACTTGTGAAATGTTCGTTATTGGTTGTAATGAAAATTTTAATGGCTAAAATACAATAATTGGAATAATAATAATATTTTACTAGACGTAGAAAAATTAAGTTTGTTTTAATGAAATTTATTGATCACGTTTTATTTTCAATTCTGGTGGGATTATTATTGCTTAGGCCTACTTTTTTTTTTTTCAAAGGATATGTTTTTAATATAGCTGTTAATTTTGTTGTTATTTTTATTTTTTACTTTACTAGAGACGTAGAAAAAGTCTGTTACAATAAAATTTATTGATCACGTTTTATTTCCAATTCTGGTGTGATTATTATTGCTTAACCTCATCCCACTTTGTTAACTACGTAAGCCTACACTACAAGTACCGGTACACGTAAGTTACTCCATTAATTCATATTTCCATTATTATTGTTGTGAAGGGAAATGCAAATTAATATTTATTGGTTTCATAGTTAATTATCACTATAATCTTGAATAAGTGAAGCGATTATAGTAAATTTCAGTTCGTTTTGCACAAACAAAAATAATATTAACCTATTTCTTGTAGGTATTTTCGAGTTTATGGTGGAATTTAATATACTTCATTAAAATAATAAATTAACTTTATGCATTTAATATTTCAATAATGGAAGGAAGGTGTTAATTTTTCCAAAAGAACACAACGAAAGTGTAACATATTATTTTGTCGTCTACTAGGAGAGAGATCTGCGATGATGAGGCGATAGTAGCGATCCTAGTGGTGGGCAACTACCCATGTTTGCATTTTTACTACATATTGAGCTTCGCGACTGTTGTTGTTGTTTTCTAGTGCCAGGCATTTGACAATGAAGTCATTTGACCTCTTGCACTCCAATATTTTTCAAAGATATTATCATGACCAGCCACTGAAGCACAGATTTTGAGATGTTCCGAATCCATTTCTTGGTTTGAGTTGCACAATGGACAGTTAGGGGACTGATATATTCCAATTCTATGCAGGTGTTTGGCCAAACAATCATGGCCTGTTGCCAATCTAAATGCAGCTACAGACGATTTTCGTGGTATTGTGGATTTTGATGCAGAGAGTTCCATTTTTTCCCTTGGGATTGTGTTATTAAATTTTGTTTGTTGAAGTCTAAGTATGTAGATATAATAAATCTTTTCACAGAGTAATACGTAGATTTAGTAACAGGTCTGTAAGTAGCAGTGCTGCCCTTCTTTGCTAAAGCATCCGCATTCTCATTTCCCAGGATTCCACAATGGGATGGTATCCTTTGGAATACAATTCTTTTATTGAGTGATATTAATTGAGAGAGCATTTTAGTTATTTCTGCTGTTTGAGATGAAGGTGTGTGTTTAGAGACTATTGATAGAATAGCTGCTTTGGAGTCTGACAATATAACTGCATTCCTAAATTTATTGATGTGGCATAGAAGATTCCTGAGACTTTCCCTTATTGCAATGATTTCACCATCAAAACTTGTTGTTCCATATCCAAGAGATCTATAAAGTGAGAAGAGACAGCACGTAACACCTACACCGGCACCTTGTTCTCTGGAGATCAAGGATCCGTCGGTGTATAAATGAAGCCAGTTTTGTGGAGGGTACCTAATATTAATTGTCTCTAAAGACAATTGTTTCAGTATTTCAGTGTTTACTTCTGATTTCAGTATTTCTTCGCGACTGTATGTAGTAGACTGTGGTTGTATGCTATTTTGACATGTTACGTTAAACCTCGCTGCGTTAAACAGACGAAACGATTTAATCACTTGATAATTTCTTCTTCGATATTCGAAAACTCTTGAATAATTGAAATCTTTTTCGCAGTTTTGGTATAAAATACATAAATATATCTATTACTGATTTTAAACCAGATTTGCTGCAATTATATTTGAGCCGAATTTATTTTTTAACTCATGAAATGTTAAAGCATGAACATGGATGAATATATTATTATTATTATTATTATTATTATTATTATTATTATTATTATTATTATTATTATTATTATATTTATCCATGGCATGAATTTGAACGCGGTATACTTCCTACCACAGATCACACCGTCTAGGCTAGAGACTACGTAAGAAATTGAATTTGTCTGCCATCTATATTCTAGAATCATTACTCTTAATACATATCGCTAACACAAGGTGGCGAAACAATCAGTAGGTATGCCGGTATCGGTGACCCACTTGTTCTGTGACAGTAGCTCACAGCACTATGTTGCCGATACGGGCGACCACGCTGTCGGCAAATGGATGGCTGACGTTGAAACATTGACAATTGACACGAAGGTAAGAAACAATACAAAAATTGACGGAGAATCAAAGATGAAACGTATCAATGCTAACACTGTGTGCACAATAAATGTCGCACTCGATACGTGAGAACTGTAACTTTGGCAACTCAACCGTTGTTACCATAACAACAAGCTACCACGTTACGTGACATCCTAGATCATATATAAAACAGATCGCTCAAGCTTATGTTAAATTTGGACGCAACTGGAAAATAACGGACGCTATGCGTCGCTAGTGTCGAGAAATGAGCTTGCAATAACAAACACTAGATGGCAGAGTACCTGAAAAGTACATAGAGTAATACGACTGTGGGAAGACTTTTTTACGTGATGCCACCTCCAAATTTCTTTCTCATTGTAAAGTGAGGTTATGTTACAATAAGACTTTGATGTGTCGCTAAATTGTAGCATACAGAATAGTGATGGGCGAAGTTGTTCTTTTCCCGGAACAGTTCCGACGGTTCCGGTTCCGAAAAAATACTATGTTCCAAATAACAGTTCCGAAATAACAGTCACCAGTGGTGATGAGTCGGAGTCGTTGAGTCGTTCAAACGAACGGTACAGTACCCTCCCTCTTCACCATAGACAAATAACACCATGCAGCTCACACTGGAGCACTCATAGGCATGACATAGTACACATTCTTATGTATAGATGGCACTGGAATGCACATTCGAATCGATTTTGGAAAATTGCTGTGCATGCGGACAGAACTCAAAAGCTTAATGTTAGTAATTACACAGCTGTTGACTACAAGGATAGAATACAACACTTTGTTTTCGTACATAAAGTTATAAAGACATGGTAGCCAACTAAAAAAAATAATATAACATTTAAAACATATGGTATGTAATTTCTGTTCTCTCTATTACATAATAAAAAAAACAAATCATTAATTTTTATTTTTACTTTTCTTAATGCACAGTTATAATAATAATAATAATAATAATAATAATAATAATAATAATAAATATTACAATTTCATAAATAAAAAAGATATATATTGGCAGTACTGAAACCTGGAAACCCCGCAGTGGGTTAGTAAAATGTTGGAATCGCATCTTTACCAAAGTGTAATTTAAACTTCGCATTAAACCTCGCTCTCCAAATCGGTACTTATATGGGTAGTTTCCAACAAATAATGCTACAACATTTTTGTCGTTCTTTGATAACAGAGAAGATAGCACAAAAACTTGTGCTTGTCAGACTTAACCTCAACAAACGACATACAGACATTGTAACTAAACCACTCATTACCATTTACGACTTTAACCTTTGTATAGAATCAGCTGATCAATGAAATAATAATAGTATGCGTACTTTATGACTTTGTAGAATGTTTATAAAACAGAATTAGTCAACTCATGGTGAAATAAACCATAAAGCGAGAATGAATATTACAGATTATTAAATACTATAACATTACAGATGATTGGCCAGTCTTACAAATGTTGATATTAAAGTTCGCGCCACCGCAAGGATTTCAATTTCCATGCGTCCCCCTCCAACCACGTGAGAGTTTCAAGTACCAACTTCATCCAACGAAGTTCCAAGTACAACATAAAGAACAACGAGAACAGTGTAACTGCAGCTGTCATTGGTTCATCGGAACAAGCTCCGACGTTCCGACTGTTATCTCGGAGTCGGAACATACCTTGTGCAACGCGGTACTGCGAGCCCGCAACAGCTGGGCAAGTGAGCAGCTCGGAGTCGGAACACTGTTATTTCGGAACAGGAGGTTCCGACCTACTGTTCATTTTTGCAACAGTTCCGAGACCGGAACAGTTCCAAAATAACTGTTGTGTTATTTTTTACCCATCTCTAATACAGAAGCTTGTTTTACCCAAATTCATCAACACACATAGATGACATTTTGGTACATGGCTGATATAATGTTGTTTGCGTTCAATATATAATCTGTCATCATTTGATGTACGATATCTAATTGTTTTTAATTTTCAGTATACAATACCTCCCTAGCAACAACTATCACAAAATACTAAAAAGAGCAGATTTGTCTGCGTTTGTTGAATGCACATCATGATGCTCACGAAAAGGCACTAATTTATTTTGTGTGACCAAGATTACAATTTTTGAATATGAAGGAAAAGCAGGTATCCCTCTTCTGAAATTTATCCGAAAGGGGAAGAATTACAACTCCCTCCCCCTACACGTTTTCATTTTACAGGTGTATTATATGATGCGATATTGAAGCAGATAAATAATAACTGTACATTTCTCGTCCACATTAAATTCAACGTGTTCATAACGTAGACCTGATATATTGCTTCATGTAGGCTACACAGCTGGCAGTGTTCTTTTTACAAATAAGCGGTCGTACTAATCATTTTCTTTTCATCTGAACTATTGCTAGAATATGCGTTTGTGTTTTTATTTGCTCTGTATGTTGTTAAATAACTACTGAACATCGTCTTTGTTTAACAAATTGTTCAAGTATTCGTTTCATATCAGTCTTACGGTATTGAATTATGTCCATAACGTGGGCGAGATATTATCAGGCTGGAAAATTCGCTCTGAATGCATTTTTTTTTACACAATTTTCTAATTTTCAACAGATTTAAGATACCCTGTGCGGTTTCTCTGCCAATGCAGAGTTAATTGCAATATACGGTAATTCTGTTATTTTCCTGACACTTTTATATCCGTTCTCATAAACGTACTGATTTAGATTCTTTACCCTACTGTAGGTATTTTGCTCTCTACAAATCATCGTTAGTCAAATGAAATAGCCTATAATAGTTGTTTGTAACGAATTAGTAGACAACCTCAATCCCTCCTGACCGCCTCCCTTACGAATTTCTTTCTAACTTTAATCAAATTTACTTTATACTGGTCCTTAAATTACTGAAACTAGTGCTGAGGTAGTTACGGTGATTTCTGAAGTGAAAATAGTTCAATTTATAAGGGTGAAATCAAAAATAATTTTTGTAGCCTTTCCTTGTCCTTAATTGGAAATTTGAGTAACTTCATATGACGACAATATTTCTTCCTTCTTCTGCAGTTAACATAATCGCAGATGGACATTTCTAAATGAAGTTTGTTACACAGAAACCTTTGAGACAATATTGACACTTGAAATTCTTTATATAGTTCATCTATAAGAGTTAAACTAGCGCTGAGGTAGTTTCCTTCATACTCCGCTTATTCACCTTGCATACACGAGTCTGTAAACAGGTTAGGTTTGGTCAGTGCTGTCATGGTAATTTTTTTCTTGGCCATACACCCCACCCCTTGTTTTCTCCCTTGAAATATATTTTACTCTCCTCTCTCTATCTCTCCAATTGCCATTTAATTATTTTTTTTTAATATTAAAGAAGAAGTAAATAAATTGTTTTGCTTTACAATTTAATTGTACAAGTTTGATTTAAAGAATACACCATGTAGCACCACCATAGATGCACACTTGTCTCGATGAATCTTGGAGTGTATATTTGCAGCACTTCTTGTTTTTCAACCATTATTTTATATAATTCTGGATTCCAGTGCTGAAGAGGTGGATAATTTTTGTTTATGAACATCAAACAAAATAGGTACAGTAGGAACAGGAAGAGATGATCTAAGATCTGTATAGATCTCCACGTACAAAACTTAGGCACCATATGCCGTATGGCTCCTTACAGACAAAATTTTCATTTCCCCATACGATTAATTAAAAAAAATTGTAGGTTCCATACGATATATGGCCTCATGTGGCCTCCATGACAGCACTGGGGTCAGTTAGTTTAGGCACTTTTACACCTTGCATATACAATCAACTGCATCTCCACAAAAAAATTCCTTATAAATTGAACGGTTTTCACTTCAGAAATCACAGGAACCGCTTCACCCAGGTAAGTAGTTAGCAGTTAATCATTTCAAAGCTCTTGTTATATTATGAAATAGCATCACACAATGCTGCCAAAATAAATGTTCCCAGTGTTAAAATTACAGAGTGTAAATTTCGCTTAGGACAGTTTTTGCTCTGGAAAATTAAAGGAAACAAACAGTATATCAAACCAGCAGCTGAGACACAAAGCACCTGAAATTCGAAAGTGGTTAAAAATTTTTATATTTCGTTCTTTCTTATTTACCAGCAACAGAAGTACCGGTATCAGATTTTTTGCAGAGCTAATATCAGAGGCCCCTCCTATTAGAGAATGTTTTGAATATTATTATATTCTGGAAAACTACATTGGCACATCAACCTCCCCTCCCCCCGCCTGAATTCTGGGCTGAAGCACGAAAATTTCGAAATGTACAAACTACAGATGCGGCAGAATATTACCACAATGGTCTTCAGCAAGAATTTTGTAAGACATATCCAAATATCTTCATGGTCATTACTTACTTACTTACAAATGGCTTTTAAGGAACCCGAAGGTTCATTGCCGCCCTCACATAAGCCCACCATCGGTCCCTATCCTGTGCAAGATTAATCCAGTCTCTATCATCATACCCCACCTCCCTCAAATCCATTTTATCTTCATGGTCATTATATGTATTAAAATAAAACATATATTACATGTGAAGTACCTACTAAAAATGAGAGAAATAGAAATGGGAAGGACAATAAAAAAAGTGGAATGGACAAACACTAAGAAACTATTCATCTTGAATCAGTATGAACAATAAGATACTTTTTTTTTTTTGGTGCTAGTGGTATAGAATATGAAATTAAGTTGCATCAATAAGTTTTTCGAGTTTAGCATTACTTTAAGTATTTATTGTCCCCCTGTTGGAAAGATGGAATTACTTTGTTTGAAACTTGATGAAATTTTATTGTACCTTAACTCAATTTATTAAGGTACAATAAAATTCAAAATAATAACTGCAGGCCATTTTAAAATAAATCTGTTGGATGTAAATTATTTCTTAATTTATTAGGACCATAAAGGTATTGTTACAAGCGATAGATTGAATCATTTTTATCTTAATAATTTAATGTAGGATGATTATTTCGGGAATTGTTATGCTCTAAATTGTGAGGATATTTTAATACTTTTTTAAAATATAAATTTGGAATATGTTTCCAGTTAGTAAAGAGTAATTCAGAGAGACAGAGGTCTCAAGCATATTTAATGACACATGCCAGAATTATTAAATATGAAAAAAAGAGTTCTTGCACTAACATACTGTTTATAAAGTAACCAAATCTTAAGAAATACAGTATATGTACTGGTATTCTATATAAAGGCATAGGAGTGAATATAAATCTGTTTTAAGGAATTCCTATTTAATATTCCTGCTATAGGAACATGACAAAATAAATACAACGCAGCATGGAAGCTAATTCAACTTTATCGAGTATTGTTGATGAGATGTGTTATGAAGGTAGACCGAATCATTCAATATAAATGTATAAATAGGACGAATAATAATAGATTAATTTCAATGTATGTAGTATCAAAACTGAAAGTGGTAACTAGTCTATGAATGATGTCTTAACAAGTATAAATAAAATGGACTCTTGACAATAGACACACATTTGGCTTCAATAATAACTAGGACTTCAAGGAATTTATGGTAGCTCACCTGTCAGGCAAAACTCTGAATAGTCTGCATTGTCGAACTATAGAAGCGCGATTAAAAAGTATTTTTTTCCCCACCCATTACATATGATTGCTTTTTTCAAGTCCCGGTAATAACGTTATTAAATTAATTATCCCACATATTTGGGTGGTGCCTTTCTCTTTGTTTCTGACATAATTTATGAGAGTTTCTCTTTTACACTTCAATAGAGAAATACAACTTTCAGTGGACAATGAACGTGTAACTCTAATGGAACTCTAAGAACCACAGCATTAATGTTTTCTTCTTTTCTTTCATGCCCTTTAGTTTTTGTTGCAGATAACATCATGCTATTGGATAATTATACATGCACCTTTCTAATAAAATTGGCATATATTTCACTGGTCTCAGAAGTAAAATTAAATGTATAATAGCTTCTCGGTGCAAAATATTTACTGAAAATTATTGTAGGATTTGAATAGAAATGCCACTTCTCAGGCAAGGTTATTCGTGGATGACTGTATAATATATATAGAAAAAATTAGTGATAAATCTTGTATCACCGCCTTGCAAAACTAGCTTGACGTTATTGAAAACTGGACTACAACAAATAAAATTAAAATCAATGTGAGCAAAAGTAAATCAATATGTATCCTTCTGTAAAACACAAAATTAAATTCGTCTCATATACCAATTAAATGGATCACCAGTGCCACAAGTAAACACTTAGGTACTGTATATATTTTAGTAACAAACTGGTTGAAATAAGTCACTAATATTACAAGGATAGCCTGAAAACACTACATTTCTTTATGCGTATTCTTAAGAAAGCTAACTGAAAGTCAAAAGAATTAATGTACATAACCCATGTTCGGTCCACTGCTGTGGAGTAATGGTAGGCACATCTGACCGTGAAATGAGTGGGCCCGGGTTCAAATCCTGATTGGGACAAGTTACCTGGTTGAGGTTTTTTCCGAGGTTTTCCCCAATTGTAAGGCGAATGTCATGTAATCTATGGCGAATCCTCAACCTCATCTCGCCAAATATCATTTCACTATCACCAATCCCATCGAGGCTAAATAACCTAGTAGTTGATACAATATCGTTAAATAATCAATTTAAAAAAAAGACGTCAGATAAGCAGAGGAAGTTACAAAAGCTTGTGGTGATGAATTTAAAGTTTCCGTGATGTTCAAGAAAGGAAAGTACAACAAATGGGAGGAAAAATAGATAGCCTATATTGGTATATTCAGCACATGATATTACACAGGAGATATCACCACATATGGTTGTAAATAACCAAGAACATTTTAAATCTGAATGTGTATTTTAGTGTAATCAAGTGTTGCTTTGTATAATAAGAACTGTAGGCACTGTGTATAAATCTCGATATGCATCTGAAAAAAATAGTAATCAACTTGGCAGAAATGTTCGTGTGTCACAATATAATTCGTAATATTTTATTTGTTAATGGCACTGTTATTTTGATTAAAGTATGTCAGCAGTTACATGTACTACACAAGTGTCTTAATTCTTTGGAAAACAACTATTTATGTCATTTGGAACAATAATATGAATATTTTCCATTTTGGTAATAAATTAAGTGGCAAGAAAATGTTCGTCACACCATATAATATTTCATATTTTTTACACGATTAATTATTCCTTTTCATTAAGATTTTCTGTTTATATTTTGGAATGCTTACGTTAAAAGACAGTGATGTCTCTTTCATAAACTCTTAAGTATTTAATTAAATATCCTGTGAAGATCATAGTTACTTCGAAAATGTTATGTGTGTCACTATGGAATGACCCATCAGTATTGTTAGTATTGTTACAAATTACAAAACCTGAAACTGTTAAAATGGGATCAGGAGTAGTAACAAAAAAATGTAATGTTGTAGGCCTACATCAACATGACTATTTTAATCCAGTGTCTAATAGTTTTTAAGATTTGAAGGCCTTTTGAGGTAAACAGTATTGAAAATGTGAGGGAAGGGGTATTTCTTGGTAATGGATTAGGCCTGTATATTTTATATTATTAACTATATATTGTTAAAGTACCTAGTAAATATCGTAATATGTATATTATATAATACTGTAAACGAGACATCACAGGCTGCGAACTAGATTATTCTTGTTTTTGTATAATTATACGAACATGTATGAAATAAACAAGACTACTATTGCTTAGGTTAGGATAGTATTACTTATATATTGTAATCAGGCTATATGCACAAATTTTCCAATATACTACTATCATAACTAAATAGGTAATGTTAACATTAATTTTCATACGTTTTTGTGGTGCAAGTTAAAATAATTCAAAGTAAAGTATAACGAAACTCCGACAACATTATAATTATGAACGTCAAATTCTCTTATTTTATTTATTTTTCAGTGTTTGGTCCCTTATTTCCCATTATTCTTTGGATTTATCTTAGTAAAATATCAATTAACGGATAAATTATGTTATACACTCAGTTGATAATATAAATAATATTCACGACAAATATATAAAAACAGAAGAGATAACGAATCATAATTTAGCCGACCGATAACTTTATAACATGGTCTACATATTCTATATTCTATATAGGTACATTGGCTTTGCGCCGAGAGATTGTATTGCATTCTATTCAATACAAAGGCGTACTTTATCTTATCTCTTCGCTTCGCCCACGTGACAACTATATTTAGCTCCCTCGTTCCGAACTTGCCGAGGTCATATAGGCCAATAATATTTATCCATGGTCATCAGTTGTCGACAGTACATACGAGATAATCTCGTAAGCAGGAAATAATCGATTTAGACCGACCAGACCGGTTCAGAGTTCGTGTCTCGTGATGGTGTTGGTCGTTGTGCCATCTGTTGACGATTATTGAACTACATCAAGCCGGCCTCGACTGCAAACCCTAAAGCCTATATAAAAGAGCTATCTGTTAGTATATATGATCTAGGGTGACATTCAGTTGTTTTTCCGATCACATTGCTACTGTCGTGTCCCATCTTAAAAAAAAAAAAAAAAAAAAAAAAAACATACAGATTATATAGTTTTGTATACTTTTTCTTGAAAATAGAAGAGAATATTGGGACACACAAATTCCACAATTTGGGACATCTGGCCGAAATCTACGGCTGACCACTATATAGGATCCAGAATACAAAGCAGAGGTTAAATTAAAAATTACAATATGATTGCGGAGAGAATACGGAACAATGATAAATTTAAAAATAAAGTACAATTTGATTTCGGAGAAATATGAGATGAAAATACATGAAGAGTAATGAAATGAAGTAAAAAAAATTACATAGTATTATACAAGTGATTGTGTAAAATGGATAATGAATCTCTCAATACCATTAGACGGTTAAACCACAGTCTATATAGTAGACTGTGGTTAAACTATAAAACGTCTTTGCCATTAGACAATTTTTGTTAATCTTTATACGGAGGGAAATTTTTTTTGGGAATGTTATGATTTCACTTCTTCTTATGTTTAGTTACACAGAATTCTATCACTAGATGGCACTAGTGAACGTAATTTCGCTGGGCAAGTTGTTGAAATCGTTACAACCATTGGTGAGGAAGCGTCTATTTGTGATTTCAAGATGATGTCCCTTGCCCCCAAAAAGGATGGAGGACCAAACACAAAGTTTTTTGAATCTCCAGAAACGATATCTTTATTCGATGGAATAAAATCGTGGTTGCAGAAGAACTGCAAAAAGGTAAGAACGCTCCTCCATTTTCCGGGCGTTTCACTAGACGCTTGACGTAAGAGAACAAAAGAGATAGTTATCTTCCGTGGTGTAGGTTTATAATAAATTGCTTCAGTTATAGCCATTATAGTAGTGGCGCAAAAGAAATTATTGTGCACTTGAATTTACGTAAAATTGTGCTGACTCAAGGAATTGAAGTTGTTTTTTTGGTAGCCGGAGCGTGATGTTTTCCGGTCAGCAATACCTACATAACCTGCAAAGTTTTGTAGACTTGGAGTCAAAAATATTTGGTGACATTAAAGATTAATTGCAATCCATTTGGGCCAATCTTCGATATCACCCCACACAATACATAGGACTGACGTCTGATTTATAAGTTTCTTTGTGGGTTAAATAGCTAAGTGACATCTAGCCGAGGTATGTGACAAGGTTAGTGGGTTAATTTTACATTAAGCCGAGGTATGTGACAAGATTAGTGGGTTAGTTGAGGGGATTATTTAAGTGATGTGAGGCCACGGAATGTGAAAATTATTTAAGTAGGCCTACGTTTTCTCTTCCATTTGTAGTGTGGGGGGATACCGGAGTTTCACCCCGATTTGTGTACTTAGTCAATTGTAACGTATCTCTTTAAGACGTAACTTAACGCTGACAATTGTGGGGACATTTCTGAAAAAATGAGTTAAGTGCACCCAGGGTAGGGAGATAAACTAAAGTACCTATTTTACATTTTATTGGAAAAGGAATAGGCCTATATCTTTCATCCAAATCACACATTAACATGTAAAATTAAAACTTCACGAAATTTACGAAAGCTTAGTACCGGTACCCTTTAATCACATTTTCTGTAAAGTAACTAACCTGCACTTATACCACTTTGCCTTTGACCCCCTCATTTGTTATAGCCTACAGTCATTAAATCACACAGTTAACAATATTGAATGCAGGAAATGAAATATCACAGTATAACAAGTAAAGTTACATTTATTGATTTTATAATGTTGAAGTGCACTTTCTTTTTGGAAATTTTGTATTTTTTTTTAGATTACTAGAAAGTTATGGTGACGTACTCAAGTGTTTGAATTTTCTAGAACGAACATGTTTAATAGGCCTGTAGTTGGCTACAAGAAGTTGAATTAAATACACAGTAGATTTGAAGATAAAATCCAAAATTCAGTCGCTGTTTTCCCAGACAAATTGGATGACGCAATTCATGACGTCACGCGCGATAGCAATACTCGAAAATATGAATTAAATATTGGAGGCTCACCTTATCTCCACCCTTCCTACTCCTTCCAAACTACTTTATATTAAATTCAATTGCATGCCATCTTTGAATACGCCGGGATTCGATCCTAGGACCTTTCGTCGAGTGAACCACCATTATAGCCATTATGCTACGAATTCGTTGATGAACAACCCCTTAAAAATTATACTTAGACACAATTAACATAAAATACTTCCAAACGCATTAAATATATAACTCCATTATCATATAATAAAACTAAATTTATAACTTTGGTATTAACCTTCTTACATTAAAATATAACAAATAGATCACAAACTGTTTGACCTTTATTATATAAGTAAAGTAATATGATAAATATCCGAAAGATAGTGTTACTCCATTTATCCACTGTCAATTGTCTTATTATAAGCATATTAAACCGATTCACTACACTACTCCCCCTAGTATTCTATAGCTCGCGCAAAGAACGATTACCGAAAAACAGTGGTGGCGTTACTGTCTGTTTTGACGTGTGTATATAGGTACGCTGAGGGAGTGAGAGGTGCGGGCCGATGAAAGTACTGCCTCTTCCAAGAAGATGAACAGATGGGGACATTACTGTGGAAATGAAGAGTATAGATAGAGAAAAATTCGAAGTGACTTAAATGCGCAACATTATGTTTACAGATAAAGTAATGATACTCTGCAAGGGGAACACTCCATCACTACATAATAAAATAAATTCACTAGGAACAAGACACGTATTCATATGCAATGCAACAAACTAAAGTCGTAATGTAACTATCACAATGCAAGACTGATTCTATCGATGTCGTTTCTCTTCCGACTGTACTGTTGAATATCATTCAGTTTATCTTGTTACCTTTCCTGTCGCCCGCTCTTCCTTATGGAATTTTTTCGTTCGCATTCCTATCGTCGGTAATCCCTGCTTGCGAGATCTATAGTAACATTATGATGGCTAGTACATCAAATATACAGTATATCTACCTGATGCATCACAAAAAAACAAAATTATACACCGACGTATGGAAAGCATACAAAAATCTATATAATCTATACATATTTGAGTTCCTATACCTCTGTTTATTTGTCTATGTACTATACCGCCATTCCGAGGGTGCAAACGGAAGAAAACAAGCTCATCAAATGTTCCTATACTTCATAAACAACATTAAAAAAGCATACTCTGGCTATGGACTAACACCGTTAACACCCAGAACTTTACACCAACACAGATCAACAACAGTGAGATAAGTGAAATTGACAAAATTTTTAATGAAAATAAATTTTCGTATAGATATACGTGACGTCATAAGCCTCTTATGTCATCCAACTTATTGATCGGGAAAACAGTGACTCTACTTTGGATACTACCGATTTGAAGGTTGTTTTGAGCAATCACCGGTTACTTCGCACCCATTTACCTTCACGCAGTAAGAAACTTAATCCATTCTCATTGTAGTAATCTCAATGCATCATATTTTGTACAGTAACACTGAGCGACTCTCAGGTCGTACTTGTATTTGCCCTGGTGAAGAAACCTGTATGTAGTTTCGAAATGTCGAAAATATTAAGTTCCAGGACATGGTATAGAATATCTAAAAGTCTTTCCTCTTGATGCAACTTGTAGGGACAATGTTTTATAGAATATATAATTTTATTTAAATATGTTTACCATTAGCAGTGTAATAAAGTGGTGAAAGTCAGAGTTATCACGTACAGTATTTAGAGAAAGAAATGGATAGCCCCAGGCAATATGACACTGGAATCTTTGCAAGATATGAGATATAAATTAGAAAACCCTAGGCTACATATCTACTGACCATGGTGGTGGGGGGATACTACGTGAGATATGAATGTAAAACCTCATTAAAATATTTTCACACTGTTCCCACATATTTTTATGTTGAATAGCTCTAGTGGCGGCTCGTGGGTATTGAATTAAGGGGGGCTGCATACAAAAATAAACCAAGCAACTTATTTTATTTAAAGATTAGTTACATGCGCCTTGTCTTGTAGGTTGCAAACTTTTGAATCATCTTCTTATTAAAATCCGGTATGTCGTTTAACATAATCTTTACAATGGAAAATATAGCTAATGTGGTCACTTCTCTCATCGTATTTCTAAGATAGGATTTTACTCTCTTCAAACACGAAAAGCAATGTCCTGGTTCGGAAGTTGTCATTGGTATGGTGATAGCTATGCGTAGTAGTTCCACAACTTCTGAAAATGAGGCCTGCAAGTTCTCAGATAGAAGAAACTGCAAGAGCTTGACTGCGTCACTGATATTTCTGAATTCTTGTCTCTGATACAACACAGTGAGTTCCGTTTTTAGTTTGTCTTTATCAAACATTGGAAAAAGCTTCACACATACATTTAGGTCATTTTCAGGAAATGAGCTTTCGTAGCATTCAAATTTTTCTTGACACAGAAGAGAAGATAATACCAGATGATCTATGAACTGGAATCGGGTGTTAGCTTGTGTGATAATGAGGTTACACACTTCCTTGGCTGCCGCAGCCCTTGTCTGAATCCCTTCGACCTTACGACGCTTTTTAGGGTTTTCATTTTCACAGATCTCGCTGCTCAACTGTGCACTGTTCTGTGCTTGCCTCATTTATTGCAATGTTGTTAGATGTTTCAGATTCCATTATGGTTTGAAAACATTCTAGCAATGGCTCCTTCTTCTCATGAATAACATTTACTGTTCTTATTTTAAAACTCCATTATCACCATTTAATACGAGAAAAATTCGTTCCGGCACCGGGAATCGAACCTGGGACCTCTCAGCTCTACGTGCTGAGTGCTCTTTCCAACTGAGCTATGCCGGGACACGATCCACGGTGTCGGCCGAACTCCTCTTGTAATGTTTTACGGCCTTACTACCTGCACTTTAGACAATGTAAGTTATACATGCAGGAGCGCATATTTAAATGACTTTATGGCCATTCCCGGTGCCGGAACGAATTTTTCTCGTATTAAATGGTGATAATACACATTGGCTACTTCATAGTAGTTGTGTAATATTCAGTGAGGTAGGCAAGACCTCATATATAATGAATATGTGATGTTAAAACTCCATCTTGTTGCTCCAGCTGATGGAATTGTCTTTGAAACACATTAATCTAATACAGACTATGTGGAGATCGAGAGAAGAAAGCAGGGATACTGGATAAATTAGCAAAAAATATGCGAGCCTTTGTATTTTGTTTAGCGGCTCTTTCCATTATGAGATACAACTGATGGGCACTTAATTTCACATTTCTCCTGAATTGTTAAGGTACTGAACTGATTAGACTGTAAATATTGTACAGATTTAAACATTGTTGCACTTGTTATACTCACAACATTAAAGAAAATGTATTTAAAACTGCGCGCTACTGACAAACTGCTGCAAATTTTGCAGCGCCTGGAAACTCTGGATTCGTGGCAAAGGGCAGCAGGGGGAGGGGTAAAACTAACGCGCAAAGCATCCGAGACGAGACTGGAAGCTCCAGGGGAGGAAGTGGCTTCATCCTATAGTCCTTGTCTCTGGTTTCGCTCTGGCAGCACCAGGGGAGGAAGTGACTTTACTAACGATTGCGTGCATGTTAATGAGGGCAAAATTTTATAACAAATTCGAGCCGCTAAATAGAGACTGTATAATAAATGTATTTCACAACATAAAACGAGACAAGAGCCACAAATGTCTGGGGGTGCTGCAGCCCCTTCGAAAGCCGCCTCCCTTCGAAAGCCGCCCCCTGAATAGCTCTATATTTTTGAACAGGAAATTTCACACCAAAACCTTTGCATGACACTGGTTATAGATTAGAATATCCTACATATTATCTACTGTATGCGAGGTAACTTATCAGTATATTCACACTGGTCTCTCATATTTTTTTGTTGAACAGTTGAATTTTTGAATAGGGATTGTGGCACCAAAACTTTTTGCATCATGTGTGTTGTAGGTTTGAATAATCTAGATATTTGTTGTGAGTTATCAATAGGGGGCGGATGTTGATGAAAAGTCATTTTCTTATTTTTCACATTAGGACAATACCTATTAATATAGAAATCCCTTCTGTGTTAATAAATCAACGTAAAAAAAATAATTTCTTATATTGCATTTTTTGAAGTTTTTGAACTAATAGGTCATTTTTATATTTCTTTCGGCATTTTTTGGTCATTTTTAATACTTTGAAGAACTTTTAGATCATTATTGGAATGCATTTTACTTTCTTCTTTACCGATAGGTCTGTTAAATCATTTTCTAAGCAAAGAGATCAGTAGTAATTACCTACTGAATAAGTGAATAACAATGAAGCTTGAGTTTTATAGTTTGCAACAGACTCTAAAGTCCATCCCTCATTCCACTGAAGGCTTCACTTTACATAACGGAAGTAATATAAAATGCTTGACAACAGCTTAGTTTGAGTGAGGGCTTTGACTGCTACTGTTCTTTTGTCGGTACGAGGGTGTCTTTAGAATTTATGTTTGGATGGGGGGAAACTTTCACCATGTCCTGGACAGAACGTGATTCAGAAGGGATCTCTACGTAGTAAACATTATTTTTAACACAAAGATTGCAATAATGCACGCTGCGCCCACAGTTTCTTTTGTCATTCACACTCCCTCATTTGGAAGATCTGGTAACAAAAGTGAAGTGTGGGAGGAGGAGGAGATAGAGAATGAAGGCACTGACATGGACCACCCCTCATTGAAACACATTGTAAACCCTCATTAAAATCTATAGTTTTCCCTTTAAAACCTTCATTTTGTTGCATGTTCTTTTCCTTTATCTTAGATAAATTATTTTTCATAACACTTAAACCCATAAAATGTATGCTTTTAATTGTTTGGAATGTAAGTAAATTAATTACGATGCCACTTGCAGCTACTGACTAATAACAAATAACTTTTGTGTTAATATTATACAAGACTTGAATATTATTTAGAGCAGCCACCGTCAGATAACATTTCCCCTTGCAGACAACAGTGAGCGGGCAAAGGAGGCGAGGTTACGTTGTGTAGAAATAGTAGAGTAATTGCGTCATAGCTGTATGATGCCTGACCTGATTCGTTCACCCTGTGCGGGCAAGTATCTGAGGCTCGGTAGGGCACTGTTATGATGGAGCCTGATTTAGAGGAACAAAAAGTTAGCCTGAGTGGTGCAGTCTGTGCCCGAGGTTGCAGGTTCGATCCCAGTCTAGATCGAAGACATTTAAGTGTGCTTAAATGTGATAGGCTCATGTGAGTAGATTTATTGGCATGTAAAAGAACTCTTGCGGGACAAAATTTTGTCACACCAGTGACACTAATATAACTTCGGTAGTTGCGAACGTCGTTAAATAAAACAAATAAAAAAAAAAACAAATAGGAACAAAAAAAATGCAATTCTATACTTACAAGAGTTTTTATTTAGCCTGTAACTTGTAAAATATTACTCTAAACGCCCACATAATTATGACCTTAAGTTTTGTGTTTATTTTAATTTGCTAAAATGTTTGTTTCAGTACGTGCAAACAGATCCTCCCACAAGCAAAGGCTTGGCTGCCCTTGTGATCCAGCTGATTCAGTTTCAAGAGGACAATCTGGGGAAAAATGTGAGCAAGCCTCCACTCACCCGACTGCCTGTGAGTACTGAAAATCTACAGATGAATTCTTTGGAATGTGACTTCATCTTTTCTCTTTTGAATTAAAAGGCAGACTTTAAACAGGGCCATTCCATGGTAAGTGATTCTTAAGATATGGGGCAAGAGTAATCACTGTCATGGAGCTGATATAAAATCAGCCCTCGTAAGTGTGGCACTGGGGTTAATGTGGCATTAGGTGTAAAATGTTGCTTCAGACAAAGTTGGAATAATGCAATTAGTGGTGAAATGTAGTATGATACAATGTAACTTCTCTTTGATTAGAAAGTTCGTGTAAAACTGAATTTTTTGCATTATCGGATGATTGTATTTTAGATATAATATACGAGGCGTGTTCTTAAAGTAAGTTCCGTTTTCAATTATAGCTGTTGTATCGCTGCAGTCGTTATTTTGTGCATGCATGTGTTCTTCTTCAGTCCTCAGGCAAGCTGTGTATGCAGTTTCAGAGCTTCAGTCCGTGTATGTGGCTAGTTGTGATCAGTTGAAATGTTTAAAGTGATCGAGCACCCTGCTGACTGTGAGATGCGGTCTGTTATCCATTTCTTGAATGCAAGAAACATCAAACCAGCTGACATTCATCATCAACTTTGTGAGGTGTATGGTGATGATGCAATTAGTGATGGAATGGTCAGGAGAGGGGTTAGGAAGTTCAACGAGGGCCACGTCTCTGTGCATGACGAGCAGCGTACCAGTCAGCCATCTTTGACCAATGACAATTTGGTGCATGCTGTCGATGAAAAAATTCATGAGGATAGGAGGTTCACAATTTTTTCGCTTTCATTGAATTTTCCACAAATGTCGCGGATTGTTCTCTACGATTACAATATCGAAAATTGTGCTCACGATGGGTACCCAAGATGCTCACTGAGGAACACAAAACCAAACGAACTTCCAGTGCATTGAGCTTTCTTACACGTTACAGTGAACAAGGCGATGAGTTTCTTGACCATATCGTGACAGGTGACGAGACTTGGGTGTCTCACATGACACCTGAATTGAAGCAGCAGTCCATGGAATGGAGGCACACTGCATTGCCAAGGAAATAGAAATTCAAACAAACCATGTCAACACGCAAATCATGTACACTGTTTTTGGGACAGAAAAGGAGTCCTACTCATCGAATTCTTGCCTCGGGGTGGAACCATTAATAGAGAAACCTATTGTCAGACCTTGAAGCTCCGTCACGCAATTCAGAACAAGAGACGTGGGATGCTGACCGACGGAGTTGTGTTGCTTCATGACAACGCTCGGCCACACACAGCTCGTGACACCCAAAATCTCATCTCGAAATTTGGCTGGGAACAAATTGACTATCCCCCCTACAGCCCGGATTTGGCTCTGAGTGACTTTCATCTCTTTCTGCACCTCAAGAAGTTCCTTGGTGGTCAACGTTTTGATGGTGACGATGAAGTGAAAACAGCAGTGCGGGAGTGGTTCATATTGCAGGCGGGCGAATTCTACAATGAGGGGATAGAAAGACTTGTGCCATGACTCGATAAATGCCTCATTAATGGTGGAGATTATGTTGAGAAGTAATTGAAGTGTAGGGAATACAATGCAACAAAAATGGTTTGTAAATATCTTCCCGTTTACTTACTACACCCTTTTGGAACTTACTTCAAGAACACGCCTCGTAGTTTCAAGTTTGTCACGAAAACTTTGGACTACTTTGGACACTGAAAAAGATAACTACAAAAGTTAGTGTTCTGCATTTTTTTTGTAGTACTTGCTTAAATTAAGGTACATTGCATGTGGGAAATTAAGTATTGTACAATAGAAGTGTTTTGAGGCATGAGTTACCCAATTGTTTTTTGTCACAAGAGAATGTGATGTAAAACATGAGTCAATTGTTATCCTGCAAAAGAGAAGAATTATTTCATATAAACTTGTTGAATGTATTGAGATTTAAACCAGAAGTCTGGCACAATTATTTGCGTATGGATGAACAAACATATTCTTAATCACTTGACACTTAACTAGGGACACCTTTAATTGCAAAGGAAGATACACATTAAGATAAATGCATTATACTACATGAATGTTTAAGCACCACATGACGTTTTCTAGCTACTATAATATGTTATGAAGATCTGAAATTCACTACAAAGTCTCTCCACAGTCATCAGTAAAGAGCGGATTCCTATGTAATTAAATATTCTTTTTGCGTGTGGTAAAACACAACTAACAAAGTTAAAAATTCCGAACATGAAGTTTCAAGTTTAAAACCCGAATTTTATTTCACATAAAAACACATATTTTCACCAAAAAAATATGTAAATACATATTTTCAGGAAATTTATTATAAAAACATAAATCTTGGAGTTTTTTTACTTAAATATTTTGAAACTAAATCAATTATATCACTCAGAAGTACGTTATCTTTTTCAGAATTCTTGGTTGCTTCGTGTTGTTAAGCGCTGTGTGGTGTATCCGTGATCCATTTTTGTAATAGTATCGCCTCAAGTTCTGAGAACTGCTAGGCAGCATATCAGTGTTATTATTAGAGAGTAAATTAACATGGCCAAGGAGGAGAGATCTTGCAACACATAATTAGGAATGTTTATTGTTGCTGAAGATGATTTCATTCCATGCTTTGTTTGTGAAACACAACAGATAAGAGCTCGGGTATGAACATTATTTAATTTAAACAAATCTCTCGCCTCTCGCTCATGTCTATCAAGGCAATATATCTTGTTGTGATTCCCTGTTATCGGGCTTCCTCAATCGATATCCTTCAAGATATACTGAAAGATGGTTGTTTAAAAAACGATTTGGCTTTCCTATTAGCAAATCTAAGCTTTTTGTGTGACACCATAAAAAACTCGAAACATCCAAAAACCTGTTGTCTGAAACAGGGAGGTGCGTGCCGTGGAAATTAAACTAGACTCCCTACCAGTTCAGAAGCACAATTACTAAGGGACAAATTCCAGAATGTGTTTGGGAAAAACAGTGGATATAAAAAAATGTGTAAAGTTGCTCAAGTATTGAAGGGTGTACCTATAGGTGAAATTGACGGTATTTGTGACATTCCTCTCTTTAAATATTCACGTCTGACGTCCTGTGATATGGAAAGATTGTTTTCACAGTATAAGTCATTGTTCAGAGATAATCGGCATGCATTTGTGATGAAGAATTTGGAGATGACCTTTGTTGTTCACTGCAGTTCTCGGCCAACTACCAGCACTCAAGTGTGGTTGATGACTAGCTACCTAGTAATACTTTTTTTTAAAGCTAAGTAAGGTATTTTTGTCATATTGAAAAAAAAAATTTTTTTTTTATTTTTAGCAAATATTTTCGTACTTTTTAGCACATAAAAAATAAATATATTAAAATTTCCACAACCTGAAAAACTTTTGTACATGCCAGTGAATTCTGAGAGAAACTTAACAAGAGCAGTTCCATAAATCATTCGTGCTGGTGATTAGAAAGAATAAAATTGCTGATAAAGTATTAAAAGTTATTTAAATTAAATAACAACTGCACTGTGTTAACATGTTAAAGGAGTTTCTCATGACCTACAAGCAGTACAACGTACACTGACTCAATGCTATTTTAAGAAGATTTCATTAAATGAAAACCACAGTACCTTTTCATTTAAATGTAATAATTATCTGTGAAACAAGGCATGAAATAAACATGTGTGACTTTGTTTGCAGATGAGATGTTTTCTAGACTTCAAGCCTGGTGGAGCTCTGTGCCACATTTTAGCCACAATTTATAAATTCAAAAGTGACCAAGGTTGGAGGAGATTTGATTTTCAGGTGAGAATTTAATATATTTTTGTATGATGATTGATTAATTAATAAAAGTGCAGAGTTTTCCTAGATT
Source organism: Periplaneta americana (assembly GCF_040183065.1). Taxonomy (NCBI): domain Eukaryota; kingdom Metazoa; phylum Arthropoda; class Insecta; order Blattodea; family Blattidae; genus Periplaneta; species Periplaneta americana. The sequence continues at coordinate 65,377,182 of NC_091118.1, forward strand.
ACAGTTTGTGTTTAGTATTTTTATAAAATTGCAGTGGAGTGTGAATATTTCACTTTATTTGTATGCAGTATAATTTTTTCATTTTTTTTCATATGAATAATTTTTGTATGTAGAAAATTGTTAGCTTTTGTCTTAATGCTTTATTTCTTCTTGTTTCATCTTTGTGCATCCCTTTCAATGTAGGATTGACAAAAGGTACTGAATTTTAATACCTACTAGGGAAGAGATCAAACTTGGTTTGAGTTGTCAGAACTTGTCAATGTATGAAAAAAGGAGCATATAAGCTGTTTTAACAGTTACTTAATTGAATGTACTACCATATTGGTCCAAATCTATTACAATGATTTAGCATAAAAACAGCCATGTGAAAACCATAGGTACAGCTTGATTCAGGGATTTTGGCCCCTGCAAAAAGTAAGTAGATAGACTAAGAGCGAGTTACTCATCACTACTGGTGGGCTGGGTCACATAGGTCAGGCGGCGCATCATATCACCTAACACTTCCTTTTTATCATATCGTGATACGCTCCATCTTAAAACACAATATTATTCTACACGTCCCATTACTAACTACTACGTCTGTTGACTAAACAATGTCATGATGACTTATATTTTCTTGACATGAGTGTCCTTCAGCTACGAGCATAGATATTATTTTCATTCTTCCTCTTCTCTCTTCCCCTCCTATGCACATTTATGATTAAATTTCTTTCTTATGACGCAACACACAGCTCGCTCACTAGCCAAACAACCAAGGACAGGGGCCATTAACGTTGAATCGAGCTGTACTTGTGTTTAGCCTAGGCCTTTTCATTCGTTGTCGGATATGGTTAAGGGGGACTATGTTCTGAGCTCAGCAGGCAAAAAATTATGCAGTTCCTGGCCCAGTGGATAAGTAAATTTATATTAATGTGAATGGCAGTGAGGATGACATTTTGTGGAGGATTTTCATTCTGAAGTTTCAGTTCAAAAGATGAGGCGATAGCAGAAGTGAAAGAAGAACAATAAGATGATAAAGACTGGCAATGATAACCAGATGATGATGTTACTAAAGACTAGAATTGAAAACTTGAAAATGACTTCAGATTTATAAACATTTTTTCATTCTACAATGCTTTCATTTTATGAAGAAAGTAAATTAAGTGGAATCCCAGCAAACACTTTTCTGCATGTCATGCTTGTACTGGCGGGAAGCGTGTTCCGATACTACCAGCATCATAAACTTCGAAATGCAAGATTTTGTAGGAATGTTAGAGTCGGGATATTTACGAGTAAATCTACGAACGCATCTTCTATAGTTATCTTTTTTCACATAATATTCCACCAAATAAATTTCCTGTCCAACTGTATACTTCATTCTCCAATTGATTACTTAAAACACAAGCAACAGTGACACGTCCCGATACTGCTCTTAGAAGCAACCAACTGCTGGGATGTTTTGAAGAACTGGCTTCTCATGTTGCAGTCGGGAGAACAGGAAGTCGACCAGTGGCAGAATGATGCGAAGTTTCCTTGTAAAATGAGAGCACTATATAGCATTTACATAATGAAGGTCGTATTTTACGAGGTATTTGGATGATTCTGAAATAACAAAGAGAATAATAATTAAGAGTCAGTCTGCTATAACAATGCTGAACAGAATTTTGTAGGATAAACAAATACTTAAAGAAACTAAAATCCATGTTTATAAATCGGCAGTGAGAAGTTTAATAACTTATGGTGCAGAAACATGAAATTTTTTTTTTTTTTTAATTATTTAAATTCATACATATCAACAGTGTGACATTGAAATATGTGTTCAGGTTTCTGCCCAATGACAGTGTTGATATACAGGGCTCCTATAAAAGACCTTTCTGTTTTCAAACACATGTCATTTACGGTCTATGAATCTGAGGTGCATGAAAATAGTACCAGTGGAAAGAGAAACTCAAAAAGTTTAGTTCCTTACATTAAGATGTTCAATGTGTCCTCCTTGGTAACATTGCACACATCACGGCTATAGTCAAGTTCCACGTAGGTACGTGGATTTTCCGATCCCCAGATTCTGAGGTTATGTCTGTTCATCTCACGAGAAAGATGAAAAGTGGCTTTGACAGAAAACACTATGGAATGAATAAATTCATCATCTTTTCAATTAAAGTCTACATACTTATGCAGAAATTTCTTCATAGCACTCCTCAAAGGCCCTCATAAGAGATTTTAATAATAACAGGTCAGGTGACCTGTTAAAATTGAGCAAAGAACATCTCTGCTGGGCAATTAGATTCCTTACAGGACACTGTGCCCTCAAGAAGAACTTGTATAGGATGGGACATAATATCAACCCATCCTGTACTCATTCACAGAGAGATGAGTCTGTAACTCATCTACAGTATTATGCGAATGGATTGCACTCGCTCATCAAAGAGCTCTCATCTTTGGAAAACATTTTCCGAAGCTTGATGAGCTATCAACTGTCCCAGTCCGCAGTTTGATTCAGTTCATCAAGAACATCAAACTATTGGACTGATGGGATATTATGATTGGGATGCGCATTAGATCTTTTAGGTCGTAGTGCTAGGGTTGTTAAAGCCTTCCCCCTCTTAAATTCAATTAAATTTATAGCACTTTGTCCTCTGGTTCTAGGGATTGCAGCACCTGTAGTTGGTACGGATGAAATCACAACTGCTTGTGAAAAATCTTGCTTTAAAATCAGTGTACCATTTACAGATTGTAGGCCCACAGGTGGATCTGCATCAAATTTTGTTCGGTAATGCCTTGCACATTAATAACTGACTAGTTCACATGAAAATTAAGCTTTTCTGTCCTCTATAACAGCCATTTCGTCTCAACAATGAACAAATTCGTTTATATGCACTGTTATGAGTAGACATCGGATTTTTAGACACTAAAATTGCAGTTTTAGGCGCCTAAAATAAGCTCAAAATTTGTAAAATTAGGCTCTATTTTAATGAAAATAGACATTTTAGGCACATCAAGGTATCATACTTATTTCTTTCACTGAAATTTTTAGTTATACACTAAAATACGCACAAAAAGTATGTTTAAACATTAAAAAAGAATACTATATTATATTTATAAACAGAGCTTCACAAATTTAATATATTGAAACTAATGAAATAATGATTATTGATATCAAGATTACTCATTTTAAGTTATTGAAATTCAGTTCCATGCTCAGACTTTATTATAATTATCTGCACAGTACACCACCAGAATTTTTTATAAATTCTCCACAGTTAACCTTTGCCTTTTGTCACTGAGAATCATTTTGAAAGCAGAAAAACTTCTTTCAACCGAAACTGATGTGAGAGGCGCAAATTTTAAATTAGGTACAATAGAAACATCAATACTTACTGGAACATTTACACTTTCCCCTGATATCACTCTTGATACTTTTTCCAACAATGAAAATCCTACATTCTTATTTAATACGTTGTCCCACTTATTTTTAACTTTTTTCCCAATTTCGCCCAAAACAGAATGTATGTTCACTTGAGCTTCCTTTACTATTGCTATTTGGCTACAAAGAGATTGTTTTTCACGTTCTAATTGTTCAATGCTTGCAGGTATGAAAGAAAAGTTTGATGTTATGTAGGCAATATCGTTTTTCACTCGTGAGTCATTCAGACAATCTTTCACTGCTTTCACACACGCTGCACTATCAGTTTCAGGTAATTTATCAATAACTGTGACCACTTCTTTAAAATACTTAGAATAATACACCACTGACTGAATCCAGGTTCCCCATCGTGTAACAACCGGCTGAGGTGGGAGTGGGATATCTGGAAAGTTCTCTCTGAATATTGAAATCCTGGATGGGGCTTTACAAAAACATTTTTTTGTGTTAGAAATAAACGAATTGACAAGAGGAAATTCATTCCGGATTGTTTCAGAAACCCTGTGAAGGCCATGTGCTAGACAGGTTACATGCGTGAGGTTAGGATAAAATGTTTTAAGAAGTGGAGCTGCAGCAACCATGTATGAGGCAGCATCAGTACAAAACAACAGAACTTTAGAATCGTCTATATTACCTGAGTATAAAGACTGTAGGCCTTTATTTACAAAATAAACAATGGCTTGGCTATTCACTTTCGAAAGTTCCTTAACACATACGAGGTGTGGAATCGAAGGTCCATCAGGACTAAGTTTTCCTACTACCATATTTGCTATATACCTATTCACAGGATCTGAGGTTTCATCCACAGAGACCCATATGTAAGAATCACCTATATCCTCCCGAATGGAAGCTAAAGTTTCATTGTATATTCTGTCTAAGTAATTTTTTCTTAGGGTCGACTCAGATGGGATATTTTGTTTGCAGTATTTTTGTAAAAACTGTCTTAAAACCGGATTTTCAATTGCATTTCAGGGAATGTTAGCAGCAACAAACGCTCTGGTTAAATCAGCATAGAAATTGCTGCTGAGATTGGATGAAGTAGGCTGTGTTAGTAAAGTTTGTTGCAGTTGATTTTTCTGCTGAGCTTTAGCCTTATGAGCCGCTCCTTGCACATGCTGCTTTAGGTGGAACTTCTTTTCTTGCGAAATCTAAAAATGTAAAGTAAACTGAATTAAAATAAAATCCTAATTGTTGTATTGCCGTATTTCTATCACAAAGTTAGTGGGTTCGAACAATCAAAATTTTAATGACCTGCAAATACTTTAGCTATCGGAATTTAAAAGGTTAAAGTGTAGTGGTCTTGAAAAGAATTATACCTCAGTCAATGTATAAATATTATAGGCCTACTCATTAAAATTAATAGAATTTATATATTTCAACTATTGTTACATACCTGTTTGCTACAAATCTTGCAGAATATTATTTTTCCATCATAAGTGAATTCTGAATATTCTGTTAGCCATTGCCGGATCAATGTAGATTTTGCACTTATATTTTTCGGCATTATCGCGTTAAACTTCACAGGAAAACGTCCTACCGCTCAAAACTTCTCAACACAAATAAGGTGAGGGAAAGAGCAACTGTTAACGAGCATTCAAATGAACCGTTGTTATTGAGATTCAATTGGACAAAAATACAAAGTTCCACTTATTGTTGCATTTCCTGGTAGTGTTAACACTAGGAGGGCCATTCTTTTAAATATTTTGTAACGGTTTACCCTACTAATTCGCAGTTTTAACACTCTTTCTCCAAAAATTGTGATTTTATGACACTCTGAAGGGCAGTACAGCTAATCGGTTTCAGACCGAAAACAGTCATTTTTATAGTATAGTATATCTCTGAATCAGTAGCAGCACATGTTGTGTTGTTGCCTGCTTCAAAACTAAGGTTGGTTCTTTGTCGGCATTTATGCCTCCAAACATGTTAAATTCGGTGAAATCTATTGCGAGTGTCGTGAGATTCAAAACATTTTGTTTCCTTTATCAATGGTTTCATGGCCGGTGTGAAGCAAACTTTCCACTTTTTAAATGCCTTAAATTTCGCAGTGAATGCATGTATAAATTATAAAAAGTAAGAGTAAAATGCGAAACTTTACAGTGAGTTAGGCATTTTTAGGCGAATATTAACAAATTAGGCTCTAATAACCGTTTTAGGGCATTTTAGGGCACTATAAAACTCTTTGAATACCTTTCAATTTCCATGAAACACAAATATTAATAATTATTTTTACTTTTCTCCTAAAGAAACAAAATAGGCATTTGCCCTAGAATCCGATGTCTGGTTATGAGGCAGTGTTACCAACTAGGAAAACAATGTTTCGTCCACACCTGTGGAGTAACAGCACGTCTGACCACGAAACCAGATAGCCCAGTTTCGAATCCCGGTCGGGGCAAGTTACTTGGTTGAGGTTTTTCTGGAATTTTCCCTCAACCCAATATGAGCAAATGCTGAGTAACTATTGGTGCTGGACCCTGGACTCATTTCACCGGCATTATTACCTTCATTTCATTCAAATGCTAAATAACCTGAGCTGTTGATACAGCATTGTAAAATAACTCACCAAAAAAAAAAAAAACAATGTTGCCACAACTAAACTTTTTGAGTTTCTCTTTTCATTGGTGCTATTTTCATGCACCTTAGATTCATAGAACGTAAATTACAAGTGTTCAGAACCAGAAAGGTCTTTTGTAGGAACCGAATATAGTTATTTTAATGCTTGACAACAAAATCGTTTGTCTTCGTGCTTTCCAATAGTTAATCTATTTTGGCATTAAAGTTGTTTATTGCAGAACATTATTTCTCATATGGTCTCAAGATACTGTTTACATCTCGAAATAAATCACATGCAGATGATGATGAGAGTGATAATCGATGAAGATGTTCTGCAAGATCATGACCATTCAGGACTCGAAATGTTGCTACTGCTTTTTTTCTTGATGAATTAAGTTTTATGTCTGGTTCAGCAAGTAAACAGCTCCATTTTTTTATTTGTACTGGCATCTTTCTGCTGTTCGTGGAATCCTGATATATTATATTTTGTATTTTGAAGATTGATTAATTAATAATTCAGCACACTCGCAATCACACTCACTTTCATACAAATTTCCAGACTCTAGACACCCAAGAAACTTTTCTTCTTAAATGAAAATTACCTGAGTGCCAAGCCCGGAAATTGAACCTGGGACCTCCAGATCTGAAATCCGACATACTGAGCACCAGATTACGGAGGCAGTCAGAAGGATAAAATATGAATGCAAAATTAAAATAAAAATTGCAATTAACAGAAATAAATATATACAATACGAGAAAAGATTAACTTAAAAAATTCTATTATGCAATTTGTGAAAACTAAATAATTACAATGGTTTGAACATGTGAAAAGAATGGATGCAAATAAGCTACCAAATAGGATTTTAAACTGGGTCCCAGCTGAGGAAAAAAAGAAGAGGATCTAAGAAAAATGAGTAGAGAGTGTTATTGGCATGATGGAAGCTACAGGCTTATAGGATGGTGACTGGGAATGAAGGAAGAAAGTTTCATTTGTATAACACTTGGGCAAAGGGAGATGTGCAGTATTTATATTTAACACCTATATTTGCTGTTCGTATTTTACTATGTAGAACATAAGAAAATTTGAGATTGTATTGTACAATGAGTCCCAGTGTTTGTCAGCTGACCAGTGGCAGGTCCTCCCACTATGACTACTGTTTGTATCTGTGAACTCAGCAGTACTTATCCAGATTAAAACTTACGTACTATGTAATATTAATAACATTCAGCACTCACCCTCCTCACAGTAGCTGCTGGAAGTGTTGCTCATCTTGTGTGATACATAATTCATATTACATAATTTACAGAACCTGTTTCATTAAACTTATTCACCAAATTTAGTGGTGGTTTTCTGTATGGAACTGGACAACCAGGAAATTTACGTTTATAGTTTTCCTTGTTCATAATCTGTATGTAATGAACTTAGAAGCAACTCAAATAATTTGTTTTTGTAATTTCGTATTTTACAGAAGATGAGTTGAATGTAATGTATGCAAATCTCTAAGTTTCGGAAAAATGAATTATGTGCAGAAATATTTCTTCTTTTTGTTGCGAATTTTGTCAAACTAAAGGTTCCCAGATCAGCCCAGATATATTCACTGTCAATAGTGAAGAGCACCTCATCATTATAGTCATTTGCCATAAACCATTATTTTGTTATGTGTGAGTGAATCATTGGTTTTATGAGGTGCAAATTAGTAAACGAAAGTTAGTCTTCTTTGGAAGCATATTAAATGATTTCATATTTGTCTTTCGAATAATAGTTTAAGAAAATATACTATATACATTAATATAATATGCAATATGATAAAGAAAATGTATTGTTGTGAAAAGTGGAAAATATATAATGAGACTGTCACCCTTATGACATTAATTTCTGTCATGTTATTTTACATTTAGATGTGTCTTTCATTATTCAGATAGAAGAGAGAGAGGAAATTTGTTTTTCAATTTTTTTTTAAATTTAATGTGTTCTTAATAGGGACCGATTTTCATATACTAAAAAATAATGTTCCAACTGACCACTCTACTCCATTATCTCCTGGCTTAGTTGTCTCATGAATGATGCCTTATTGGTGTCACTTGTGGGGTTCAAACTTGTCTTTGGACAGTTGACTAAACAACAACTAGCTATACTTATAAACGAGAAAGCAATATCCCCACTCTGATTTAAATAATGCTATTGTGTTTGAAAGTATTAGGCAATGGTAGTGAATGGCGTGAACTTTGCTATGTAATTGACGAAGTTCAGGCCATTCACTTTATTTGAGGGATGTGCTGGAAGAAGGATGTATATGCACCAATGATAAAGTGGTCTATGTACCCTTCTTCCAGCTTGACGTAGACTTGTGGGGTGGTTTTGTTGGGTGGTGCTCACTTTTTAAACGCAAGTTCAACTGGATAATCTGAACAACTAATTAACAAGTGCGCTTTCTTGATGCATACTCCTGTGTTTGTGATTCACCTCTCCGTTATTAGATTTTATATTGTTGTGAACAAGACTTCAGAACCACGTTCTAACCTACATCAGATCCACTCAAGTATACCCAGTGACAGTTTCAACTTGTAGTAGTCCACTGTGTAGAATAGTGGTCTACAAGTCAGACTGCGGACTGGGTTCATATCCTGATTGGGACAAGTTACCTAGTTGAGGTTTTTTCCGGAGTTTTCCTTCACTTATTCAGGGAGAATGCTGGATAATTTTCGGCACTGAACCTTGGCATTACCACTTTCATTTTACCCAGATGCTAGATAATCATCACAGTTGATAAAGCATCGTAAAATAAGCCAGTTGCGAAAAATACTTTTAGTACATAAAAATCCGGTCTCTACTTATAAGCTAGGCAACTCATTGACACTGTCTTCTTGTTTAGCATGAACAGTAACTGTGCAGTGTAAAGATCTTGTGTGTTTACAGTCTCCTTCACGAATGGACCGCAACGTGGAGATGTTCATGAACGTGGAAAAGGTGTTGATACAGAACAAATGCTTAACAATGCCAGTAGTGTTTGTGAGATCTGAAGTGGAGAAAAGCATGCAGGCTAAGGTGAAGGACATCATAAAGAGACACCAGGGCTCTGTCACAGGTTGGTGATACCTTACACAGCCATTTGTAAAGCAGATTTTGTAAAATAAATGGCTGATATCTAAATGGGTCTTCATTTAATCGTCCTTAGGAACCTACACAATGGATATTCACAGCACAGCTTTTAATTCACAGTAGTGAATTAAATTTTTTTCCATGACAACCAACACATTAGCAACCATAAAATCCATAGCCTACATTCATTCATTCATTCATTTATAACTTCTTCACAAACAACACATTACGAAGCAACAGCGTGCAATTTAAAATACAATGCATAATGCATAATAATAATAATAATAATAATAATAATAATAATAATAATAATAATAATAATAATAATAATAATAATAATAATGAAATTTAGATACCAATAATGGCTACCTCGGGTGCTAAACTTTATACTATAAATTACTAATTTTTTATTTTGTATATTGAAAACAAGTTTTCTACCCAACTTAGTTTTTTATATTAATTTCTATTAGGAAAAGCTTGTCTTTTATTTATGCTGTTGAAGTGTGTATATACTCATAGGATATCGTCTTTCAATTGTATTATAATGATAGTACACTTTTACTATGTCATACTACTTTCGACCAATAAACAGTACAGAACGGCGTGTTTCAACCAATCATGGCTGCTTATCCTACAATTTTTATCAGCTCCCTAGCATTTGTTTGTTTTATCACCTCCCTAGCATTGGTTTCTTTGTTTTGCCAACATTGTACTTTCAATAATTGTACGTTTTAAACTGATTTATGTTTATTTCATCATCCTTAATTAAAACTTTTCTATAATTTATCTTGTTTATATTATTTAGGTTATGTTATAGCTTCTGCTGTATGAGATTATGGATAGTTATGTATCAAAGATTGCTTAATATATATTGATAATTAAAGTGGAATGCAACTGTTGTAATAAAAATGAAACTGAATCAACAAAGCTTTCTTGATTAGTAATCATCCATAGAGTTCAATGAAGATTGTATAGTTGGCACAACCGGTAACAAGAAAACAGTTTATCGTAACACACTACTGCCATGATGCCATCTAGCAGAATATTTGTAATGATGAGATGGTACAATAATACATTTGAAGACAATTTAGTATTGTCATAAGTTAATTAATATTTTATTGTATTAGAATACTTTATTTGTTGTAATCTTTATATACTTTCTTCTCATCGTGTAATAGTCAATTAAATTCATTCGATTTTCTCTATATAAATCAAAACCTTTAGTGAGATTACTGTTGATACAATAAATATAAGAATAAAAGTAACTGACAAAATATGTAGTATGAATTATAAAAATTGCAGTGAAAGAAAAGTAAAAATGTAGAATAAAAAATGCAATAAAAATCATGAGAAATAGATTCAAACTATCAATGAATATCAGTCCAGCACCTTTTCAACTGCGCTACAGGACTGTCTTTAAGAACATCATCAGTAGGTATAATAAGGGCTATAAGGAAATTCAAAATGCTAATAACTCGAAAATTAAGGTCCATTCGACAGGATTTTCGGATGAATATTGTTTTTCCATCAGTGTAGTTTGAGCTCATGAAAGTTCAGCAGAATTGGTGTCTGTAAAGGCTCGTCTCCACTGATAAACATTTAACAACAACATGTTAAATGTTAAACTGTTTACTGTTAACATCCCAACATGTTGATTAAACATGTTAATGCTAATTTCATTTAACACTTTGTCCACACTGTTAAACATGTTAAACTTTACTTTCCTTGCGTAATCCATCATAAACAGTCTGTGAGATTTTAATGTAGGTAGTGTCTTGTTTTCAAACCTTGGACAATGGACTCAGATGAAGGTGGTTTGGCTTTTGTAATTGCCTCTATTGCTTGTTACAAGGCCTTGAAAAGGAAGAAATGAGAATGTGGATGCGGCAATATCTTAGTAAAAGACACAATGCAGAAGACATTCGAAACGAGCTTAAAGTTGAAGATCGATTTGGATTAAAAAAACTTTCTGAGAATGTCAGAACACGATTTCAATAATGTAGTGCTGCAAAAAATATTTTCTGTCATATCAAAGGAAGACACACAAATAAGAGCAGCCATTTCACCTCATTTAAAAAAATTACAGTGTGATTGATTGACTGTGATAGGCGCTACGACATGATAAATGTTAAACGAGCGGCTAATATCATGTTATTCTTTCCGAAGTTTTACGAATGTTAATGTTAACATACATCATCAAATACGACCATTACTGACGTCAACATAGCATTAACGTTTAGCGTACCACGAGGATGCAAAAACTCTCTATTGTATTCTCGAGAACAGTTAAATAATAATTTCAGTTCTCTAAGACAGTCAGTCTTCTTTGGTTTGTCTCTATTATTTTGCAGCCACATCCCACAAACAAGGCTTTTCCATCAGTGCATTAATCATTTTTATTTTAACCGTATTTTCTTTCGTCCACTCCAGTACTTTGAACAACTTACAGCCAACACTAAGGATCGTATAAAAAAAATCAAGAGGTGCTCCTAGTTACACGCCACAAAATCGAAAGTTAGTTGCTATAGAAACTGTACGAACTTTGCCGAATTGTACCGACATTGCACGAGCAAGTGAATTGACTTGACATGTTTTCCATTTCTGCTGGAAAACATGCCAACATGTTAAAAGTGTTAACTTCAACATACTCAGTTTTGAGACTTGAAATGTCCATATGCATGTTAAATTCAACGTGTTATATTTAACATGTTGTTGTTAAATGTTTAATAGTGGAGACTAGGCTTAACACTGACCTTTTTTCCCTTGATTTCCAGAATATGAAGTAGATGCTATGACTGTAACCATTTTGCAAGCAGTGCATCCCACTGATGATAACATCAGTGAATTGTTCACCATTATCGTAAATGAAACCTGAGTTCACTATGAGTGTGATTTTATTACAGACAATGAAGACGAAGCAACTCACATTATTTATCCCCCCTGTGATCCACTGGATGAGGAGTATGCCCGCCCCACAATGAAGCGAGATCGCATGGTGTTGCTCCACTGGTATTACTTTCCAGACAGCCATGACACGTGGACCAACATGGAGCTCCCAGTAGATCCACCAGATTCCCCTGCATCTCACACTGGACCGTGGCGGGTAAATGATACTCTGATATACCACATTGGCCTGAATGTACGAATAGTACGATGTCTTTTTGATTAAAAACAGCCATGTGAATACTGTAGTAGTGTATTAATTGCAACCTAGCCTTTTTTCAACGTAAAAGAAATCTACAGGGTGTGAGACAAGTCCTGCATCATAGGATAAATTATAGTATGTGCTCAATATGAGCGCCTCCAAGTTCATAACATGTCTGGAGGCGAAATTTCATACTATTGAGAATGTGGTGTAACATATCAACTATGGTTTCACGACATTTTTCCTCGATCTGTGTTCGTAGATGTTGCAGTTCACGAATCTTCACTTTGTACACCTTTTCCTTCAGATGACCCCATAAGGCAAAATCAAGGGGATTTAAGTCTGGCGATCTTGGAGACCATTCTCTGGGTTCTCTGTGTCCTATCCACTCGTTACATTTTTCATTTCATTTCATTTCATTTATTATATTCCATAGATCTTACATTAGCAATGAAGCTTTAAGATGTGGAACAAGTAAAAATTTTACAATATTAAAATTGCAATTTTTACAGTTTTACAGTTTTGTAATTTTCTACAATTTTTTTTACAACATTTTTGTGAGATGTAGTGAGATGAGGTGAGGCCCGAGGATTCGCCAAAAGATTACCTGGCATTTGCCTTATGGTTGGGGAAAACCTCGGAAAAAACCTAACCAGGAAAGAAGAAGAATAAGATGATTTAAAAATTAATTTTTTGTTGCAGTTTATGTAACCATATAGGTTGATTGGTTTTGGAGATTTTATGTCTTTCACTTTCTTGTAAGAAAAAGAAAAGGGCTGGTACTGAGAGATCCTTGTATAGATAAAGTTGATGGTTTAAATGAGGATGTTTGCTTTATGTGCTACAGGTGGCAGCAATGTGGGTGCTAGATCTCGACCAGTACAACGAGTGGATGACTGAGGAAGATTACGAAGTGGACGAAGGTGGACACAAGAAGATTCATAAGGTTGGCTACTATAGTTTCCATCATTATTGTCATCACTATTAGCAAATTTTAATTGCCATCATTGCTGTTTAATTTCCATTTCATTTATTGTATTCTATACAACTTACATCAGCATTGTAGCTTTGAGATATGGAACAAGCAGAAAATTATAAAAAAAATATATAATACATAGTAAGCAGATTAATTCAATAGTGTACGTATATTTTCAATTCATCAGTTGAGTAGAAGGTATGGATATGGAGAAATGTTAATTGTGTTCTAAACTTCTTCTCTCAGCCTTCCAAAGCATTGAAGACTGTAATATATGAATAGTGAACTTCTTTTCATAACAGTGAGACTTACAGAGGACAGATTTGTGTCAGTATTAACCTTTTTAAATGTTCTGATTAGTACTAAATGTATCTTTGTTCTTAACACAAAACATAGTCAGGACTAGAATGTACTCATAAAGTAAGGTCAAGATTTTAATCTTCTTATCTTACGTAGTTTTATGCATATGGCAGGGTGCGAATTAATGCGGGGGATGGAGGGGATTTCCCTCCCTGTTGGAAAGTTATCCCTCTCTCATAAATTCATATTAATATCCCTGCCAGGGATAACTTCTATCCCTCTCAAAAAATATAATTGTTTTAATACAAGTATACTGTATAAAGTATAAAGTAAGCAAAAAAAATAATATTGATGTATTGTCATCAGCAAGCTGACAACAATCAATAACTTAGGAATTACACATCTTATCTTAAGCCTGCTAATGGATATAATTATTATGATCAAGATGCAAGACAAGCAACTCAGTGCGACCAAGCATTGAGCCTTATTGAATGAGGTTGAGGTTGCCTCTGTCACTCTGTTGTCATCAATTTGTATTATGTATGCAATACATAAATATGTTCAGTTTGGCGAAATTCCGATATGGTTGGACGCTTGTACTGTTCAGCATGCATCACCATGAACTTAACTCAGGCTATTGTATGCTTGATGATGAATTTATGATATGTGAATAAATGATGGCGAAATGAGTCCAAGGTCCAACACCGAAGAGGTATTTTCTATCTTAGGATTCTAGTCCTCTCTCATCAAAAATCTTAATTCACACCCGTGCATACCTGTGATAGAGCTTTCTTTTGTAAAATTAAAATGTTAAACTTTAAGTGAGCTAGCCTAGAATATTAATTTATATTTAATTTGTTTATAATTAAATAGTAAAAACTGAAAATTGATACTAAAAGTGCTGCATATTGATGGCTAAGAAGTGAGATACCTCGTATCTGTAAATTTACAGGTGAATCAAAAAAATGTTAAAAAAATTATTTTTTTTTTTCAAACTACAAAGCTATTTATATATGTTTCTGCTTTGGAAGATCTTCTATTCGAGTACGAACTATTAGTTAACTGTTGAATTTTGTGAACATAATAATAATATGGTTAATCTAAATAATAATGTACCGGTAGTTAAAATAAATTACCATTTTTGTAGATATGAGTTATCACTTATCACTTCTTAACCATTGATAATATACCCCTGCGGTGGTTGAGTGGTCAAATCTCTGACCTGTCACGCTGCGCCCGGATTCCAGTCCCTGTCAGATCTGGGATTTTTCATTGAAAAATCCTTAGTGACACTTGTGGTGGACAAATTCACAGTTGGGATTTTTCTCGGGGTTCTCCCTTTTTTTCCCCATATTAGGCATTTACATCATTCCATCTCCATTTCGTCATCATTCCATAGCATTCCCTGATCGCCAGCTGGCGATGCACAGAGGGGGCTGGCCTAGGAATGAGTGGGGGGGGTTGCCTGCTCGACACCTGGGTATACAGCGAACCTGGGTTTGGAAATGTACGTATTGAGCTTGAGAGTTAGTGCAATAGACCGTAACCGGTTGCAATGCTGGGCCATAGTGCCCCCCCTTCCCATAAATTTAGTTCAATTCAATTAACCATTGATATATCATGTTTAATATCTTAAACCAAGATTATAAAACAATAAATTTTAAAATAACACCACCAAATTGGCAATAACACCAAAATCATAGAATTTTAAAACGAATCTTTCCCATAAATAAAACCACTTTTATAGGACTAGTGAATAAGAAAGATGATTCAAATTGTCTTACTGACGGGACAAATTTTATTCCTTTCATTTTAATAGTAATTGATGTGAAGTAATGTACGTATTCATATCTTTGAAAGATTGAAATAATGTTGTACTGTAACGAAAATATTTAAGTCTTCAAATTTTTTATAAATTTGTGATAAAAATAGGTTGGATGATTAAAGGAAGCAAAATTTCAGAATTATAATTTTATACATTTAAATAAAAATGTGACAGATTAAACATATTTTACGTTTTCCTCTGCGGTTTTGAAACCGAAATATGTTTCAAATTATGATTGGTAACATCTCGTGGTTGTGTAACAACGATCACCAAGCAAAATAAATATTGATGTTAACCCATTTCATGAAGGAACAGTGATTGTCGATGTTTTATAAATAATTAATGGTAATTAGAGTTCAACAGTTCTATAATATTATACCAGTAGAATGCTAGTTTGTTATAGATTATATTAACCTCTTTAATTTGTGTTGTGGAATGTAATTTTGCGAGATTTTTTATAAGATCTAAAAATGATTGTTATTATCCTATTTTAGATCCGATATTATTCCATTTTACAATAATGAAGCCCACAAAGTAGGCGATTTTTCAAGTCTTGGAAAGACATTACTCTAATGATAGAACTTTTATTATAAAAACTCAAAATTTTTCTTAATATAATCACTGTGAAAGTGTTATATTTTATAACTTTTGTCTTGTTTTCAGCTGCGGTTATCTGTGGACGACCTGATGAGTCAATCAGATCCAGACCGTAACAAGAAGAAACCAAAACGCAAACGATCTCCTTCCCCTCCGCCCAAACGAGACAAGAGAAAGAGGTCAGTGTACAGCCATTGGAATGCAGAAGAGTTGGATGGTGAGTTCCAGGTGTTGATGGCTTTGTGCATTGTTTCAGTGGACGCAGCCCGGCTGCAAGTGGAAGCAGTAAGAAGCACAAAAGTGAAGAAGAAGCTGATGATCTCACAAAGGAAATGGAAGAGCCTCCACCTGAGCCGAACATTCAAGAGGTCACAGTTCCTAAACCAGGTATTGATCTAGAAAGTTTTTCATTCTAAAGTATTTGCCCTTGATTATCGACAAGTTCCTTGCTTGCCATTAAGTCCAGTGTTTGTGTGTTCAAATTCTGTCTAAATGCTTCCTTTTCAAAGAGAAATTAAAGTTTTGCATACCACCATAGATTGGATTACCAGATGAAAAATAAATGAAAAGCAGGACATTTATCTGTAAAACTAGGATTTTTCACAAAAACATAGGACTTGGTAATGAGACGTGACATAATGCTTATTTTCAATTCTTTATATAATAAGGTAAATTATTAACGTTAGTTTACAATAAAATGATACAAAACTCTTAATTATCATTAATTAAATTAACTATTCAACTGTACAGATTATAAAAATGATACAAAACTCTTAATTATCATTAATTAAATTAACTATTCAACTGTACAGATTATAAATAAGGTTATACCTTATTTTTAATTTCCTATGATGACCCAGTTTGAGCAAGGAATGTTGTCACCCATTATTTTTGTATTGTATTGCATTTACAGGGGGTGCAATCAGTGACTCTAGCTAGCTCTTCAATCCTTAGAAATCGTTTGTGCTGCCTCTTGCATTATCACCCAACAATCCTGATCCTTTCAAGGAGGACGTAATTTCTTTAAGGGAGACTTGTGAAAGATCATTTAATTTTGGAAAGCGATTTCCAAAATAGTGACCTCTCAGGTTTGTTACACATCCACATTCACAGAGAATGTGGTAAGCTGTTTCATCAGCCGTATGACATCTCCAACATGAAGGATTTATGTATAGTCCCATCTTATAGAGATGTCTTCTTGATAGACAATGACCTGTTAGTAGTCCTACCAACCTGGACAATTGCCTTCTGCCTAGCTTCAGCAGTTCTCGTGATCTGGTGTTTTTAGTCCTTGTCAGTAGTGTTTTCGAAACTTGCGTCCATCAGTGAATTGCCAGTACTCTATGTTTTTTTTGTCATACAGTCCCCAATAGCCCACCTTATGGAATCATAAGAGATACCTACAGCAGGCTCAGGTCCTATTAATAAATTTTGAAAACCTTTTTTGGCCAATTCATCTGCACGTATTCTCGAAACTCATTTTTAAAATGTTTACTGTTTATTTTCTGCTTCCCTATAAATTGGCTGCCCTGGTCCTGGGCCCATTAAGTCCATGCTTAAATGTGGCCCTGGGTATAAAGGGAGATAAAATTCATAGTGTGACTTCCTCTAGTTGGGAAATAAAGGTGGATGTTCCATGTTGTTTATTTACAAGGTGTAAAAAAAAAAAAAAACCTGTCACTGATACAGGACTTGAGGCTAAATTTGTCAGGCAGTTATCGCTCACATTGACTTTCGACACTGATTAACTTCAGCAGCTGAAAGCATTATTAAATAAAATACTACTAAAAATGAAAAGTCCCAGGACATTCTTTTATATCGAAAACAGAACGGAAAATTAAAGATCTAAGTACCCCATGAAAGAATGAGTAAGGGGCCGGCCTTTGCTGGTATTTCCGAAACACTGCCGCCATTTTGGATCAAATTTACATTTTTAAATGGGAAAGTGGTCATATTGCATATTGGATAAGACTAAAATTTACTCAGGAATTCATTGCTATAATAAGATTTGATGTATGTGTTGTGATTAAAAAATTATTATTAAATAATATTAACACAGGACCCTGTGATGTGTTATTTACTTTTACTTTTGAGGATTTTTCCACTCTTCAGCAGTTACTCTGAATTCCCTTCCGCCATCCTTCACGGTTCATCCAATCTTCCTCCTGTAGATGCCAATTCTTCATCATTTGCACCACCCCAGCTCTCCGTGTTGTTCTCTGTGACGCATGCTTTTGTCTTCCACGGGGTGACCACTGAAGAATTATCTTTGGCCACCTTTCCTCCTCTATTCTTCATACATATCCATACCACTGGAGGATTGTCATCTCAGTTCTTTTAGTTACTGGCTTTTCCATATCCATCATCTTGTCTTTGCAAATGCTGGGTAACTACCGGTGCTGGACCCTGGACTCATTTCACCAGCATTATCACCTTCATCTCATTCAGACACTAAATAACCTAAGATGTTGATAAAGTGTCGCAAAATTACCTATTTTAAAAAAATCATCTGTCGTATATCTTCATATTTCATATTAAAATTCAAGAATGTTTTTGATAAACATGCGAGAATAAATTTATTTGCCTAGTTCCTTTTCCTCTCTAACCTGGACACCCTCGCTCCTCTTCTTATTCCTTCCATCTTCACTGCTTCGATCTTTGATTTAAGGTGTTCAACAAGTGCCCATCCCTCCACTCCATAAGTTAGAATACTTTCTACAACACTTAAAAGAATCTTTTTCTTTGTCTGTTTGGAGATACCTCTACTGCACAGGACCCCCCTTTTCAACATTCTTATGGCTCCTCTTGCTTGTCTTATTCTTTATTCTACATCTGCTTCACAGCTGCCAGATTAGTGAATTACCGACCCCAAATATGTAAACTGTTTTACTGCTTCAATTGTTCCTTGAGGTAGGATAATCTCTCTTCCTCCACCTCTCACAACAAGATATTCTGTTTCATTCATGTTGACACGAAGATCCCCTATTTTGAAGGCTTCTAGTAGCTTTCTAATCATGTATTTAGCATCTTCATGACACTCGGTAATCAGTACCTGGTCGTCTGCAAACAGAAGAGTGTGTTTTGTCCCATGACCAACTGGGATACACATATTTCTACATGATCGATTGCAGATGCCGGTGCAGGTGTTACGTGCTGTCTCTTCTCACTTTATAGATCTCTTGGATATGGAACAACAAGTTTTGATGGAGAAATCGTTGCAATAAGTGAAAGTCTTAGGAATCTTCTATTTCACATCAATAAATTTAAGAATGCAGTTATATTGTCAGACTCCAAAGCAGCTATTCTATTAATAGTCTCTAAACACACACCTTCATCTCAAACAGTAGAAATAACTAAAATGCTCTTCAATTAATATCACTCAATAAAAGAATTGTATTCCAATGGATACCATCCCATTGTGGAATCCTGAGAAACGAGAATGCGGATGCACTAGCAAAGAAGGGCAGCACTGCTCTTACAGACCTGTTACTAAATCTACATATTACTCTGTGAAAAAATTTATTAAATCTACATATGTAGACTTCAACAAACAAAATTTGATAACACAATCTCAAGGGAAAAAATGGAACTCTCTGCATCATAATCCACAGTTAATTCCCGATTTACCACGAAAATCGTCTGCAGCTGCATTTAGATTGGCAACAGGCCATGATTGTTTGGCCAAACACCTGCATAGAAATGGAATATATCAGTCCCCTAACTGCTCATTGTGCAACTCAAACCAAGAAATGGATTCGGAACACCTCAAAATCTGTGCTTCAATGGCTGACCATAATAATATCTTTGAAAAATATTGGAATGTAAGAGGTCAAATGACTTTATTGTCAAACGCCTGGCATTAGAAAACAACAACAACACATGATCGATTCCATCTCTGTAATACACTGTGTCCCGCTTAGAGGGATAGAGAAATAAGTGCTAATTTGAAGTCTAAATAATGGTTTTATAACATAACTTTTTGTATAACTTGATGTAAAAATCTCGAAGTTTCGGAGAATGGTCAGTGCAACTCGATGTGTGCGCCTCAAGCTACTCTGAAGAGATCTGAGAGATACTCAACCTTCTGTCAAGTGTTCCATAACATTTGTGGGGCGATTAGCGCAGCTTCATTTATAATGCGTTGCATCAGTTTTTCCAAAGTGTCAACTGTATCACATTGGTACACAACAATTGTCACAAAGCCCCAGAGGAAGGTCAATGGGCGTCAAGTCGGTTGACCTAGGTGGCCAGGCAAGTGTTCTCCTCTTCCGATCAACCTACTGAGAAAGTTTGCATTCAAGAAGCCATGCACTGCTCCATAGTGATGGGGTGGAGCCCCATGTTGCTGAAAAACCGATCCTAGGGGAATTGATCAACAACAAAAGTTCTGCAACATGTCCAGATACACATTCCCTTTGATTGTCGCCTCGATGAAGAAGAATGGTCCAATGACGGAATGTTCTACTGAATGGCGCCAGGCTAGTTTCCACGATAAACGTTAGTGCACATGTGCATGAACATGCAACTGCTTTCAAACCATTTGTGCATAAACTTGGACAGTTTCTGCATCTAGTCAGATGTAAATCATAACTATACCTTCATCTGATTTTAAATGGTGAGCATTTAGTTCTCAATCCCTCTAAGCAGGATATGGTGTATTTGTTGCATGTACTGTATATATTATAAAGGATGGGGGGCATGTCACATCTTTGTCTGAGGTCTTTGGTCACTTGGAATGAATATAAGATCCTCTTCCCTACAGCTTGAGTCTTCTGGTATAATCTCTTGATAATTGATATTACATTAATGTCAACACTAATACTTTCCTTTGCGCTCCACAGCTGATTAATGTGTACAAAGTCATACTCCTCAAGGTCTACAAATATAAGATGGATCTCTTGAGCTTAGGCATGTGATTTTTAACTAATATGTCTAATATTGAAAATATGGTCCATGCATGCTCGACCTGTAGCAAACCCTGCTTGATTCTCTGATATTTTTCCTTCGATTTCATTTTCAAATCTGGCTTTCAAAATACTGCTAAAAATTCTACTTATAGTGTAGTTATTTGATGTGTTCAATATGCTGAACACAAGGGGAAGACACTTTGTTGTGACAGCCTCCAGAATGCCTTGCCCAAGATGGTTTATGTTGCGGATTTTCACAGCATACACAAGTTGTTGTAGTCCTACAGATAAAAGTCTAATAGTGTAATATTGGGTGATCTGAGTTCCTATTACACAGGATCACGATGGCCAATCCAATGACCAGGAAACTGAACATTAGCCATTCACGAATGTTTGTGCCATAGTGTGGTGAGTTGGAAATAAGGGAAACTGCCATCTTGAGTTGTAAAGGACAGGAAAACTATTCCCTGTAGCATTTTCATGTAGTGCTAAGCATTTGGAGTATTGTCAATGAATATTTTGGACTTTTGACGAATAACGCCAAGACCAGTGTTGAGGTTCCCTTGTTAGTTGAAGTTTTCAGCTGATTGACTTGTCTTGAACAGTGCCAGTTGTTCTAAATTTGGATATCAAGTGTGCAACAGTGCTGTGTGGAATTGGTATCTTTCTGAATGTCGGTTTTTGAAATCTGCAGCTGTGATACGACAACTGCATTCCCCAGGCATTCATCAGTGATTCTAAACTAGCATGGGATGAACATAGTAATATGTTAAGTATTAGGATATCAAGAGTAATTTACTTATTAAGACATTTAAAACCTTTAATACCAAAATTCTACCTTATAAATTCTTATTATGCCGTTTTCAATAATATGTTATCATATGGTAGTTATATTTTGGAAAATAGCAGTAGCATATCCAAGATTCTATAAAAAAAAAAAGGCTATACGCATTTTAACAGGGTCTGCATATGACGCTCATTGTAGATCCCTATTTATTGAAGAACAAAATGTAACTGTCATAAATGTATATATATTCCAATGTCTAATAAAAATTAAGAAAAACCTTAATACTTATCATCTAAAACAGAAGTTCATTACTGTAATAGAGGGTACAATTATTGTCTTTCAGAACCTAGAGTTAGATTAGATAAGTCCAAAAAATGGTTAAATTCTATTGCTATAACAATGTTTAATAAGTTACCACAAAAGGCACATGATACAAGTTATATACAATTTAAATCTGTTTTGTATAACTGGTTAATCAACCATTCATTCTATAGTATTAGTGAATTTCTTGACTCCACTGTAAATGTATTCCAAATTTATAAACTGCATTGCTCTGTATATTACGATTATTATTAGTATTGGTTATTGTTATTATTATTATTATTATTATTATTATTATTATTATTACCAGTATTGTATTTAATTTGTATTGTTGTATTCATCTGTTTTTATATTTTATGTCAAATATTATTTTATATTTCTTGTAATTTAGTATATTTTATGTCTATTGCAACAAACTGTTGCTCATGGCATTAATAAACAATTGATTGATTGATTGATTGAAATCTGATTACATCACTAAATTCCGGAGTAAATTTTGAATGAATTCCAGAGTAAATTTTGATCTTATTTGATATGCCACATTACTCACTACGCATTTAAAAAATGTGACTACTATGACTGATTTCAGTGTGGCAGCCATGCTCCGAAAATACTAGCAAAAGTTGGCCTCCTCGCCCATTTTTTCATGCAGCACTGAGATCTTTAATTTTCCCTTCTGTCTCCAAAATAAAACACGTCCTCGGATTTTTGACTCTCTATACTACTAATATACCACATACCTTTGAGCTGTTATTTTACTACAGGTCAAAGATGCATAATGGTATATTTGTATAATTGCTTGAATTATATTAAATTGAGTATGATGTTAATAAATATTTGAACTTATTTTTTATGTTTTCAAAATTCATGTTTACATTTTCCAACTTAATCGCTTCTAGCTATAGTGTTCAAAAAAGATACTGTTTCAGGGTCATCTTCTAAGAAGGACAATGATTTGCAGCCAATTAAGGGGGGTACAATGACAGAGCTGGAAGAAGAAGCTGATAAGGGTGAAGATAGTCAGACCGGCAAAGCATCGGATAACAACACACAGGTACTAGTTGATAATTCTTTAAGTACAGGACAATGTTTCACCTTGGTTATTTAAGGATGAGAGCTGAGATAGCTTACTCTCTTTCCAGCTAAAGATTGAAGTAAATGTAAATAAATGTACATGGCATAATAGTTCCTGATTGGCTATTGAACGCACAATGCCTCCAGGCTCATGCTTGTCATCTTCTTCCTCACATTAAAATAGTGCCTTCTAAAATAATAAAATGTATAATATACATGGAATACGGGTAAATTCAACATGCTTAAAAAAACACTTTCTTATGATTTAAACAATATGTTTATATTAGTAGTTTCAGACATTGCATGATAAATTATTGTAACATGGCATGCGTAATAAGCATTAAGTTCCTCCCAAGGTGACCTGCAGCTTTACAGAGCACATCAGCACAGCTGGTATAACACAGTGCGAGATTCAGTGTTGGCAACCTCAAAGAAATTTCTGTAGAATTAAAGAAATTCTCTGCTCTTCAAAGAATAACATTTAATCACGAATCTACAGAAAAAGAAAATCCACTATTCTTCGATATCAACACGCATATATCTAGCTAATGAAATTTCTTCGATATCTCTATATCCCTGTATTATTGAATCACCATGTCTGTCAGCACAAAATTCGTCTCCCCTTTGCCTCTAGCCCGTGTGCTTTCCGAGAACAATCATGTGAAAGATGCCTTTGTGAATCGCAGACTTCATCTTTCTCGCACCATCTGAGGTCGAGGTCAGTGTCTCAGTCATACTGTAGTTTGTTCGTGGCACTCGACAGTGATTATTGTATTGTATTATAGTATCCTATTGTTAAAGCAGTCAGTACACGAAGTGTGTGTTATAGTGTTGTGGTTATGTCGGATATGGAGGGGATAGAGCCGCTTTCAAGTTCCGATTGTTATACGAGTTCACACACTGACGTAAGTAGTTGTTGTTGTTGTTGTTTTCTAATGCCAGGGGTTTGACAATAAAGTCATTTGACCTCTTGCACTCCAATATTTTTCAAAGATATTATCATAGTCAGCCACTGAAGCACAGATTTTGAGATGTTCCGAATCCATTTCTTGGTTTGAGTTGCGCAATGAGCAGTTAGGGGACTGATATATTCCAAACACTGACGTAAGTGGAATGTAACTATTATATTAATAACATTTTAACTTTATTAAAATCATGTAAGTCTTTATTAATCCTCTATGAGCATTTTACGGGTTAGTTTAATGAATGTGTTGAAATGTTGTCTGCTGTATATCGGATTATGACTGCTCTGCATGCTCACTTGCTAGTAGCTAGCTTGCGATTTGGAGTAATGCATTTCGGTTTTGTTTATGTCTACTTCAATCTTTAGTTGGAAATAGTATAGTAAGTAAAGTGCAGGTTTGATTCTGGTAAATTTTCTCTTTATCATATCTTATAGATCAACTTTTGAGTACTGAATATTCTGGAGGAGAGGGTTATTTTACTTCATTCATTCATTCATTCATTCATTCATTCATTGTGTTTTGCCCAAGGGCAGGTCTTTCACTGTAAATTCAACATTCCCTAATCTTTCTTATTTTCTGCATTACTCGTAGTCTCCGCATATGATCCAGGCATCTTAATGTTGTCTATCATCTTATATCTTCTTCTGCCCTGAACTTCTCTTCCGTTCACCATTCCTTCCAGTGCATCCTTCAGTAGGCGGTGGCTTAGTCAATTTCTTTTTCTCTTCTTGGTTAATTTCAGCATTATTCTTTATTCGCCCACTCTTTCTAGCACAGCTTCATTTCTTATTCTGTCTGTCCATTTCACGTGCTCCATTCTTCTCCATATTCACATTTCAAATGCTTCTAGTCGCTTCTCTTCAACACTTTGTCGTAATGTCCATGTTTCTGTCTGCATACAGTGCCACATTCCACACAAAGCACTTCACTAGTCTCTTCCTTAGTTATTTTTCCAGAGGTTCGCAGAAGATGCTCTTTTTTTCTATTAAAAGCTTTCTTTGCCATTGCTATCCTCCTTTTGACTTTCTGTCAGCAGCTCATGTTACTGCTTATACTAAACCCCAAGTATTTGAAGCTGTCTACTTGTTCACTGCCTCATTTTGAATTCGCAAGTTTACCTTCTTCCTATAACCATGGTCTTTGTCTTGTTTGCATTTATCTTCATCCCATACTGCTCACAGCTGTCATTTAACTCCAGTAACATATCTCTTAGTATCATCTCCTCTTCTGCTAACAATGCCATATCAGCAGCAAATCTTATGCACTTTATTCTTCTTCCTCCTACTATCACCCCTTCCGTGTTCTGAAAACCGTTCTTCACTAAATCCTCCAAGCAAATGTTGAATAGGGTAGGTGATAAAGAGCATCCTAGTGTTGAGGAACTGAGCATCATGGGTAAAAAGTCCATTTCAACCCCTTCCAAGGTTTAGCATCATTTGTTTATGAAGTAGTGATGCGGAACATTGGCTCAATGTCAACATGCAGTGGCGTGTACTTAGCATTGAATATAATTGATCCTAAGTAAACATTCCATTTTTCCATCTTGAAGGGAGAAAAAATACTTTTCCTCCCTTTCATCTTAGAAATTAAACCTTTGTTTCGAAGCCATCTTCTTTATTTACTCGATAAGTAAATGCAAGGTTTGTAGAGAATAATGGGTAAATGCCAGTGATCACAGCCGAGAGATGTCAAGACCATGCGCTCAGCGCTGGCATCGGACTGGGTTGAAGGAAAAAAAAAAGAGGGGAAAGTACTCAGTGAGTACATGTTCCGCATCTTATATCTGGTACTTCACTTCAAGCCTGTCTTAATTTCTTAAGATTTCTTTTCAGTACTCTTGAGTCCAACAGACACAAGAAGGTGAATAAAAGGGCTCTGGTCCATCATTATGGAAAGATGAATTACTTTTTTTTTTAGCAAAATGATTACCTGTATCAGGTACCATGTATCCAGGAACTCATACAAAATGGATTTTATTACTCTTCGTCAATGAGCATAGGACGTTCTGTTCTCTTTGTCCAGTCTGGAAATGATTCTAAGTGATTTAGGGCTTGTTGCATATAACCGAAGGGAAATCGAGATTTTACATTCGGGTTCTAACCTGTAGTTGCTACCTTATTTAGAGCATAAATAAGTGCCACTTTTGGATATTTCAGGCAGATTGAAAATTGAAGCAGTGAAGAAATTAATTACTGTCTGGTTCTCTGTTTGGCTGTATATGATTATCCGTTATTCTTGTATCCAAAAACTGAGGGAATTGTTGATGAAGCATTCAGAAGGGTGTAATCTGATAATCTCTCATGGGTGAATTCATTTATGGTAGCTTTCTTCGTAAAACAGAAGTGCTTCATCTTTGTGGAAATTTGCAGCAGCATCATCACAAGGTAAGAATCAACATGGGCTATTCTCAAAACCCCTGGTACACTGAGGAGATCACATGCACCTCGCCACTGAAGATGTCTACCGCAGCTGCAAACAAAACATCTGGATGCAACATTGCCAGTAGACCACAGCCTCTCAGTCCAAAGAATCCTTTATCTATTGATACCGGACATGAAAGCCATTGAGATCTATACTAAACTGGAGACACCACCGCATTGCTCTTTCCTGTCTGAAAACATGACTGTAGCTGCCATGTTGGAGAGGGTATTGCTCTCACTTTCTAACTAATGTGTAGAGCCCGGAATTTTAGGTGCTAAAAGTTAAGAATGACACTGAGTGTAGATGAATAGAAATGGTGTCCGTGAGGAGAGTTTTAAGCTTGGTTTACAAGAGTCCGATATGTAACAATAGACAACAGAGTCAAAAGGACTGAGCAATGGATCTTGTAAACCGTGCGCTAATTTGTAAGTGAGGTTAAGAGGATTAGAGACCTTTAGCGGTACTGAAGGGAAAATACTGAATGACGTCTCAAAGAAGTGGGGACATGGCTTTTATATTTATAAACTATAGTGAGGAACAATATTAACTTTTAGCACCTAAAATTCTGGGCTCTACTAATGTGTTTCAGTGAGTCTTACGTGAGGATCATGTAGCACATGCGCAGTAAGCAATAAATATACCGTTATTGTGTGCGATATCATTCACTGCAAGAGAGACAAGGATAACAATATGTTAGAAAGAGATAACAATACCCTCTGGCACTCAACATTCGCGTTACGCTTTTAAAGCATTGAGTGGTGCCTCCAGTTTTAGTATAGAGCTCATTGGTGAAAGCCTACATTCTAAGATCATCCTTAAACTACTGTATTAATATCATCTTTTATTATAAACTAAGACTGACAAAACTTCCTCAAAGTTTGTAAATAGTCTAAGACAAGAAAATTATGGAAAGAACATTATAGCATATGCCCAAGTCAAATGCAAAAATGCCAAGTGCATTGTGGAATGCAAAATATGTCCTGAGCACAGATGATGAAAATTATATATTTTTACGCATTGTCACAATACACAAGACATAAGATTTCTTCGAGTGCATATTTTTAGCAAGAAATATTACTGTGAATTTGTACAATTATTGATACACAATTAACTGGCAGAAATGTAAATACAAAGTCAAGAAAAGTTTCTTATATTAATTTCTTATATTAATTTGCTATGACATTTTTCTTTTCACGTCCTGTTTCACTTGACTCTTAACATCTTGTCCCAGGACTTCCGAGAGGTCTCTGTCCACTAACTTTTATTGTCAATGTCTTCTTTGCTAATCTTTCATCACCCATCATCATAAGATGTTCGAACCATCTAATTCTGTTATTTTCCGGTTTATGTTGCAATTTTTCAATTCCCAGAATGTTTTTTTCTTATTCTTTATTCGACAGAATAAATATATATTTTTTTTTGTTCTGTATACTATGATTCACATAATTCTCATCTCTTTTGCCAGAATTCTGCTTCAATTTTTCTTTGTTATTGTCTGTGTTTCTAAAGAAAATGTCAGAACTTGTTTAAAATGTGACATAAATAATTTGTCTGCGGGAGTTGCACACATCTAGCAAAGCTTTTAAGCAGACTGTGGGTGACCGGGGTAGTGTAGCTCCCTTGGATAGATGACGCCTTGGTGAGTCATGGAATTGACAGTGACATGTTCGTCTGGTTAAGGATTCAGCAGATTCAGGCACATGAATTGCAAACAGATGCCATCGATCTGAAGAAGTCGCAGAACAACATCACAGGAAGGTGTAGGATCAGGTCTCCAGACTGGATGCTGTGGCTGAATCGATTTGATGACACCATGCAGTGAATCATGCACTTTAAGAGCAATCCTAATGGACTTCAACAATCATTCCAATAAGGAGGCTGCACAATAAGCCTAAGGCTGTGGTGCTTGTTTGCGGGCCCTCATCCAGAAAAAAATAAAAAAATAAAAAAAGGGCAGTGCTTTAAGATAGCTTTTGCATGGTAGTCTTATTTCCCCTACTGATATTTCACAATTGCTTCATTATTCTTCTTCATCAGTATCAATTTATGAGCATGCCGTGCTATGTAGTTGACCTTCCATCATAATGCATTGAGGGCAATGCCTATGGCGGCAAAAAAAAAAAAAAAAGAATTACAGCTTTGATGCATTGCTTATGCATTGATATGTTGGGTGAATGATTCAAAGTCAAGTGCCCATTATTGGACAGTAAAACATGAATAATTGGAGTTATCTCTTTTCTATTAGCATCCAATGTCATTTCCGTTTTCTTGTCTGAAATAGATGATACTTTTCGTTATGTTTACAATACTGATACTATATATCGTGATACTGTTGGGAAATTTCATGAAATTTTGTTTTCCCCATAATATGTACTCTGTTGTAATGTGTAGAAGTCTCTCAGCATTATACTCAAAACAGCTGATTATCAGCAAGTGACAGCTTTTGATGAAAAACATTGTTTGTGTAAACTTAAAGTATACTATATGTAACAAAACAATACGCTGATTTTTCTTTGAAGTGCGATCAGATGTGTTTTATTACTGAAATATATGGTTATTATTAGGGGGCGGATGTTGATGACCTAAAAATCTACTTAAAATGATCATTAAAATACCCTTAAACTAATGGAAAAATGACTGAATGACAAAACAACGTCCTGTTCAGGACATGGTGGAAGTTTCCCCCCTTGCAAACATAAATTCTAAAGACACTCTCATACCAACAAAAGAACAGTACCGATCAAAGTCTCGCTTAAACTAAGCTGTTGTCAAACATTTTTATATTACTTCCATTGTGTAAAGTGAAGCCTTCAGTGCAATGAGGGATGGACTTTAGAGTCTGTTCCAAACTATAAAACTCAAACTTCACTGTTATTTACTTATTCAGTAGGTAATTACTACTGGCCTATTTGCTTAGAAAATGATTTAACAGATCTATCGGTAAAGAAGAAAGTAAAAGGCATTCCAAATGATCTAAAAGTTCTTCAAAGTATTAAAAATGATCAAAAAATGCCGAAAAAAATATAAAAATGACCTATTAGTTCAAAAACGTAAAAAAAATGCAATATAAGAAATTACTTCTTTATGTTGATATTAACAGAGAAAGGATTTCGTCTTAATGTGAAAAATAAGATGATGACTTTTCATCAACATCTGCCCCCTAGTTATTATGTTTCACAGACAGTGTTGTTACTGAAAAGTAAGCAGCATGCTTTACTTTAAGGGCAAAGTGACAATCATTGTCAAAACACAACCTGCTCACAAGAAATTGTATAATTTAAAAATTGACACTGTGTTATGTTAAAATATAATCTATTTTTTTTAAGAAGAGAAATGTTAGCATTGTTAAAACTTTTCATATTCAGATAAACATACATAACTTCTGATTGTGTTTTATATTTATGCAATTTATCTTCTAACTATAATGGGTTATGCATGTTGTACTGGACATTCAATATCTGTTGCTGACAGTATATTTTATTTTGTACACAGGAGTTCAATGCAAAAGATGACGGCCAGGAAGACAACGTGACAGAGCAGACTCACCACATCATCATTCCTAGTTACTCGGCGTGGTTTGACTACAACTCTATCCACACAGTAGAGAAACGCGCCCTTCCAGAGTTCTTCAATGGGAAGAACAAGTCCAAGACTCCAGAGATCTACCTGGCGTATCGTAACTTCATGATCGACACATACCGACTGAACCCTACAGAGTACATCACCAGCACAGCCTGTCGACGGAACCTGGCAGGTGACGTGTGTGCCATCATGAGGGTCCATGCATTCCTGGAACAGTGGGGGCTCATCAATTATCAGGTGGGTTGTTGGTGTGGTTTTCCAGCTGTTTCCAGTATGTTGAAGTTTAGGAAAAAGTGCTGTGACTACATACTTATTTACTTACTACTCGGCACTACAGCCCTATGTGAGCCTTGGCCTCCTTCACAATCAGTCCCATTCTCTTCTATTTCCAATCTTTTCTCTCCATCTCCTCACGTTCATAATTTTCAGATCTTCCATCACATTATCCATCCATCGTATTCTAGGTCTTCCTCTCTTCCTTGTTGAATAACATCTTGCTTTAAACACCTGTAGAGGTATTCTGTTCTCATCCATTCGTTCTAGGTGACCTAGCCATTGCAGCCTTAATGATTTTATAAATGCTGTGACTACATGAATACATAAATCTGGGAGATCTGCTTTTCGTCTGCTGGGTGTGAGTAACCTGTCTGTCCTATGTGGTGAAAACCACTAACCTGCTAACTGTTCTTTTCCCTTTGGTATTGGTATTGCGGGATTTTAAGGCATATAAACATGAATAAAAATTACAAATACCATCGGATTCTTCTAATTTTTTAAACAAATATTATATGCCTTAAAATCCCTCAAAATCGAAATTTTTACAAACTCTTTCTTTGGGTCGAAAATCGAAACCAATGATAGATAACGGTGTAGACATGGGTATTAAACACTTTCTGAAAGAATTAGCACAATCGGTTGGAATTTATAGATTTTATTAACATTTATACAAATTGCGACCACTTTTTAAACATTAGCAGCATTATTTCAATGGCTTCCGCTACAACATACTGTACATGGGCACAATTTTTGGTTATGTGAGGCACTCGATTTGAAATAGTTTGTTTACTAGGAGAGGAGACTCCAGAGTAGGATGGGAAATATAAACTGCTGTGACCTGCGTTACCTTATCATAATCGTTAAGGCGGTCAGTGGCGAATTATTAGGAAAGCGCTTGGTTAACGTGAGAGACTCGAAAACTTTTATTCAGTTTGGCAAATTAATTCGGCAGCGTTAATCATAAACCTCTTTACTATTTCTCCATCATTGAATTGATTTAAATCACAGTTGAGAAACTGCGTAACTAGCCAATAACATTCCATCATGTTGTCTACGTTTATTTTCTTGAATATTCTGGCGTTTATCAAGATTACTTAATAGATTTGCATGTTCTCGACCTAAAATAATTTCAGAAAATCATATTTCGTTTTCTACGCACATTTGATATTTTTTTATATAAATTTCTTTTGGAAATAATACGTACAGACAACATTTATTTCCTCGTACCTTTTAATGCAGCTTGTTTAAGGTATATTGTCGTATTTAGTATATTATGCAATTGTTAAGATCATAAATTTTCTTTGGAATAGTACGAACAATAACATATAATTTGTCTTACCTTCTAATTCAGCATGTTCTTTATGACATAAGGAGTAATGTCGTTGTATATTAAATTTATTAATGTCTAATAGGATTTTCGAGCATAACATACATCGTATGTTCTCCCCTTCTAAACAGCAAAAAAACTCTTCCTCCCATTTCTCATGAAATAATCATTTTCTAACATTGCTTTGATAATGCTATTATGCCACCACTGATATTGCTTATGAAAGTGATATAGAACCTGCCCACATCTAGGAGCTACGTGAGGGAGTAATGGGGACTGTGAAGATGATGTCACTCAGAGCGATAAGCTCTGTGAAGGTCAGTGAGGCACTATTTCTCAAGTGAGGCACGATGCCCATCTCTGTGCTAAATGTGCCTTATGCAGACAGTCATAGCACTTCAAATGGCTTATATTCCTTATTGGCTTCTAATTTTGTATAAAAGGTAATGTAGTATATGGGATGGACAGATGGCTCACACGTTCCTAGGTAAAATTAGCATAACTGTGTGATGAATATTTGTTTGCAGGTGGACTCCGACAGTCGTCCAACCCCAATGGGTCCTCCACCTACATCACACTTTCACGTTCTGTCAGACACTCCATCAGGACTACAGCCCATCAACCCACCAAAGACGCCTCAGCCATCAGCTGCCAAGACACTTTTAGACTTGGATAAGAAGGATCCAGCCAAGAAGCCGGACTCTGATCCTGGGACTAACTTCGGCCTCAAACTTGACCAGTAAGTCCGTATCTTTGCTGAAATGTTTGCTGTTTAAAATGTTTTCTGTGCTCAAACTGTCATTATATATGGCATTTCAGTAAATATATCTTTATCTTAACTGGAATGGTTTTCTTATTGCATGTGTGAACAAAATGTGCTGGCTCCTGAGAAAAAGGGGCTGACTCCTGAAAATATAATTTTTGCTTATTCCTGGTAAAAATAATCTTTTATTGCATATAACCTGCCTTTAGATAAATACTTTTTTTATCATCATCATCATCATCATCATCATCATCATCATCATCATCATCACCATCACCATCACCATCACCATCACCATCATCACCACCACCATCATTCTTCGTGGATTAGGTCTATATTACACTATCAAATTTCTGTGCCACAGAATACAATCAAATTTTGATCAAATATATATATGATCAAATGTAAGATTTTGAGTATATTACACTATGTCAAAGCTTTTATCATATCTTTCATCACAGTTCTAATAATGAATCTACAACAGTTCTATGCTTGTTGCAACTGTAAGTGCAGTAATGTATATTGCATTAATACTAAAGAAATCAAAGAAAAAAACGTATTTCGTCGGCTTAGAGTGTAAACCTGATAACTAATAAAAAGGAAATTTTACAGGGGAAACAAAAGACTGAGTATAAATTCACTCTGAAGCTTTAGGACCAAATCTAAAGTACAGACCTGATCCTAAAGTTTCAGAGTTAATTTATACTCAAGTTTTTTGTTTCCCCTGTAAAATTTCCTTTTTGTTAGCAGGTTTATATTCTAAGCCAACAATTTGGGTTAAAGATTGGGATAGGGAGAAAAGATACAAAAGGAATCCATCAAGAGAACTTCAGTGTGAAGATGTGAAATCGTAAATATACTAAGTATTTAATAATGAATGATGAAACATTTGATGTGACTCATAATGTGATATTAAAAGTTTTGTAGTTTTCACAGACCACAGGCCGTCATTTTCTTTCTTCTTAGTCACAGTTTTTATCAAAGATATGATGATGACCATATAATTTTTATCACAGAACTATTTCACAGCTAGATGTGATCAAAGATGCTATTACACTGTAAAAGATTTTATCATATATATTTTATCAATCTTCTGTGACAGAAATTTGATAGTGTAATATAGGCCTTAGACCCCAGTGGATTTTTTATGGTCAATTCTGGCTATTTTTATTTGGAGATTTGAATGTAATAGGAAAATTCCTGTGGACAAGTTACAAGCATGTCGCACAGTAGTCCAGTGCTACCTAATGCTTGGACAGGCTTCATATGACGTTTCCTTAATATGTGTTGGAACAACTGTACCGCTGTAACTCTGTCCCCAGAGCCTTATCAGTATAAACAGGTTGTACCACTGGAAGGTGAGGAGAGAATTGAGTAGGAGAGGTTATAGAATGCACGTCACTATCCCTTACAATTTTGTTATTATTGTCACTAAATCCGTACATGAGTACTATTCCTGTTGTTCACCGACTTATACGCTTAGGCACACGAATAAACAGATGTAAACACATATACCAATATGTGCGGGGAGATCGTTTCACTATAGATTGAACTTGACTTTCAGTGCTCTCCATACCAAGCGAAGCTAATTATGGTCTCCTTACATCTAACTTGTATTCAAAGTGATGATGGAAGACTTTAGCCATATCAATTGTGACATAAATTTGAGAGGAAAATGTTGCCATTCATCATTGATGAACAGATGAGCATGTGACAGTACTCGTTTGTTTTGCAGATATGCAAGGAAGCCAGCGGCTCTGCGGAACAAGACAGCTGCCAGCATGACACGAGAATGGACAGAGCAGGAGACGTTACTGCTGCTAGAAGGGTTAGAACTGTACAAGGACGACTGGAACAAGGTCTGTGAACACGTGGGCAGCCGTACACAAGACGAGTGCATCCTGCATTTCCTGCGTCTGCCCATCGAGGACCCGTACCTTGAGGACCACGAGGCTGGCGGAGGTGCGCTGGGACCACTAGCCTACCAACCCATTCCATTCAGCAAAGCAGGCAACCCCATTATGTCAACAGTTGCATTCCTAGCTTCTGTAGTGGATCCAAGAGTTGCTGCCTCAGCAGCAAAAGCAGCAATGGAGGAGTTTGCCAGTATTAAAGTGAGTGAATGAATATGGTTTATTCTAGTACAGAGTCTTTCATAAGTAACGAGCCTATCGAAAAATAAACTAATTTGGATAATTTTTTCATCCTCACGAGAAATACCCTTCCCAGTTCCGTAAGTCGATTTGGAAACAAACACCTCCTCCCCTCACCGCCAGAGCTATTAAACGAAAGAATGGTTAGTGTTTTAAACCTATATTAAAACACATAAATGTAAAAACAGTTTCAATTGTTGACAAATTATGGTGTAGAATTTTCAAAATGTCTTCCGTTCTGCTGAATGCACAAATTTAAGCGATGTATCAACTCTTGTGTCAGGCGTAACCATTTGTATTGTGTGTTCAATTCGTTCCACTATTCAGGAATGGTGTGTGGCTTAGTCGCATAGACTCGATCCTTGATGAATCCCCAGAAAAAGAAGTCCAAGAGAGTCAAATCAAGTGATCGCGGAGACCAACAGATTGGGCCTGTGTGACCAATCCACCTGCCTGGAAACACTTCATTTAGCAAGGCTCGAACATCAAATCAGCTGTAAGGCACTGGGAAGGGTTCTTTCTCGTGAGGATGAACATAATTTCAAAAAATGATCCAAAATAGTTAATTTTTCCATAGACTCGTTATTTATGAAAGACCCTGTACATAATTATATGTAGTGCTTTCATTTTAAAACTAGTTAGTCCCAACAACTATATATTTGAAGTAAATTTGATTTAAACATCACTTTGATTTAGATTTGGAGAAGGGAAGTTTAAAACTAATAGTGATTACATATTAGAAGTAATCCCCTCACCTTCATTCTCAGCCACCTCACTTTGAAATTTCAAATCACACCCTCTCCCTTATGCTATTTAATTTTAAAGGTGGAATAATTTCTTATCTTTCCACACTAAACAAAGTTGATTTCATCGATCTATTTGGGCATTCGATAAGTAATGACAACAATGCTGTAAATCAGTGCTCCTAGCATTGGTCATTGAAATCTTGTACTATGCAATAGAGCAGTGATTGTTTCATAAATTTGCAATATTGAAAGTCTGGAAGTAGCCATATTTTGTAAATACAGTGGCTGTTTCTGATTTGTAGTAAACAGTACAGCCCTAAAGGCAGGGTGTGAATTAATGGGGGGATGAGGGGGATTTTCCCCCTGTTGGAAAGTCATCTCTCCTCTCATAAATTATATTTATATTTACATCCCTGTCAGGGATAACTTCTATCTCCTCCTCACAGAATATAATTGTTTTAATACAAGTATACTTTACTACAGTATAAAGTAAGCAAAAAAATAATATTGATGTATTATCATCACCGACAAGCTGACAACAATCAATAACTTAGGAATTATATGTCCTATGTTAAGGCTGCTAATGGATATAATTATTATTATTATGATACAAGACAAGCAACTCAGTGCAACCAAGTGTTGCGCCGTATCGAATGAGGATAATAATAATAATTTTATGTATGGTATTTTCTATCTAGGATTCTATCCTCCCTCATTTGAAATCTTAATTCGCACCTTTCCTAAAGGTACGAACAAAGGTGCTTCATAAAAATCCAAGTTGCAAGACAGTGGTTTAGGGCATTACAAGAAGCCTGTGGAAGAGAAATCCTACCATACTGAACTATTGCAAGTTGGGTGGAAGTTTTGGCATTCGCTTTCAATCAAGAGTTGACATCCTAAGAGCTTTAGATTAATCAGTGAGAGAGATATCCAGGTATGCTGCTGCAGATGGAGTCCAAAGTCTTTCAAGAATTTAACAACATATTGGTGACATATCAAAGACTATACTTGAAGTATGTAATGTCAAAAGTAACCTAAATAAATTTAGTGTGAAGCAGTAAACTATGTTGCCATTACTTTTCGAATACTTTAGTATTTATGAGTAAGGTGAAGACTGTAATTTGAAATGATCGTTAAATAAAGACTTACAGTTACAATATCATGTTACTGTCTTTGAGTAGACTTAGTACCGTATTTTAAAAGAGACATTAAATAAAGAATTGTAATTACAAAATTATCATGTTAGTGTCTTTAAGGGATTAGGTACAGCTTACAGCAGTAAAATTTTGGAAATATTCAATATTTTTTCCCTCCATTACTGTATCTATTACAACAGTGAAACTTAGTATGTCCTTCTGCTATATGAAAAAATACTTTTACAATTTAAAAAAATTATTTACTCCCCCCCCCCCCCCAAATTCAGTTCACTGTGCAGTGCTGAAGAGCTTCCCACATAACTCAAAAACTATCCAACAATCTGCGATGAAATTTTTTGTGTGTATTTATGCTTGTCAGATCTACAATATGATGCAAGATCACTTCTCTACCTTTGATATATTGTCTGATAAAAAATAAATTCATTTTAAAAAATGGTTAAATGTCAGTACTTTCTTTTAACAAAAAAATAATAAAAAAAAAATTATTTATTAAGGAATGTAGTTGAAAGAGCATGATATTGTAAACGTGAGTTTCAGCAATAAAATAAAAGAGAGAGAACATGAAAAAGTTAACAAATTTATGAATTATGAGGGAAACGCTTCATCACTGCACAGTGAACTACCACCATTATGAATTTTGAAAAAATATATATAAATAATTTTTTTAAATCGTAAAAATATTTTTTTTTCATAAAGCAGGACAGTGTTTTACACATACCAATTTTCATTATTGTACAAGATACAGTAATGGAGGAAAAAAATGTTGAATATTTCCAAAAATGTTACTGCTGTAAGCTGTACCTAACCCCTTAAATAGACTTTGCAGTTTAAAAGGGACTTTAAATAAACATTTATAATTATCGTATTACTATCTTTGAATAGACTTCTCATTTTAAAAGGAATGTTAAGTAAAGAAATACAATAACAATTATTGTGTTACAGTCTCTGAATAAATTTCGTAGTGTAAAAGTGTGTGTGTGCCTAATGCCTACCCACTTCACTTGTGTGATTCGGGTTCTGCATATTGTGGATAGATGCCAGCAGTGTGACCCACCACTTCAGTGGGCCACGCTGTACATGATATGTGATATGTATGTGTGAAGAGTTACCGGTATGTCGTGAGTGTATGTGTAAGTGTAGTGTAGGGAATGGATGAGGATAGATATATTAAATACAGAATGGTTGGTTTCCAATGGCTACATTATTGGGGTATTTTATTAATTCAGTTGATATCTTGCCTCCTAGTATAAATCACAAAAGTTCTTACTTATTAAATAAAGAATTATGGTTATGATCTTGCTTTATCTGAATGGCCTTTCTAGTTTAGAAAGACAATTACAATCACTATCTTATAGTATGTAGTGTAAAAGAGTAAATGAATATTTATAGTTATCACCTTATCATTTCTGAATAGAAAGGCACATTAAACAATAAATTACAGTTACATTCACATTTTTTAAAAGTATCTATCATATGGGCAAATCCAGAAATGCATATAGAGCATTACTTGGGAGGCCGGAGGGGAAAAAAAAAACTTTTGGGATATGATGGTAGGGACTGGATTAATCTTGCTCAGGATAGGGAGAATGGCGGGCTTATATGAGGGCGGCAGTGAACCTCCAGGTTCCTTAAAAGCCATTTGTAAGTAAGTAAGTGATCTATGGCTTAAGAGGGACATTAATTGAACATTTCAATTAGAGCTAATTAGAATTACTATTACTATATATATCTGAGGATGAAATTGCTTTGTCTTGTTGCAGTGAAAGATTAGACATTTTAATGTGAAATTTGTTGTCTTAATTGTAGGATGAAGTACCAGCAGCAATGATGGACGCGCACTTTAAAAGTGTAGAGGCATCTTCTGCTGATGGAAAGTTTGATCCTGCAGCTGGTCTTGCACAGGTAGGTTGAAAAGTTTGTAGAAAATAATGGATTGGTCTAATATTCTTGCAAGCTTCTTGGTGGTTGAAATAATTCGTATTAAAGAAGCAAAAGTTTGAAGTTACTGTTATAGTTCTGACTGTGACTTACCCAGAATTTCTTCTGACTGTAACTTCACCCATAATTTCTTCTGATTCTGACTTCACTCAGAACTTCTTCCGACTCTGACTTCACCCAGAATTTATTCTGACTGTGACTTCACCTAGAATTGCTACTGACTGTGACTTTATCGAGAATTGCTTCTGACTGTGACTTCACCCACAGTTGTTTGTGAATGCGACTCCACCTAGAACTGTTTCTGTCTTCAGCCAGAATTGCTTCTGACTGTGACTTCACTCAAAATTACTTCAGGCTGTGACTTCACCCAGAATAATTGTTTCTGCCTGTGACTTCACTGAGAATTGCTTCTGACTGATTTTATCGAGATTTGCTTCTGACTGACTTTATCGAAATTTGCTTCTGACTGTGACTTTATCGAGAATTGCTTTTGACTGTGACTTCACCCAGAATTACTTCAGACTGTGACTTCACCCAGAATTGCTTTTGACTGTGACTTCACCCAGAATTACTTCAGACTGTGACTTCACCCAGAATTACTTTTAACTGTGACTTCACCTAGAATTACTTCAGACTGTGACTTCACCCAGAATTGCTTTTGACTGTGACTTCACCCAGAATTACTTCATACTGTGACTTCACCCAGAATAATTGCTTCTAACTGTGACTTTACCCAGAATGGCTTTTGACTGACTTTATCGAGATTAGCTTCTGACTGACTTTATCGAGATTAGCTTCTGACTGACGTTATCGAGATTTGTTTCTGACTGTGACTTTACCCAGAATGGCTTTTGACTGTGACTTCACCCAGAATTACTTCAGACTGTGACTTCACTCAGAATAATTGAAGGGTTGTCGGGAAGAACGACGAGGGTCCAAATAACAAACTTTAGAGAAAAATGAATTTTAAACTCTAAAACACTCTGCTTTAATTCGTATGCGTAATGTCATTTACTTTTAATTTTTTTATTGCACCTGGAGATTTTGTAATAACCATGTAAGCCTTTATTAGTTCTCAACATAATCCAATAGATGGCATCTCTAGCTAAAAAATTTCATTTTATGGACTCGCATTGTTCTTCCCGTCAACCCTTCAATTGCTTCTGGCTGTGGCTTTATCCAGAATGGCTTTTGACTATGACTTCACCCAGAATTGCTTTTGACTGTGGCTTTACCCAGAATTGCTTCAGACCATGACTTCACTTAGAATTGCTTCTGACTGACTTCACACAAAATTGTTTCTGACTGAGACTTCACTCAGAATTGTTTCTGTGACTCTACCCAGAATTGCTTCTGACTAGTGACTTTACCCAGAATTGCTTATGATTACAACTTCACTCAGAATTGCTTCTGACGTAACTTTACCCAGAATTCTGAGTGCATCTTCAACCAGAAGTGCACGACTGTGACTTCACTCAGAATTTTATAACTAATACGTTTTTAATTTAGCGTTGATGGGATTGGTGATAGCGAGATGATATTTTGGCGAGATGAGGTGGAGAATTCACCATAGATTACCTCAAATTTGCCTTAGGTTTGGGGAAAAAACCCAACCAGGTAATCAGCCCAAGTGGGAATTGAATCCACTCATGAGTGCAACTCCAGATCGGTAGGCAAGTGCCTCAGCCAACTGAGCTACGCTGGTGGCTCACTCAGAATTGCTTTTGTCTTCACCCAGAATTTCTTGTAACTCTTATTTCATCCAGGATTGTTTCTGGTTTTAACTATTCAGAAGTGCCTCTGATTCCAACTCCACAGCCCTGCTGAACACAATCACTTTGGAACCATGAAGTCTCATATTTAGTTTTATTTCTTTCAGACTGGAATTGCTGGGACTGTTCCTGAGAAAGAAGAAGAGTCGATGGATAAGGAAAAGAAAGAAGGCGAGAAGGAGAGTGAGGATAAGGGTACAGGAACAGAAGGAGAGAAGAAAGAAGCAGAGAAAGTTGAACCAATGGATGTGGATAAGAAACCTGAAGAAAAAGAGCCTGCGAAGGAGCCAACTGGAGAGGAGAAGGCTGCAGGAACTGAGGAAGGAGCAGCTGTGAAGGAGGAGAAGCCAGAAGAGGCAGCCAGTACGACAGAGAGCACGGGTGAGACAGAACAGGAACGACTGGTGAAAGATGCCCAGTTACAGGCTGCAGCCGCAGCTGCACTAGCAGCAGCAGCAGTGAAAGCAAAACATTTGGCTGCTGTGGAAGAAAGGAAGATCAAGTCGCTAGTGGCACTGCTGGTGGAGACGCAGATGAAGAAGCTTGAGATCAAGCTGAGGCACTTCGAGGAGCTGGAGACGACAATGGAGCGTGAGCGTGAGGGTCTGGAGTACCAGCGCCAGCAGCTGATCACAGAGCGTCAGCAGTTCCACCTTGAGCAGCTGAAAGCAGCTGAGTTCCGAGCACGCCAACAGGCGCACCAGCGACTTGCAGCAGAGCAAGGGACATGGCAGTCTTCAGCTTCACAGCAGGGCGGTTCGTCAGTGAGTGGTGGAGCAGCAGGATCTGGAAATGTATCGACGGCAGGTGGTGAGCAACAGACTGGGGGTCCGGTAACACCCAGCACCACTCCAACTCCACCTTCACCCCAGGCAGTGCCCGGGTCAGGACCTCCTCATTCGGGAGCAACGGCTGTGCCCCCACTCCACCCCTCAGCAGCGGGTTCCCCATCTCCTGGCCCCCCAATGGCAGCACAACCGTCACCGCAACAACCCACTTAAATAGAGTGAGGTAAACTTTTCTAGAGTAAGTTTTCGTATAAGTGTAAGAGTGTAAGAGGGCAGATTTTTTATTGAGTTTATCAAGTGTATGTGTCTGTGTCTTGCTCTTAGCTAGACTAGTAGCAAACAAGAGAGCAAGTTGTACTCATTATGATTCTTTACAACAGACTGATAATAGCATTTTAAGAAAGTAAACTATATATTAAAAGAAATGGCTTGTTTATTGATATCTACCTCCAATAACCTGTTATAGTTATCGCCATGTTATAAAAAGGTTCAGGCTGTATGCTGCTTATCAAGTTGTGTTTGCAGTTAGTACAAACAAAATATCTGCTACAAACAAGCTACGTTCGGCAAAGCCATGTGTATTACCAATTTTTCAATGCTTTTGTTCTTAAACGATATACAGAATGTCCTGTTACCATTGGTACACTTACATAAAAAGCATATTTTAATGTATCTAAAAATCGTTTTGTTTTTATGTTATAGGGTCGACTAAAGTGTGCAGAAATTCGTAGTAGCACAAAGTTATGTTTCTTAAATGGGACACCCTATATTCCCTTCCATGAATTTGTTGCACTTTTCATCCTGATTCAAATGATATAAGCATGAATAACCATAGCTTTATATTCAGGTCATTGACTTAACAAAACAAAAACAATTTAAAGCTTATGTGTATATATTTAGCTTACTTACTGGCTTTTAAGGAACCCTGAGATTCATTGCCGCCCTCACATAAGCCCGCCATTGGTCCCTATCCTGAGCAAGATTAATCCATTCTCTATCATCATATTCCACCTCCGTCAAATCCATTTTAATATTATCTTCCCATCTACGTCTCGGCCTCCCTAAAGATCTTTTTCCCTCCGGCCTCCCAACTAACACACTATATGCATTTCTGGATTCGCCCATACTTGCTACATGCCCTGCCCATCTCAAACGTCGGGATTTAATGTTCCTTATTATGTCAGGTGAAGAATACAATGAGTGCAGTTCTGTGTTGTGTAACTTTCTCTATTCTCCTGTAACTTATCCCTCTTAGCCCCAAATATTTTCCTAAGCACCTTATTCTCAAACACCCTTAACCTATGTTCCTCTCTCAAAGTGAGAGTCCAAGTTTCACAACCATAAAGAACAACCGGTAATATAACTGTTTTATAAATTCTAACTTTCAGATTTTTTGACGGCAGACTGGTTGATAAAAGCTTCTCAACCAAATAATAACAGGCATTTCCCATATTTATTCTGTGTTTAATTTCCTCCTGAGTATCATTTATATTTGTTACTGTTGCTCCAAGATATTTGAACTTCTCCATCTCTTCAAAAGATAAATATATTTAGCTAGTGTATGAAAACGTCTTTGAAAGGCAAATTTCAGTACTACTAATATTCTCTTCTGCATTACACTTTTCGAAATTCTTTCCTTCGTGCACTCTTATGAGGTTATGACATTATGAAGTACTTGGGAAGGAATATGTCTGCATACATTCAAAATCCTGTTTTACGGTTTCTCTACATTTTTTGGCTTTGTATCGTAGATCTCTGATTTTAACCTTTAGAAGCCGTGCATCCATTATACTGACCAGCTAGTGTTATGGTCATGATGTGATATGTTATATATAAAATACGTTGAAATTCTTTAATCTTATACAACATTAAGGACATTGCACTTGATTAAACAACAAATTTTTTTGTAATTTTTTTTTTCTTTTTCTTAAAAAGGAGCAAAATCATTTCAACTGCAGTCAACTGAAACCCCGTCAGCGTCCATGCGTACCATTACACCGATTGCTTTACATGGGCCCTCCCCATCCTTTACCACAGGTTCAATTGACTGCAGTGGCCGGGATGCAAACCTGCGATCTTAGGCATGATATGCTAGCCGGACATATCTTGTGCGCCTTAAACTGCTCAGCTAATGAACCCAACACGAATTTACTCGATTATGCAGGTATACGAACCCCTGGTTAAGAGTCAGACATTTGCGTGCAATAATGGCATAAGTCTTGCGGCTTCTAAGGGTTAATTGTCCCCATAAAAAGAAACCTGACAGTATAATTTCTGGAGAGCATGGTGGCTTTTTTTTTTATTGGGTTATTTTACGACGCTGTATCAACATCTAGGTTATTTAGCATCTGAATGATATGAATTTGATAATGCCGGTGAAATGAGTCCGGGGTCCAGCACCGAAAGTTACCCAGCATTTGCTCGTATTGGGTTGAGGGAAAACCCCGGAAAAAACCTCAACCAGATAACTTGCCCCGACC
Source organism: Periplaneta americana (assembly GCF_040183065.1). NCBI lineage: Eukaryota > Metazoa > Arthropoda > Insecta > Blattodea > Blattidae > Periplaneta > Periplaneta americana. The sequence goes on from NC_091118.1 coordinate 65,420,532, forward strand.
GGGATTCGAACCTGGGCCACCTGTTTTCGCAGCCAGACGCGCTGACCGTTACTCCACAGGCGTGGATGCATGGTGGCCATCGTATTGGTTCATTGATTTCAGTCCATCTTTATGATAATTCCTTGTCCAGGTAACTGCTGTTTTGTGTGCTGATGTATCATCCTGCTGAAAAAATATTTGAAGTTTGTCTTTAAGAGATATTTCTGACAAGTAGTCAACAGAGAATTCTGAAGAAACTGTAGATATATGGCAGCTGTTAAAGTTCCTTGATAAATGTATGGACCTAATAATCATCCATCTAAAATCCCACACCATATATTAGTATCCTCAAATCAAGAGATAGATTCAGAACACCTCAAAATCTGTGCGTCAGTGGCTGGCCATGACAATATCTTTGAAAAATATTGGAGTGCAAGAGGTCAAATGACTTTGTCAAATGCCTGGCATTAGAAAACAACAGCATTAGTATCCTACACTTGTTGATTGGTTTCTCACACCCAATGGGAATTTTCTGTTACCTAGTATTGTGCATTATGGCGATTCACTACTCCATTTTTGTAAAATCTTGTTTCATTAGAGATTTCACCATTTTTCAGGGTACTTTATCGAATGGTGTATAAATTGTTTGGAAGTTTTCTTAACATTGAGAGATGTTCCTTTGTAAGACCCTGTATTAAATGCAACTTGTTTGGTTGTAATTTATGCTATTTCAAAACTGGAAGCACTGAACTTTTGGATATAGTTTGATTCTTTTGCAGTATGCCTTATGAATTTCTGTGGGTTTTGATTAACATATACCCGCAGTGCTATTGAATTATCATCACAAATCCTTTCTTCTTATATCCTGGTTTGTTATTTGATTATCAGGGACAGGAACAGTCTCTCTCAGAAAGCTTAGCCCCTCCCTTAACTTAGTTACTGTTGTATATAGGTACTCATGCTGACTGCTCTGTTTACAATACAAGCTTCCCATACCTACCATGTCTGTTACAATCTTTAAAAAAATTGCCCATTGAACAAAGCCTGTGTACATTATGTTCCGACATTTGTGATGTTCTGTAATGGAGCAAAATGCAACCAACACGTTCTTCGTTCATGTTTAGCTTATATTTAGTTTTCCTTCTATCCACAAGAGTGTGTTTTCTTTAGACACATCGACATTAGAACGACTTTTATCATTTTTATAATCGACCATCACATCATTGTCTCCATGCTCTTCAAGATATTGAAGAGAGGTTATGAAATGTCTGGAATAAGTTCTGAGTGTTTCCGTACAAATAAATCTAATGTTTTCTTGGGTTCGTCTGGATCTGAAAATGATTACTCAGATGATGACCACGATTATGAGCCACAAGAAGATTCAGATGATATGAGTAGTTCAGGAATGCATTTTTTCCATTGAAAATTTCATTTGAAAAATGAAACCTTTCATTTTACTAGTCTTGTACAAATTACAAAAATGCCGAGTACATTTTTCCCAATTGCGAGCGTCGTTAAACAACATAACATTTAATCAATGAAGGCTTGTTTTTTTTTTAATAAGTTATGATAGTGATAATGATGAAAATGGCGATGAAATGCAGAATACGAATCAAATCAGTAATTTAGGTATACATTTTTTTTCTCGAAAATTTCATTTGAAAAATACAACTATTTGTTTTTATAGTCTTATAAATAAATGAATTAATGAATAAAATGCCATGCAGATTTCTTTTCCGAATTCTAGTACAAGCGTATTCTTAATAGGCGATGATATTGATAATGAAGATGAAAATGGAATGTAGAATCGGGTTCAGATCAGTAGACCTAGTTCAGATATGCATTATCCTCGAAAATTTATTTTGAAAAATACAACTATTTGTTTTGCTAGTCTCATAACTTAAAAAAATGACATTAATTTTTTTTCTTCCCAATTTTAGAGCAGGCTTATTATTTTTTAATTGATAATGAAGAGGAAATGCAGAATCAGAGATCAACTGGAGCCAAAGTACAGCAGAATTCAAAGGGATGGTCTAAGAATGATACACAACCTGATTTGCCTGTTTTTGACAGTGGTGGTGGAATTACTGTACATTAAATCTACATACTTAAATCTACTTAAATTTGATAACACAATCTTTAGGGAAAAGATGGAACTCTCTGCATTATAATCCACAGTTGATTCCCGATTTACCACACAAATTGTCTGTAGCTGCATTTAGATTGACAACAGGCCATGACTGTTTGGCCAAGCATCTGCATAGAATTGGAATATATCAGTCCCCTAACTGCCCATTGTGCAACTCAAACCAAGAAATGGATTCGGAACACCTCAAAATCTGTACTTCAGTGGCTGACCATGACAATATCTTTGAAAAATATTGGAGTGCAAGAGGTCAAATGATTTTATTGTCAAACGCCTGTCATTAGAAGACAACAACAACAACATTTAGACAACTATTGATATAATTCAACCTTTAAATGTATTTTTTTTCAGACAGTACGAAACATATTGGAGGACTTTACCTGATTATGCTATCAAGGAGGACCATTTTCATTCAAAATTTCATGACAGGGATACCATTGTCACTGCATTCATTTCTATAAAATCAATTTCAGTTACCGTGATTCAAAGACATTACTCGATATGCATTTTATAAATCAGGATACATTAATGATCCCATTGAATGGTTTGAAGTGCCAAAGCAGTACTCTTTTCACATACCAGGAGTTAACTTTTGCGACATTTGTGGAGGTTCTTCCTCTATCAGGTGCTCATGGTGCACTGCAACATTGTTTTGATCACTTTATGAATACCAGCGACTTGCACTTTGCCCACTGCTGCATTTTTGGCCATTAAGACTGATAAATCAGCAGATAGTTCATATATATATATATATATATATATATATATATATGTCTTTGAAGTTCACACTTCGAATGGTACCTCCATTTCCCATGACCATTAGCAGCTAAAAGGTATATCAATAAACTCTACCAATGCATACTATGTGTCAGTATATGTTTCATTCTGAAAACGTACAGGCGAACTGGAGAGGTCTATAATCTTTTCGCTGTAAGAAAAATCCTAATGTAAACAATAGCACATGACTGAAATGAGTCTTCATTGGCCACTGTTTGGCACCATAGATTCTCAGTATGTGTTCCCGCCTACTGTTGTACATTCTGTTTCATGTTAAACATCTCCTGTTACTCTTCAAGTAAGCCTAACCTCACTACTATGCATTCGTTTGCTTAGGAGACATTTACTTTATAATTACTGCAATTAAATTATTTTTAAGTCTTATGTCTTCACAATGGGCAGTTGAGGGTACAGAAGCCATACTTCAGTACTGCGTGCTCACGTGAACAACTATGAGCTCAAGTGACTCCAGCTTGTTACAAGAACAGACTACCTTGGTATTCATCCGCGTTCATAGTACGTAACAAAATATAAAAGTAGCTTTTCTTTTACATAGCATTTTACATATGAGTGAAGTTCAATGTTTCATCGTATTTAACAACTAGAATTCAATTTTTTATTTTCAAATAATACAAGATTATGGTTTCTAAATACGAACTATATTTTCCTGCGTCATGTGAGTGTTTTGACTGGGAGCCAATCACGTGTATGACAGCAACGTGCTTATGTTTACATTAGGATTTTTCTTACCGCGAAAACAGTATACTTGTAAGTAGAGATTTCACGAATTTATCCACAAGAGTTTCTGACACAAGTTTCTGATACTTATTATTGCTAACACAATTCAGTATGTCATACTGGCACAAAATATATAGAACTTTTTTTTTATATATATAGTTTGGAGCAGACCTATGGATAGACATAGTATATTTGGTGCTGCCACCACCATTTCAAGGAAAGCATTGTTAGAATAGTCTTGAGAAGGCAGTATTAGCGTTCAAGCAGGTGGTGATGAAAACAATTATTTTGTTGCCATGGAAACATCATGACCTACCTAACATAGTATTGCAATGTACTTTTTCAAAGATATTTTCATGAAATAGCTAAAAATGTATACGTGATTGTCAAATTGCTTTTGTTTTGTTAATGACCGGAATACAAAGCTATGATACCTCGTGCTTATGTAATTTGAATCAGGACGAAGAGTGCAATAAACTTATGGAATGAAATTAATGTAGAGCATTCCCTTAAAAAAAAAAAAAAACTTTTGTGTTACTACGAATTTCTACACACTTTGCACAATTGCCAACTACTGCAAACAGTACGTTTTAACCAACCCTGTATTGTAACATAATTTTTGGATATACTGAAATGGATTAGTAATGGGAGTATTCCAAAGGTTAAGGGACACAGTGTGTAGCCTTTTATACACACGCTTGACCTATTGTTAAACTAATGTAGGCCTATACAATAAACACTGGATTAGTAAGCAAGCTTTTTTATATGCTGGCGAAAACTGTACTCCTCTTTTGTACTGGTCTTGGCATTGAAACTAGGTTATTCCTTCCCTTGGTGTATCAAACCTTTCATTTAGCTACATTCGGGGCAGAAGAAGATACCAGATGATAGACGACATTAAGATGTATGGATCATGGGCAGAAAGTAGGAAAGATTGGAGAATGCTGGATTATGCAGTGAAGGACCTGCCTTTGGACAGAAAACTATGAATGAAATGAATTAATAATAATAATAATAATAATAATAATAATAATAATAATAATAATAATAATAGTGAACCGGTAATAGCAAATACATATTTGTTTCCCTTCCTTCAGAAGTCACGCTACACTACTGGTATAAATGATGGACTTCCCTATGGGTCCAGTAAATGTAAGGAAATGATGGCGTTTCTTGAAAGTCGATTGTATGTTTTTTTTTTTTCCCCATATTAACCTGGTTCGTCAACAAAGCCACGAGATCAAGATATGATCCTCTCTGTAAGAGATAGGAATTAAATTAGGGTCGAGCCATATTGTGACGGCTGGCCCTTAGCGAGAATCGTGAGTCAAAACCTAGTCAAGGACGATGATAAAATCCATAACATGACTTTCTTCTCGATGGAAGTAAAACCGAGAGCCCAGTGTCATAGATTTATGACACGTAAATTAATCCTGTCCTTGATTGATAGCTTCAGCCAAAATTCGGTGACCGTGTTGAATCTTTACGAGGGCCACCGGCGTAGCTCTGTCGGTTAAGGTGCTTGCCTGCCGATCCGGTGTTGCGTTCGGGCGTGGGTTTCATTCCCGCTTGGGCTGATTACCTGGTTGGGTTTTTTCCGAGGTGTGGCGAATCCTCGGTCTCATCTCGCGAAATACCATATCGCTATCACTAATTCCATCGACACTAAATAACCTCGTAGTTGATACAGCGTCGTTAAATAGCCAAGTAAACAAAAATCATGACGATGAGTAACTTCTATAGTTAAATAAAATATCAGCCCAGTAAAATTTTTTCAAACTGAATCGCAAGGGACCGAATTTATTTTCCAAATTTGATAAATTTCCGAATTGTACAAAATTACATAAGTATGTCTCAATAAATTTTAGGAAGAACATACTGTATAAGTGCCTCTGATTGAAGTTCTGGCTGATATGTACATCTATTACCAGGCAGTACATCTCACTTGATATGTGTCAGAGGAAGAACAATTGTTTGTATGCATCTGAAGTCTGACTAGTGGAATATTATAGTCGGCGATGTATGCAATGGAAGGGGAAAGGAATTAGCGTAGTTGCCTCATAAGTGGCGCCTTGTTAGTATCACTTGTGAGGTTCAGACCTGTCTTCGAACAATAATTGACTAGAAACATACTGTATAAAATCATTACATGGTACATTGGATTCCATTAATGCCGTCTCGTCCTTAGTCGTATACTGACAACGAAACTCCGTATTTCATCCCCACCCCTACCGCACACGTGTGGCTGATTCTTTTGTCTTGACACTGGTGTATTCCGATTTTCATTGGTGTTCATACTAGAGAAGCAGGTACACAATTAGATCTGGTTTGCGATGTATGCCGACATTTCAGAGGTGCATAACGCTTTATTTAATGTTTTATGTTTCTTAGAAGTGCAAATTTATTTGAGATTTTTTTTTCTATTTATATAACAGTAGGTAATATCTGATAATAGCACTAGAAGATTTTGATAACTATGATACTGTTTTGTTTTGTCTTTTTGTATCAAACATATCTAATATTATATATTTCAATGATGTATGTTATTCAAAGTTACGAAATCTTTCCATGCCGATGTATGTTATTCAAAGTTACGAAATCTTTCCATGCCGACCAAATGCTATTTCGAGAATGATGAGCGAGACTCGAAGCGCACGAGATTTACGAGACGAGACTCGAAAGACAAATGCAACGAACACAGCGAACGAGAGCGGCAGTTAGTTTTGTTCACTACTACCGTACGGCCAGGGTAGCGCAGTCGGTATAGCGCTGGCCTTCTGTGCTGGAGGTTGCGGGTTCGATCCCGGCCCAGGTCGATGGCATTTAAGTGTGCTCAAATGCGACAGGCTCATATCAGTAGATATACTGGCATGTAAAAGAACTCCTGTTGGACAAAATTCCGGCACACCGGCAACTCTGATGTAACCTCGGCAGTTGCGAGCGTTGTTAATAAACCATAATATAATTTTACTACTACCACTACCTCTGCTCCTGCTACCACTGCTACCTCTACCACCAATACCACGACCAACACTACCATTACTACCACTGCTACTACTACTACCATTATTACTATAACTACCACTATTACTACTACCAATACCTCTACTCTTGCTACCACTGTTACCGTTACTACCACCACTTCTACCACTACTGTTACTCCTATTGCTACTACTACTACCACCACCACCACCACCACCACCACCACCACCACCACCACCACCACCACCACTGACTGATTTCACGAGGACTGGATCCGGTATGGGTCCTTGTACTTAGGCCGTTTAGACCCATTGTACGCCCTATATGCGCTAATTGTTTAGGTCCTACGGATAGCCCGAGTGGCATTCGTGAATCGGACGCTGACAGGCTGGCCTTAGGCCCTGCAGGTAAGGTTCCATCATCCTCTGACGGGCCCCAACCTAGAACTTCGGAAACCCGTACTATTCCCAGACATCAGCCAGTCTATTTTTACTATAAGTGATGATAGATGAAATAAGGAGGAGGTGGAGATTATTACTGGAATGATACAGCGAAACGGGAGTACTCCGAGAAAAAGCCTCTGTAATATTTGTTTTGTACACTACCAGTTCCACCCAGATCTTGTCGGGATCGAACTCGAGTCGCCTGGATGGAAGGCTAGCGAGCTAGAACTGTAGCCACAGGCGTGGCACCACCACCACCACTACCGCTACTTCTACTTCCACTACTACTCTACACTACTACTACTACTACTATTTTACTTGGTTATTTAACGACGCTGTATAAACTACGAGGTTATTTAGCGTCGATGGAATTGGTGATAGCGAGATATTTGACGAGATGAGCCCTAGGATTCGCCATATATTACCTGACATTTGCCTTACAGTTTGGGAAAACCGCGGAAAAAACCCTACCAGGTAATCAACCCAAGCGGGAATCGAACCGCGCCCAAGCGCAACTCCGGATTGGCAACTACTACTACTACTACTACTACTACTACTACTACTACTACTACCACCACCACCACCCAGGCCTCCCGGAAGTCTCTTCTTCATTCTTCTATAGGAATACAATAGCGAGATAAATAATGTACCTTGTTTTTTTTTGTGTGAAGTTACTTATCAGAGCACTGACTCACTGGCTGGCATTAATTCTCCGACCAAACGGTAAAAGAGAGGGTGTGCAAAAATACAGTACATGATATTTTTATACGTTTACCGCATCATATAAGTTAATTTTTGATAAAGTCCTGACACTTTCCGTCCCGACGTTGGGCACATTGCGCAATGTAAAAACATAATGGGTAAATACTATAATGCCTATTTCATTCGCCTGGCCTAGAGAATATTTTGTTCGCATTGCACAAAATTCCGTCTTGAATAAATAAGTTTTACTGCAGTACAAAGAGCCTCACTTAAGTAATTGCTGTAATTTTAAAATGTATCTAAATAAGATGCGAGGTGAGTATGAACAGACAGGCGAAATATGCCCTCATTTGTTTTTTGCTTGGGTTTAGATTTGTACATTGCTAGCCAACACGCGAGCCAAAAGTTGAAAGTTCAGTAGCGTGACTTTTTTTTGTCAGAAAATTTCAGATATCCAGACCTACGTACTTTAAACCAGCTGAAGGGATTGCATCGTGTACCGTCTTCCTGCAAGTAGTGCCAGACACTTCAGAGGTCCGCGCACGGAGTGGCATGCTGTCATATCTCGATTTGCGAATATTATTATTAAAATGAGTTGTTCGGAACTTTTAAACTAGGTTTTAAAAATCTTGTAAAGTTATTTACTGAACGATTTTTAAAACAATATACCTTTTCCTCTCTTTTTCTATTCTTTCTGTGCTTTTCTTCGTCTATCCCTTCTTCTGAGTTTTATTTTCTTATTACGTGATGTGTGACGAAAAAGTATTAGGCCTATAATGACGCGAAAAATTAAACTTCAGATTTTCGTGGAAATGAAACGTTTTCAGCAGCTCTGATAATATCGAAAAAAAAAATGGTTATGTTTATGCAGTCTATCTGACTGTCCGTATTACTTATTTACTTCTTTACTTGTTATTTATTTATTCGTTTACTTACTTACTGTTCTTATTTATTTATCTGTTCATATAATTATGTAGGGCTATTTATTTATTTATTTATTTATTAATGCTGTTGAGTGATAAAACACTTTCGACGTAGGTAGTCAACTATAACTGGTAGTAGAAAAAACAATTACAAATGGTTAAAACACGTTATTGCTTATAGATTCGAGTAAATACGGTAATCTCTAACAATCTTCAACCACTTGATATTATACAGGAACATCATTTTATTTTTACTTCAATTTTTATTGTACCTGAGTTTTTTAATGTACTTTACTTCCACCCCCTCTACTAATAAACTTTAGTAAACTTCCAACCGTCCACCACAAAGAACCAAAGCCGCGTATGCAGTCAAAGTCGCCTTACGGTCATAGTAAACAGTACTGAGTTAGTGAGTATAGTACGTTCCAGAAATATGTTCGCGTTTTCCAGTGACGAAAAGCTTTCAATATTGAATCATATTTTCGCACAGGTACTGTCGTCGTCCGTTTGTCTACGTCGCATCTCGGTTTCCCCCACCCGCTCTGTAAAGGCTAGTGGCTGGGTTGCCTTAATTATTTTCTCAAAACATTAATTACCAAATTTACACAAATTCTAGGAATAATAAACAATGCATTAAAAGCTAAATTAGTACAAAAATCTACAAGAATAAAAATATATAATACACTAGCATTACCCACTCTTTTATACGGAAGCGAGATTTGGTCATTAAAGAAAAAAGACGTGAACAGAATCAAAGCAACGGAAATGAAATTTTTGAGGAGGACAGCAGACTCTTTTAGACCGAAAAAGGAATGAAGAAATTTTAGAACAATTAGAAGTAGAGTCAGTAGAAGAAAAAATCAGCAGATACAAATTCAATTGGCTAGATCATGTAAGAAGAATGGAAAATTCAAGAATCCCAAAAATTATGTTGCAGTATAAACCTAGAGGACATCGTCGACCAGGAAGACCTTTAAGAAGACTGCTAGATGGGGCCGAAACAGGTCTACAGAGGCCTAATTCGTGAAGGATGATGATGATTAATTTCTGTTAGGAATTGGACGTGTACTTAGCATTATGCAACTGTTTAAAATAATTTAAATAAAAAGGCCTCGTTAAGTAATTAATTATCACGTGATTACCCCCTTTCTACGAACCTGCGACAAAACCACTTGGACGGACAGTAGATAGCATATCTGAGTAATTTTATCTTTTCGGATCGGGCAGAAGTGAAGACTGAATTTACAGTACGTAAGGTACTCTTTTATAGAGTAGGTACAGAATTATTTCAACATGAGTTACTAGTACGAAGGCCGGAACTGGTAATTGAAATTAAGTACAATAGTCTATAGTGCGATAATATGCACAAAATAACTGAAGCTTGTATGGAAGTGAACGGCCACCATTTTCAAAAATGTGTTTAAATATCCATATTATGATTATTTTTCAATTTAACTTCATTCTCTATATTGTACGCTAATGTGCTGTAGACAGTATAATATACACTGCATAATGAATACGTCCGAATGGACAGCTCAGTTCGTGAGTAAAAACACTTATTGTTAATAGAATACTGTATTTTGATTAAAAACCTAATGAAAATGATCAAACTCAAAATCGCGATATTTCCTAGTTTACGTAAATGGATGAACTACTTTTCTTCCCTCCTATACCTAATAAAGTGATTTGTTTGTATTTTACGTCAGTATCATCGAACTCCAGTCGTTAATCCAAAAAGGTATAGCCAGATTAATATTAGAAATGTTAGTAAAAGTAAAATGATGTCCCGGTATAAGTCGTCTTCGTCATGTTTGGTGAAACTGGATGATTGTCTTGCTTTTCTTCCTTCCTTCATGTCTTCCTCTTTTTACTTCCATCTTTATTTTTTTTCCTTTCCCTTTCTTTGTTTCATCTCAATCTTTCTTTCTTTTTCTCTCTGTGTTCTTGTTCCTTTGCTTTCCTCCCCTTTTCGGTTTATTTTCCTTTCGCTTATTATTTTCTTGGTTTCTTTGTTTTCCTTTACCTCCTCCTTTCTTTTCTTACTCTCTTTTTCTCTTTTCTCCTTGTTTTCTCTCCCTCTTTTCTCTCTATCTTTCATGTTCTTTTCTTCAATTATTTTTTTCTCTGTACTTGTCTTTGTTCCTTTGTTTTTCACTCGCTCTTTATATATATTTTTTTCGTCTTTCTTTGTTTTCCTCTTTCTATTTTTGTTAATTATTTTTTCTTGTTTGTCTTTGTTTCTTTTTTCTCTATTTGTTTCTTTGCTTTCCACTCTCCTTTCTTCCTCTCTTTCTTCGTTTTCTTTCTCTTTTCTCCTTTCTTTTTTCCCTCTCCCTCTTTTTATTTATTTCCTTCGTTTTCATTTCTTTCTTTAACTCTCTTCGCTCTTTTCTCTTTCTTTGTTTCTTTGTTTTCCTCTCCCTCTTGGCTCTTTCCTTTTTTCCTATCTTTTTCATTCTTTCTTTGCTTCTTTTTTTCTCCCTTTCCTTATTTCTTCCCTTTTCTCTTTCTTTTCTCTCCCTTTTCCTCCTTTGTTTCCTTCTCCCCTTTTTGTTTTACTTTCTTTTTTCTTTATCTTTCTTTTTTTGCTTATTTCTTTCTCTTGCTTTGTTACTTTTCTTACCTCTTCCCCTTTCTTGCTTTCTTTTTTCTTTCTCTTTTTGTTTGTATCTTTCTTTTTCTTATTTTTCTTTTTTACTTCTTTTTCTCTATACAGTATTTCCCTTATTCTCTCTATTGTTTCTCTCTTTATTACTTTTTGTTTCCTTTCTGCCCCTCATTTTGTTTCAGGTTTAGACTTCTCAGCTCTCTTTTGTCGTCGGTGGTCTAGTGGTTCCCATGTTAACTGTATGATGTGAGGTTGGCGAGTTCAAATTAGGTTGAGGACGATTGATTGAAAGGGTGATAAAATTCTTAAAATGGCTTCCTTCGGAAAGAACGTAAAGATGAGAGAGCGGAGTCGTAGATTTTCAACACGTAAAAGGACCCTGTCCTTCATAAAGGTATCCAGGAAAAATCTGTTGACCAGTTCTCGTTCACGTAGAATTTCAACTTTGACTACGAATAAATTCTGCAGTTGAATATATTACTACAGGTCTACTACTAAGCTTTCTGCAGGCAGTGCCACCGAATTTTACATTTGTCCTTGGCCTTGAAACCCAGAGTGCGAGCTCTTTTAGTCTTGTTATCGCATTTCAAGCGTCACTCCCCCGTCGTTATGACGAAACAAAGCAACTGTCTGGTTTTAGTTTATGTTTACGAATATGCCTGGACCACACGGTAGAGTCTGTTTTGAAATCGCATTCATACGTACGTGTGCCATGATCTGTGATGTTTAATTGTGAAGTTGTGTAATTTCTACAGTCACATGTCCTGTTGCTTCACAGTTAGAATACAAAGCATTACACTGCTCAAGCCGAAAATTTAATATTTAATGTAGCGCGAAAAAGTACGGTATTTCGGACAAACTATAAGATGAAAGAAGACTATAAAAAAAAATTACAAAGAAATTTAGAAAGTGCAAAAGAGAGGTATCACAGCGAACGGAATGTCAATTTAATTTAAAAAATGCAAATAGAAAGGAACTTTAAGTATAACGTCTCCTAGAAAATGACCGAAATTTAGCATTGAAAACAGTTGTTGGACGTACTATCTACTACTTTTATGTGTAAGAGGGTTCTCTGTTAGTAATAATAATAATAATAATAATAATAATAATAATAATAATAATAATTTCTTAGGGAGTACCAAAAATCTGAGAAGATGTATCATAGTCTTGGATTTAAATGGAAAAAGAAAATATAACAGAGTTCTTCTTGAAAACACCAAAGTACGTTTTCAGCAAGAGAATTGCTTGATTTGTCTTCAGAGATATTGTACAATGATAAAAACCGACAGTAATGACTGAGCCTAAGAATTGTATGCCGTTACATTGCGCTTCATGCGCCTTTGACTTTAGGTATCGGTACGTAATTGCGTTGGGGTGGGGGATTTCAGTGTGTTTCGTTCAGCAGTGAACTTTAGTTGATCGGTTACATTACGACCGAATACTGCTATTCGTAACAGGCAACATTCAGCGTCCTGTAAAGAAGAATAACAGCAAGATGCCGAGGACGAAATTTCAAATGAGGAAATGTGTAATAATGATACAGATTTTGAGATAAATAATGCTTGTGTAAAATATTTCAAATATTCCCCATTGTTTCTGCAGAAGTGGAACGAAGTTTCTCTAGATATAAAGCTGTATTTTCTAGCAACAGGCAATCATTCTCCTTTGAAAATTTGAAAATGTGGTTTGTTATTCACTGCAACAACATATGAAATGAAAAATTATGTAAAACAAAAACGTAATACACCATCATACAAACATAGTGAAATAATAAGGCTGATACTTGTCAATATTATATTAGTTGTATTTTCAACAAACAGAAGTTAAAATGTTTTTATAATAGTGAATTTTTTTCTTTAATCAGAAAATTATGTCTTTAAATTTTTCTTTAGCAGATAGTTGTGTTTCGAAGTCAAAGGAGTGGCTTTCAACCACCCAAATGCCGAGGACTAACTTACCGTGATGATAAGCATAGTTCAAACGAACGAAAGACACTGCGTTAACTCACCTCAACTCTGAGACGTGCTCAAGGTTAGAGGCGCACGAAGCGCACTGGTAGTATAACGGCTTATATTTCTCAGGCCTAGTAATGACGATGAGGGCTATGAATACATATCTGGAGGATGACTAATTTTTATTGAAAAATCGTGTATTTTTAGCATATGGAATTTACGTGTTCAAGTAACACATATTGAAAACGATTACTGCTATTTGGAATTGACTGTATTGCAGAATCGGCTAATATAATCAAAGCAGAAATATTAATACTCCGACAGTGTATGACACGTACTGAAAAGACATTCGCATCCAAGCTTTCAATAGAACTACATATTTCACAAGTCGAAAACATGACGCTATTACTCGATCGTATTAACTTTAACTTGGGAGAGAGGAAGTGAAAGTCAGGTGCTTTTCACTCCTTGCAAAAGTGTTACGAAACTAGGGAAGTGACTGTATAATCTTTCTCTATCATTCGTAGACAGAAACCCATAATAATTCTAATGAGAAAGTGATGTAGCCAGACTTAGTAACAATGTTCTTATGGAACAGAGTCAGTGATAAAACTATAAACTTAAGGGGACATTCAACTATATTTTGGAACTTTTGTCCTATTTGATCAATCTTTTTCAAATTTGGAGAAAAAGTTTAATATACACATGGAAAGTAACATGCAAAATCTCAGCTCATTAGATCCAATAATTTTCAAAATAAAAAAAATATTTCAATTTTTAATCAATCATTAATTGAAATATCACTTTTAATTATCATTTTTTATTTTTTGGCTTTGTGCATTTGACTGTGACTTCTCAATGAATAGGGGAAGAATTCTGCATATTGATTTAGTTCTGTCACGTAAATTAGTGTATAAATTTAATTTTTCATTTCTATGACACTTTTTCTCCAATTTTTAAGTTGAGTGTCCCCTTAAATGCACATTAATCAATCAGTATTAAAAATACATAGATAAAACAATTAAAATAAATTGCTAGACATGTTTCGGGAACTGATATCCCATCATTAGTTACATTTTGAAATTACGAAACAAAAAAAAATAATAACATAGAAAATAAAAAAAAACATGATAGGATAAGTTTTAGCAGTTCCTGAAACGTGTCTAGCAATTGGTTTTAACTGTTTTATCTATGTGTTTTTAATACTGTTTAATTACTGTGCATCCAATTTTATACATTTTATAACTGAATGGCTTCACCGGTACACATCACGTATAGCTTGGCCCGCCGAAGTGGTGTGCAAATTGAAAATGGGTCACAGTCCTGCCATCTATCCGCAATTTTCGGAACCCGAATCACGCAAGTGAAGTGGATAGTCAATAAATACACACATAATTGAATAGAGAAACACTGTTGTAGCTGTTGACTATTAAATATAATACAGTACAGTAAAATCTTTCTTTACAGGTAGGCTACTTCTTTAAAGTGGACTTCTTTTATAACGGAAAAAGTTATCTAGTCCCCAGGCAAGGGAATAGGAAATTCCATACTGAATTACCTCTAAAACGGATATTATGCAAAACAAACACGGCCAATATATATATTTCGATCCCAGGTGGTGACAGAATTTTTTCTCGTTGCCAAACTTTCAGAACGGCCCCGAGGTTCACTCAGCCTCCTATAAAATTGAGTACCGGGTCTTTCCCGGGGGTAAAAGGCGGTCAGACGTGGTGCCGACCACACCACCTCATTCTAGTGCCGAGGTCATGGAAAGCATGGGGCTCTACCTCCATGCCCCCTAAGTGCCTTCATGACATGTTACGGGATACCTTTATTTTTTATATATAGACACACACATACACACACACACACATAGGTTATATAGGGTGATTCAAAACCTCTGCGACAAACTCTGAGGGGTGATAGATCTAACAATAAGGAACTCTTTTTGTTAAACAACCTATGTCTTTTGACGCGTCGTTTCGAAGTTACCGTTGAAAATGTTTTTGCGCGGGTGTAACGTCAATGTATGCGAATGTGTGCACCCCTGTTTGTTTGTTGAGATGTTTGTAAGAGACGTGAAGGGTTGTTGTTGGTTTACGTTTAATGTTCAATACCTTTTCCTTTCAGTTCAGTATAATCATCAATTGAGAAAGGATGTCTACGCGGTCTTCCACCAATGCGCCGGGAACGAAGAGACCCATCGTCTCGAAGGCGCTGATAAAGTCGAGCAAACATTGTGTGGTGAGGGTGATTCCTGTTTTGAAACTGTTGCTGGTACATGTGGAGAGCTCTTCTTCAGTTTTCGCGAGCCTCCCCATAACTAGTGATGGAGAAAATAAATTAAATACCGATATATTGATATTGCAATATATTGCAAACCTAATTTCGATAAACGGTATATATCGCAGAAAATATATCGATATATCGAACGATTATCGATATATCGCTATTCCGTAAGCAAATTGCATTTTCAGGCGTACATTTACGGTATTACAATAAAATTACTTACATTTTAATATTCCTTTTTACCATTGAAATTAACATCATAACGTCCACACCTGTGGAGTAACGGTTAGCTCGTCTGGCCGCGAAACTTGGTGGCCCGGGTTCGATTCCCGTTCGGGGCAAGTTACGTGGGTGAGGTTTTTCCGGGGTTTTCCATCAACCCAATATGAGCAAATGCTGGGTAACTTTCGGTGTTGGATCCCGGACTCATTTCACCGGCATTATCACCTTCATCTCATTCAGACGCTAAATAACCTAAGATGTTGATAAAACGTAAAATAAACTACTAATTACAGCATAACAGTCAGAAGCATAAATGTAAAATTGTAACAATAAGCAATACATTTTCAGTACCATAATGATGTAGGTCCTATCCTAAATCAAAATTATGGTGAAGACAAGGGAGCTAAAATGATATAGTGGGAAAGAGTTAATAGTGAACTCTACATGATTATTTGATATTGGAACACGATTCAATTATTCTAATGTTATAGAGGATTCAATCCAGGACAGATATAATGCTCTTTTCTACCTAACAATGTCATTTTTAAACGTAAGTAAACAGAACTCGTAATTATTTTTAAATGTAAGTAAACCGTACTTAGAATGTTACAAGTTTTAACAAACTTCACAGTTGATTTCATACAACCCTTCTATAGTAAGTTCCCATTGCAAATTATTGTTACACTCCAACATTTCAAACAACAATGGAGATGATTATAGGGAGAGAATTTTTATGCACTAAAATATATAAGGAAACAGAATGTGAGCGCCAGCCCGTGCATAGAAATCATAGACGTAAACAAATATCACATCGGTATTAAATCCTTGTTTCTCTTTCCATTTCAGAATATAGAAATAAAAGTTTTGGTACCCGTTTTGAGGTCAGACGGTTCCCTTTCAGGGTGGGAGTTGCTCCTGCCTTGGAGAACATTAATAACAATATTAAAACAGTAGTAGATAAACCTCCGGTCTGTCTCACGTTCGCACACGCTGCATTTTGAATTTGGTGCTGCATAATAAACACTTTGAATTCGAATTCCAGTCCAGGTATTAGAACCAGGTATTGAGTGAGGTTGCATAATTATGTAACTGTCCACCTTCAGTAGCGCTATTACTCGGGAATTATCGGAGTGTCTAGTGTGGATTTTGTTGTTGTTAATGATAATAATCCACAAAAAAAAAAAAAATCGATAAATTTATGAGAAAACCGATTTATTATACGATATATTGAATCAAAATTTCGATTTCGATATATCGGTATATCGAAACGAAAATATCGGTATTTCGTAAAAACCGATATATCGTTCCCATCTTTACCCATAACACATTACCATGTCGGCTAACTCGGGAAAAGTGTAGACATCCATTCTCAATTGATGATTAGACTGAACTGAAAGGAAAAGGTACTGAACATTAAACGTAAACAAACAACAACAACCCTTCTCGTCTCTTACAAACATCTCAACAAACAAACAGAGATGCACACATTCGCATAGCCTACATTGACATACGTCCGCGCAGAAACATTTTCAACGGTAACTTCGAAACGATGCGTCAAAAGACATAGCTTGTTTAATAAAAAGAGATCTACGAGTATCACCCCTCAGAGTTTGTCAGATATGTGTTATATATATTTATTTCTCCTGGACATAATTTACTTCTCAGATACTGACACTTCATTCATGTCGAGTGCCTCTAAGCGTTATGTCAGAAGTTCAATAGCCTAAAGATAAAATTCGCGTTATTCCGTTTCGTTTTAACTTCTAAAAAAAAAAAAAATAAATAAATAAAAACGAGAATACTCTAACCCTTTCACTCGCACACAAGGGTGTTTAGGGCTATTAATTTAAAGAGAACTTGTAGCCTATTCTGTTTCAATAGGGATACGGCTCTTGTCCAAGTCATAGCTACAAATTAAAACGAAAAGAAAAACAATAAAATTGTTTTGAGTTGTTCTCTGTTTCTTGTCCGGTAGCACGCTTTTTTAACAGGTCGAGACGTAGATAGCAGGATAATATTAAAATGGATTTGAAGGAGGTGGGATATGGTGGTAGATACTGGATTAATCTTGCACAGGATAGGGATCGATGGCGGGCTTATGTGAGGGCGGCAATGAACCTCCGGATTCCTTAAAAGTCATAAGTAGACTTCGGATTTTAGGTAAAAACCTATTTTAATCCTTAAAAGATAAGTTCATAAAAACTTGCAAGTACACGTTTCATATAAAACTATGGCTAAAATTGATATTTTAATAGCACCTAAAATGCCAATATTGACGACAAAGCCTATTTTGACGTATTAAGTATGTTATATTTCTAATAGGTCAAAACACCCATTTCTATTTCGAAAATTTATATTTTAAATTCCAAATGTGTTCCTGGTTCTGTTGGAAATAAAGTACGTGATAAACTGGAGCAAGTTCTGCAGAGAAATGTAGGACTGAAGGACCTGCGTACTGCTTCAGATATCCTAGCAGGGAAGAACACGGATTTACAATGTAACATTTCTGTCCAACTAGTGTGAAAACTGAAATAGGTACGCTTCTGTTACTTCAGTGGATGTGAGCGTTCATTTTCAGCATACAAATTTGTGTTGAGTGACAGACGGCATTGCTTTTTAGTAGAAAATTTAGGAAAAAATATTATTTATTTATTGTGAAGCTAATTATGGACATTGACGAACAAGGTTTGGTAAAAATTGATTATATTTGACTTGTCTGTGTACTGAATTTATGTCTAAAACTTATTTTTTCACATTTAATTGTTTAGCTCATGTATAACTAGCTTAGTTAGATATTTGTTGTTCTTGTTCTTTTAGTAGTATTGTCGGACCATCGGATCTATGCCCCTTCAGCGCTGTCGTCGTTCTTGGAAAAGTTAACGCCTCTACTCACCCCATTCCACCCGTTTCTCTCCCACTACGTCAAACAGCAGGCCACGAACCTTACCGAATAGGGATGTTGCCAAACTTCCGTCAAACAGTGTCATGTCTCTTGAATATTGCTTATAATACTGTAAGGTTAATTATTACTTATTCATAATTTAATTTATGTAGGTCTAATGACGCTGATTGACTTATGCAAAATGCTATTACTTGCTTAATAATATTTCTTTCACCACTCCGTGCTGCAGTATTCATGTTGAGTTGACAACACTGGACTGCAATTGCAAATAAACTGTCCCGCAAGAAGGCTCAAAATTGTGAGTAGTGGGGGAGAGAAAGAGAGAGGGATAGAAAAGAGAGAAATAGGAATACAGGGAGAGAAATGAATTGCCGAGGCTGAAAAGGAATTAAGGTTCAGTTCGCATATCTTACGGGGGCACAGATCCGATGGTCGGACTATAGTAGTGGTGGTAACGGTGTATAAGCATTTAAAATTATTAAGTTCTAGAAGTGATGATTTGGAACATGTTTTTAAAGAAAACATTTTTTGTTAGCCTATTTTCAATTCTTTAGAGACTATTTCCTACACTTTTAAGCCTATTTTAGGCACTTAAAATTACATTTTAACGACCTAAAAATCCGTACCCTAGTCGTAAGTAAGGAAGTTCGGAATTTCATTTCGGGATTCCGGATTGGAAAATGGACACATTAGTCACTGTGTTTTTATTTTTAATTACGAATAAAAAATACGATTTTAACGAAATCTGGTGAGTGTAGCGACGTGAAACTGTTGTACGCTGAAGTTTGGTGGAAGCCGGCGGATGTGGAACAATAGGACGCGCACAAAACAGAAGAAACGCGAGTGGCGCTCTAACTGGCCATGCGCTCTGAAGGATGGCTCACAATGCCTAGACAAATAACTTTTGTAAATGTTTGGCGGGGAGGAGAGTGCGGGAAAGCCAATATAATTGTTATTTCAGACGTTATCGAGCTAAATTGAACATAATCACGAATAGGCTGTGTACGAATGAGGAATTACTGGATCGATTCACAACGTGACCCCACGTGACCCAACCGATTCTATAGGTCAGTGTGGTTTGGAGCGTCGCCGTGGGAGGACGTGCCGGTCGCCGCCGCCGCTGCTGCTAGAGACGCGTAAGTATCGAGAGATGCCAAGTACGGTTCACTAAGGATAGTTAGAGAACTGCGGAGAACGTGTGGCTTTTGTTTTGTTGTTAGACCGAAGAAATTACTTGTCAAATGCGGGAAATTTATGTGAAGAGATTTTATAATGTTTTTGAAAGTTTCTACGAAATTTGCATACTACTGGTATAAAGTATAATATTTAATAAAATTTGAACTTCATTAACATTAAAATGTATTTTACAATAATCCTGATGTATTTTGTGGTTATGAATTTCAATTAATGTTTTCTTTAATAAGAGTTTGTTTTGTTTCCCGTTTCCCTAACATCGGCCAGTACACTTCATAACAACCATTAATAACAATTGCGTACATTTTGTATCTTTTGTTTTGTTGTTTGAACGAAGAAACTACTATTTAAGTGCGGGAAATATATCTGCAGAGATTTTATAGTGCTTTTGAAAGTTTCTACGAAATTTGCATACTACTGGTATAAAGTATAATATTTAATAAAATTTGAACTTCATTAACATTAAAATATATTTTACAATAATCCTGATGTATTTTGTGGTTATGAATTTCAATTAATGTTTTCTTTAATAAGAGTTTGTTTTGTTTCCCGTTTCCCTAACATCGGCCAGTACACTTCATAACAACCATTAATAACAATTGCGTACATTTTGTATCTTTTGTTTTGTTGTTGGAACGAAGAAACTACTATTTAAGTGCGGGAAATATATCTGCAGACATTTTATAGTGCTTTTGAAAGTTTCTACGAAATTTGCATACTACTGGTATAAAGTATAATATTTAATGAAATTTGAACATCATTAATATTAAAATGTATTTTAAAATAATCCATATGTCTTTTGTGGTTATGAATTTCAATGAACGTTTTCTTTAATAAGAGTTTGTTTTGTTTCCCGTTTCCCTAGCATCGGCCAATACACTTCATAACAACCATTAATAACAATTGCGTACATTTAGTATCTTTTGTTATGTTGTTGAAACGAAGAAACTACTATTTAAATGCGGGAAATATATCTGCAGAGATTTTATAACGCTTTTGAAGGTTTCTACGAAATGTTCATACTACTGGTGTAAAGTAAAATATTTAATGAAATTTGAACATCATTAATATTAAAATGTATTTTACGAAAATCCTTATGTCTTTTGTGGTTCTGAATTTAAACGAACGTTTTCTTTAATAAGAGTTTGTTTTGTTTCCCGTTTCCCTAGCATCGGCCAGTACACATCATAACAACCATTAATAACAATTGCGTACATTTTGTATTTTTTGTTTTGTTGTCGGAACGAAGAAACTAATATTTAAATGCAGGAAATATATCTGCAGAGATTTTATAGCGCTTTTGAAGGTTTCTACGAAATTTGCATATTACTCGTATAAAGTATAATATTTAATGAAATTTGAACATAATTAATATTAAAATGTATTTTACAAAAATCCTTATGTCTTTTGTGGTTATGAATCTCGATGAGCGTTTTCTTCAATAAGAGTTTGTTTTGTTTCCCGTTTCCCTAGCATCGGCCAGTACACTTCATAACAATCATTAATAACAATTGCGTACATTTTGTATCTTTTGTTTTGTTGTTGGAACGAAGAAACTACTATTTATGTGCGGGAAATATTATATCTGCAGAGATTTTATAGTGCTTTTGAAAGTTTATACGAAATTTGCATACTATTAGTATAAAGTATAATATTTAATGACATTTGTACATCATTAATATTAAAACGTTTTTTAAAATAATCCTTATGTCTTTTGTGGTTATATTTCGATGAACGTTTTCTTTAATAAGAGTTTGTTTTGTTTCCCGTTTCCCTAGCATCGGCCGGTACACTTCATAACAACCATTAATAACAATTGCGTATATTTTGTATCTTTTGTTTTGTTGTTGGAACGAAGAAAATACTATTTAAATGCGGGAAATATAGGCTATGTGCAGTAATACTATAGTGCTTTTGAAAGTTTCTACGAACTTTAAACATTATTATTATTATTATTATTATTATTGTTATTATTATTATTATTATTATTATAAAATATGTTTTAATGATAAATTTCTTCTACAAAATTTAAACATAATTAATATTAAGTATTTTGTGATTATGAATTACAACGAACGTTTTTTTTAAATAAGAATTTCATTTGTTTTGTTTCCTTTTTCCGTGGTATCGGTCTGTACACTTCATAAAACCGTAAATAACAAAATTGCGTACATTTTACTTTTGTTTGTTTGTTTTTTTGTGGGAACGAAGATAATATTACTCAAATGAGAGGAATTTATCTGCAAAGTTTTTTTTTTTTTTTTAAGTTTCTACAAACTTTGAAGATAATTCTTCTTTTACGAAATTTAAACACAGATAAAGTACAAATTTGCCATTTTTATTTTTACTGATGAAATAATTAATAATTTCAAGATGCAATGATTGACAAAGAAATGAACTTATTCAAACCTTTCCCTGAATTGCTAGCATCAAGTTGATGTTTATAGTATGGCAGTGGTACAATGGTATTTATTCATGAATCAAAGTTTTTTTGCTCTCCTGAAATGTAGCAAATTTTGACTTAGTTACCTTTCTGAAAAGTGTGATTCAATTATTATGTCTTTTATGGACATGTAGGATTACAAACAATGTTTTCTTTAATAGGAACTTCACTTTCTTGTTTCTTCTTTCCCTGGCATCGGTCAGTATACTTCATAACAACCACTAATAACGAAAATACGTATTTCGTGTCTTTTGTTGTTAGAACGAGATATTACTAGTCAAATGCGGAGTCGCTTAGTTCACCTTGATTTCGTAAGGAAATTTATTATCTTTATTAGGGTAAGAGTAAATACGAAATGTTAGTTCTTTATAGCTTTTTTGTGGAATTTCAACGAGTTCTATCTGCTTTTTTTTTAAATACAACTTTATTTTTCTTATAAAATATTCTCTTGGCAATGCTGATTAGTGAAATAATGAAATTTTTTAAACCGTTTACTGAACAGTATTGTCTTTAACTTCCACTGCCGTAAGTATGCTGTTATTAGCTTGTTTTTAGGGAAGTAAATGGGCTTTACCGTGATAATGTTGGTTGCTATTGGCGACGGGGAATAAGTCACAATTGTTTCTCTAGAGAAGTTAAAATACGCTTCGTTCAACAAACAAAAACATACCGTACTCAAAATTCGACGACCTTCCCGACAGTTCTGATATTAAATCATGCAAAATGAAGAAATACATTTTCAGTATTAGGTAAAATATTCGAGTGGAAAGTCGATCTGGTTGGCGCGTTGGTATAGCGCTACCTTTTATGCCCAAGTTTGCGGGTTCGATCGCGGGCCAGGTCGATGGCATTTAAGTGTGCTTAAATGCGACAGGCTCATGTCAGTAGATTTACTGGCATGTAAAAGAATTCCTGAGGGACAAAATTCCGGCACATCCGGCGACGCTGATATAACTTCTGCAGTTGCGAGCGTCGTTAAATAAAACATAACATTTTCGAGTGGAAAAAACATTATATGCAATTCGTGAGTTAAGTAGATTTTGCTAGATTCGGACTACTTAATTACAAAGTCGATCTGAAGTAGTAAACATTACTTTCTTTCTTTCTTTCTTTCTTTCTTTCTTTCTTTCTTTCTTTCTTTCTTTCTTTCTTTCTTTCTTTCTTTCTTTCTCCCTCCTCCTTCTTTCTTTCTTTCTTTCTTCCTTTTTTCTTTCTTCTTTCCTCTTCTTTCTTTCCTCTTCCTTCTTTCTTTCCTCCTTTATTTCTTTCTTCCTTCCTTTCTTCCATATTTCTTTCTTTCTTCCTTTATTTCTTTCTTCCTTCCTTTCTTCCATCTTTCTTTCTTTCTTTCTTTCTTTATTTCTTCCTTCCTTCCGCCTCCCTCCTTCCTTCTTTCTTTCTTTTTTCCTTTCTTTCTTTCTTTTTTCCTTCATTTCTTTCTTTCTTTCTTTCTTTCCTTCTTTCTTTCTTCCTTAATTTCTTCCTTCCTGTTCCTTTCTTTCCTTATTTCTTTCTTTCAATACCTTAGTCTAACCTCTCCCTTTTAGGTTCATTTATACGACCCATGCGACACGGGCAGTAAACACTACTTGCTTCCCTTAATACATAAATAACTATTATTCTGGTACTATAGCAAGGCTAAAAAGTTTAGAAGAAAGGAAGGATTTTAATTTTAATATACTGTATGTCGAGGAAAGTTTGCTAATAAAATCTTTATTACAGTTTTATTGTGATCGTGAAGTAACAGTGACTTTAAACTCTTTATTTATGTTGCATGAGTCTCGAATGATTTGTCATGTGCTGTTTTATTTTAATGTAGCATTCAGTTTTCCCTTTCAATCAATTATCTATTAATTAGCGCGCAATTTCGTTGTTTTTTTATTTAAATATAGCTTTCAACTGTTTCCTCTTTCTATCAATTGTCTATTAAGCATACGAATATTCTATTGATTATAGCGCAATTATCGTTGCTTTTTATTTGAGGGGGTCAGAAGCAAAGGGGTACAAGTGACATTTCTAAGAATATGAGTTAAGTGCATCCAGGGTAAGCTAAAACATTTAAAATTTTAGTGGCAAAGGTATACGTCTTTTAACCACACCATACACTCTCGTTTTCAAAGTTTATCCACGTATCATAATCTAGACATACAATCACAACACTCCTCAATATTATCCATTCCCTCCCACCGAACATCCTCATATTCATCTTATTTCACTGTGGCTGTTCCTCGACTTTGGATTTAAGAAGAGACTAAGGAAATATTTTTCTAATAATTCTTGTTAACAATAATATAGCTGTTTAAAGTTTCTCATTGTTTAATGGTTATGTATACCATCACATAATAAATATTTAAATTATCTCATTATTATTATTATTATTATTATTATTATTATTTCTATTTCTTACTAATATTTTTTATTGTCTCACTAACATTACTTATCTGACTTTCATTACTTACTTTAATGTTGTTTTACGGTCTTGTATTAATGTAATAAAAGCCAATTGTATTCAGTTAGAATTAGAGTCTGTCTGGGCGGAAGAGAAGGCCTACTGGCCTTAGCTCTGCCAGATTAAATATTATTATTATTATTATTATTATTATTACACTAAAATTGAAATAAAGAATTTCACGGAATTTACGAAATTTTAAGTACTTTGAATTACATTTTCTCACAAATAACTGAAGTGCACTTATACCCCTTTGCTTCTGACCCCCTCATTTTAATGTCTAGAACGTAGTTGTTTTTTTCTCTCTGTTAAATCATGTTAACTTAATGTCGCTTAATTTGCGTTAAAATAGGAATGCTTAAATGAGAGATGAATATACAGGGTGGGATTGATATTACTGTACAGATTGAAGTGGGAAATAGAATATATTAACATAAATAAAAACTTATACGTTTTGTAAATAAGTGCATAATGAATTAAAAAAATAGGCTAAAAGTCTGTTCAGTTTGGCAACAGCGCATTGCCGGCTCATCTACGAATACACACGAACTCAGATCTGAGTAGCTGTATTCCACCCGTTAGACCAGGCTTGCAGAACAGGACGACAATTGTGGCGTTGCGTCACTCATCGGAAACGTCACACATCCCTTCCTTCTACCCCCGCGTCATTGACTTGTTAGGGGAAGGGATTTGTATTCAGTGTCTGTGTTATGTGATTGCTTACGGGGCACAGATACAAATAAATAAAATCATCTTTCAGAACTTCCCTACATTATTTTCTAAGATTTATTTCTTTATCATAAACTTCTACTGATATTAATTAATTAACTGGGCCTATACACTGTTTTAAATGTCCCATGGTCTGTTTCAGTCCTTTACCTTCCTATATCCAAGTTCTCCTAAACATACTTTCATCACGCAAATCTGGCATTCAGGTAGCCTATAGCTCCCTGTAAATCTGACTTGAATAATTTCAAAGGGAAAATTGTCCCGGGACCGGGCATCGAACCCGGGACCTTTGGCTGAGCGCGCCAACGCTCTACCGACTGAGCTACCTAGGAACTCTACCAGACTTCGGGTTAATTATTCCCTTTATTTCCCGGGACCTCTGGTTGTAATTGAGCTGGGGTCTGGTAGAGTTCCTGGGTAGCTCAATCGGTAGAGCGTTGGTGAGCTCAACCAAAGGACTCGGGTTCGATGTCCGGCCCCGGAACAATTTTTCCCTTGTAATTATTCGTACTTTCATCATATTAAACACGATTTATCACCACTACATCACCAAAGTACTATATTACAATACGTTAATCTTGTGTGTCTTTTTCTTTCTCAAATTGTAATTGCTTATGCCGCATATGCACCAACTTCTTAGATTGTAAAATAAACCAATTAAAAATGACAATAGTAATCAATGTATTGGTAGACGGTTTTATTCCAACATCAACAAGTTAATGTTTAATTAATTAATTTAGCTAATAATTGTAACAAAATATAATATAAACAGAAAAACTTTAGCTCGCCCTGGAAAGAGTAGAACTCGTGCTTAGGGGCGGATTCCTGAATTGAAATTAAGAAGTATATAATACAATTTGTCTTATGTCTACTACGCAATAAGAATATATAAAATTATATTTACAATTTTTCAATTTTTATAAAATGCATACATAACTTTTTAAATTTAATACTAGAACTATTAGAATTGACAAGATTAGGATATTTAAATATAAATTTGTTATATATTCTTGGGCCTAAATTACTACTATGATTAAATACTGTAGCAGTGTTGCATTTTGGTTCAAACAATCTTAAAGAATTCATACCTTTTGTTTGGTAACTATGAGAATACAATTCAAAATTATTTCGATTTTTATGTATGAATTTTATTAATACAATATAATAAATTTGTCTCATTTTAAGAACATTAAAGTCTAAAAACAATTTTTGAGATGGAAAATCAATAGGTTTTTTTAAATTTTATTTTAGTAGGTTATTTTACGACTCTTTATCAACATCTTAGTTTATTTAGCGTCTGAATGTGATGAAAGTGATAATCGCTAATATGTTTTCGCGGGATATCAGCCGAGTTAAGATTTTGGAATGCTCCAAGCTTTCGACTGCTATCTCTGCAGCCATCTTCAGGGAAGTGATGTCCGAACAGAAAGTCGAAAGTTTATATAGATGTTAGGCTGTCTCAGGTGAAACGGGATTGGTTGGCGGATCGGCCAATCCGGGGCCGGGAATTATCGCTCGTAAGCTCCGCCCCTCCCGGGATTCCTGCGTGAAGTTTGGCGGGCGGCGAGCCCTGTTCCGCCGGTTGGAATCGGTTGCCGTCCTCGGTCCGTGATCTTCATGACCTTGATTGTAAGAGGGCCTGAGTTGGTCTAAGGCCGGTGTCCATGCCTGACTGAGCTGGAGTCCACTGTCTCTGTTAAAGTTGTTTTTCTCCAGCTTGATCTCTATGGCCTCCTTGATTGTACGATCCCAGTAGTGGCTTGATTTGTTAATGACCTTGGTGTGGTCAAACAGTATTTTATGCTCCTTTTCTATGCTGTGTTGCGCCACTGCAGATTTTTCCGGGTAATACAGCCTCAGGTTCCTCTTATGTTCTTTGATTCTGTCTTCTATTGTGCGGCCAGTCTGCCCTATGTATACTTCGCCACACTCGCATGGAATCTAGTAAATCCCTGGAGTCCTTAAGCCCTGACTGTCTTTAACCTGACGTAGATGACTCCGGATTTTGCTCTGTGGTTTATGGATGTGAGCTTCGATGTAATTTCACTCTTCACAAAGGTTCCGATAAAAGAGGCTCTTGAACTGGTAGCGGAACTATTCTACAACTCTTCCGACTGGCCTTGACTACTACTTACTTCACGTACAACAGTGAGTTCTACGAACAAACCGACGGCGTGGCAATGGGCTCCCCGCTGTCACCTGCTATTGCTAACTTTTACATGCAGCACTTCGAACACCAGGCCCTAGACTCAGCCACACACAAGCCGAGCCACTTCTTCCGCTACGTAGACGACACCTTCGTGGTTTGGCCGCACGGACAAGACAAGCTAAAAGAGTTCCTACAACATCTCAACAGCATCCACGCGAATATCCAGTTCACCATGGAGGTGGAGTCAGAGGGCTCACTGCCGTTCCTGGATATCCACATACACAGGAAAGCAGATGGTACTCTCGGACATGGCGTGTATAGAAAGCCGACGCACACAGATCTGTACCTGAATGCACTCAGCCTCTACCACCCTTCGCAGAAGAAGTCCGTCCTGACTAGTCTACTACATCGCGCCATAGTCATTTCCGATATCAACAACTTGCCTGCAGAAATGGACCATCTTCGTAGAACACTACAACAAAACAACTACAGCCGGAGAGACATCAACAAAGCCCTCAAACAAGTTACCACGAGATGTAACACAATAGACTTAGACAGCAAGCAAGAACCGACAAAGAAAGCTTTCATTCCATTCTGCGGGAGCGTGTCACACAAAATAAGCAGAATCCTCCAGAAGGTAAATATCAAAACCATCCATAAACCACAGAGCAAAATCCGGAGTCATCTACGTCAGGTTAAAGACAGTCAGGGCTTAAGGACTCCAGGGATTTACAAGATTCCATGCGAGTGTGGCGAAGTATACATAGGGCAGACTGGCCGCACAATAGAAGACAGAATCAAAGAACATAAGAGGAACCTGAGGCTGTATTACCCGGAAAAATCTGCAGTGGCGCAACACAGCATAGAAAAGGAGCATAAAATACTGTTTGACCACACCAAGGTCATTAACAAATCAAGCCACTACTGGGATCGTACAATCAAGGAGGCCATAGAGATCAAGCTGGAGAAAAACAACTTTAACAGAGACAGTGGACTCTAGCTCAGTCAGAAAATCGAAAATCGAAAAATCGAAGAATTGGGAGGAAATTTAAAAGGTACGCAAAACGCGTCCTTGCAAGGGGTTGGGGGCTGTACAAAAATAAATATGTGAGCTCCAAGCCTGTTGGCCACTAGTCTCACTCCGGGTTACGCTGCTCCCCTGAAGGAGCTCTAGAAAATTTTGAAGGGGAAGCCGAAATTGGACGTAACCTCTTAGGTACCACATACGCGAGGGGGGCCGAGATTGATCAATTGATCACGGAACGGGGCGAGGAGGAGTTGGCTGGTGTTTGCCGTTAGGATGGCAAGACGCCGTCATCTGTTGTTCGATGACAAAGCAGGTGAAGGTCGTCGGAAGAAGCGCCGTGAAATCTAAGCTGCAATTTGAGAGGTCCCTGTCCTTTCAATTTGCGACTTATTGAGTGACCTCGTATGTTTAATAGACTATTAATATTATCTGAACTAGGGCATACATAATTTATAATAAAGGTGGAATATATATGGGGAAGGGCATATAGGTCCGTGGCCCATTTCTTATAGGGCTCATCCCGACATTTGTCTTACGCCTGAGGAAAACCACGGAATACCTTAGGCAGGATGAGTTGTCTCATATAAGAGACTAGCCAATTTGGCTATTATGTAGGAGGTCATGAGCCTTGTTGATTTGTCTCAATTTCGAGACCAGCCATTTGGCTATATGATGACTCAATTGCGAAGAGGGGGGAGAGATGTAATTGTTAATTAGGGAGATTCATGGGGATATGAGTGCAGGTCCGTGGCCCATTTCTTTTAGGGCTCATCCCGACATTTGTCTTAGCGCCTTAGGAAAACCACGGAAAAACCTTAGGCAGGATGAGTTGTCTCAATATCAGAGACTAGCCAGTTGGCTCTTAGGTTGAATGACTCTATGAATCGATGGATATATACTAGCCAATTGGCTCTATTAGATTTCCATCGATCAACAAAAGTAGATAATGTTATGGAGGGATTTTGTTTAGCCCAGTTAAGACAAGGTCATTTTACAGCGGTTGCACTATCCAAGGAGTCTCATGGAGTTGAGTCGTGGCTACCAAAACCTGGGAGTAACGCCAGCCTCCCTGTCCTCCTGTCTCAATAATATAGCTAATGGACCTGTCTGGTGTCTACGCCGTAACCTAGGATCATACTGGCCGAGGCCAGATATGAGCGGGTTGGGGTTAGCACGAGCTTCCGCATACAGGTTCCTAGCCAGTCGAGCAATGAACTCGTCTATGGTTGGCAACTCTAGTTCATCATGGAACTTTCTTCTCGAGGCGACTCGGGGGAGATGGGTAATGAGTCGAATCACCTGGTTTTGGACAACTTGGAGTTTACGGAGATGGGACACTGCCGCAAACCCCCATGCGGGTGCGGCATAGGTAATGACAGAGCGAATGAGGGCCTTATACATGGTAAGTCCTACCCTCAGGTTGTCAGGAGTTAAGGCCGCCAGAATGGGATAGTGTCTAACTATCAGCCCGTTGGCCTTACGAAGAAGGGATTGGATGTGATCTCGGAAGTTGAGATGAGAGTCCATAATGATCCCTAAATATTTAATTTGGTTCATCCACGGCATTTCTCGTCCGAAAAGTGTGGGTGGTGGTGGTATGTCTTCGAGCCTCGCTCTTAGTGAAAAGAGTATGGCCTGACATTTCTCTACATTGACCTTGATTCTCCAGTCGTGGAACCACGGCTGGAGGTGATCTAAGATCGACTGCAATCTACGGGACGCTAATCTATAGGTTTTGCCCATCGCCAAGAGGGCAGTGTCATCTGCATAGATATACAGATGACTACTTCTGCCGTGGATATAGCGAAACGGGAGGTCATTAATGAATATATTGAAAAGTATGGGCCCGATAATGGAACCCTGTGGGACTCCTGCGTGAATTTCACGGGGGGTGGAGAAACTAGTGCCTACACGGGTTTTGAATGTACGGCCTCGGAGGTAGTTAGAAATGAGGCGTATCATTCCATCTGGGACTCCCATGCCCAGTAACTTAACGAGGAGTCCCTCATGCCAAACCTTGTCAAATGTTCGCTCGATGTCCAGGTAAGCTGCTGCTACTACAAGCTTCGTGCTCATAGCCCAGGTAATGTCCTCCGTCATGCGGAGTGCCTGGAGTGTAGTGGAACGACCAGGGTGAAAACCGAATTGCTCGTTCCTGATTTGGGGCAATACTACTTCAGTGAGGCGTCTATGTATGACCCGCTCCGCCAGTTTGCTGAGACAACTGAGGAGACTAATAGGCCTATAGTTGCTTGGATTCGTCTTATCCTTTCCGGGCTTTGGAAAGAGAACTACGTGAGCTTTTTTCCAGGGAATGGGATAGTGACCGGAAGCCAAGATGTTATTAATTATCTCTGCTATGCGCTTCATAGCTGACCTTGGGAGATGCTGCAATATAATTCCTTGGATACCGTCGGCTCCTGCGGCCTTATGAGGGCTGAGGCGACGAATGAAATGGGCGACCTCGTGGGTGTTCGTAGGTCGTATCCCATTTTCCGGCTTCCTGCTAAGGAGGTCTCGAACCGATTCCTCAACAGCTCTGATATGGGGCAAGTTTAAATTTTGTTCCACGGGTTGAAAAGTGGTCTCTAGAACGTCTGCCAGTGCGGTAGCCTTCTCCTCAGGAGTAAAGGCCGTGACATCTGGACCGACTACTAATGGGTGAATAGATTGAGACGGATTGGACAAAGCTCGAGATACACGCCAGACATCTGACATGTTTCTGCTGTCCATCGTTTCAACCTTGGATTTCCAAGCATCCACGACCGTTTCGTGGACCGCCTCACTGATCCGCCTGCGCAAGCGGTTCATTTCTATTCTATGTTGATCTAACCTAGTACGCTTCCACAATGTTCTTGCTCTATTGCGGGCGATCTTTAGGTCTCTAATATAGGCTGGGAGCTGCATCCGTCCCGGTTGTGAAGACCGTTTCGGTATTGCAGCAACCATTGCCTTCTTTATGCACTCCGTCAGGTCGCTAACTGACCTATCTATCCCTGCCGGAGTGACTTCAGGGGGGAGTGGTGGAAGCGTAGCGGCTACCTGGTCTTGAAAGAACACCCAGTCTGCCGCCTTGTAGTTGAATTTCTCAGCGGTTGGGGAGAGTTCGACTGGGTGCATGATCTCCATTATCACCGGTAGGTGGTCGGACGGAAGATCATCCAGGGTTGTTAGTCTCGCTCTAGTTGTGAGACCTTTCACCAGAGCGATGTCTAATATGTCAGGCAGTTGATTTGCAGCATCCTGTACGTGTGTGGGTTCCCTAGGGGCCATCACGACGTATCCGTTTCCTGTAGAATTGAGAAAAAGCCTATCGCCCTGCCGATTGGGGCGTTGACAGTTCCAGCTAGCGTGCTTCGCATTGAGGTCGCCGGCGACTACGAATCTATCGGTTAGACTTGTCACTATATCTAAATCGCGTTCATCTAGTATGCCCGGAGGACTGTAGGCAGCCATAAGCAGAAAAGCTCAGTCAGGCATGGACATCGGCCTTAGACCAACTCAGGCCCTCTTACAATCAAGGTCATGAAGATCACGGACCGAGGACGGCAACCGATTCCAACCGGCGGAACAGGGCTCGCCGCCCGCCAAACTTCACGCAGGAATCCCGGGAGGGGCGGAGCTTACGAGCGATGACAATTCCCGGCCCCGGATTGGCCGATCCGCCAACCAATCCCGTTTCACCTGAGACAGCCTAACATCTATATAAACTTTCGACTTTCTGTTCGGACATCACTTCCCTGAAGATGACTGCAGAGATAGCAGTCGAAAGCTTGGAGCATTCCAAAATCTTAACTCGGCTGATATCCTGCGAAAACATATTAGCGAACCAACGCCGAGAAAGCCTCAAATCATACGAAAGTGATAATGCTGGTGAAATGAGTTCGGGGCCCAACACCGAAAGTTATCCAGCATTTGCTCTTATTGGGTTGAGGGAAAACCCCAGAAAAAACCATAACCAGATAACTTGCTCCGACCGGGAATCGAACCCGGGCCACCTGGTTTCGCGGCTAGACGCGCTAGCCGTTACTCCACAGGTGTGGACTCAATAGGTTTATGAAGTCATATTTTAATTATTTTCTTCTGTAATAAATAAATATAATTCCGTATATAATTACCGATTGAAATAAAGTTAAGTATAAGTTATTGTGCGTAATAAACTTATTGACAAGTAATTGCAGTAGCATTTTACAATGCTTGACCGTGGACGGGCAGAGAGGCAGATAGCTATGTGGACTAATACTCGGAAAGGCAATGGCAGTCGAACGCATTTCTTGGGAACCACAAACTTTTAATAGGAAATTACGTAATAGGAAACTGTATTATTAATGAATGTAACAGACTCAAGTTGAGGGGGAGGTCGAAATGAGAACGGGGTAAATAATAACAAGTTTCACAGCCGAAAAAAAAAGTTCTTTGCTACTTACAAAGATCGGCACTTAAAATTATTGATTGAAATACAAAGCAGCATTAGTAGTTTTCGATGAGATTCTGTTTGCTTACAAAAACAAGCAACAGAATTAAAAAAAGAGAAACGATTTAATAGAATCTATACAAAACTGACTGTGAAAAGATGTAATTCTTTTCTACAAAGATCGATCCATTTTGGTCTCAGTGCTGTATGCACCGCCTTTTGAATTATTTGTGACGAGAAAGAAATTCTAATTATACATTCTGCGACTGCAAGGCTGCCAAGTGTCAGCTTTTAAAACTGACATCAGCGTTTTCTAAGGTTTGTCAGCTTGTCAGCGCGCGGTACCAATTTGTTAACTTTTTTTTTTTTTTTACAAGTGCTGTGCCAGACTCTATTTTGTTTCATTTGGCTTATTTCAATTTTCAGTTTAAGCTTTTGTAGACTTCAGAACTCATTTAATGATCCCATGACAAACATTTATTTACTGTTAGGGTATAGTGCCTATGTTTAATTCTTTCAATTTGACTCTGCAGAAAAAGTCACCAAGTATATATTTTTTAAAAGATTTGCTGCATAACTTCTGTAGTGCTTGGGAAAAGTGGCATAAGTCAGTTTCCACAAACATTTTTTAATAATTTATTGACAATTTACGGAACATCTGCTCGCTTGGGAAAAGAGACGTAAGTATTTCTCCCATTACAATAATTCATATTAAGAAAATCAAATCGACATAAACCAGTGTGAAGACAGTTTTTTTTCCTTCTCCTGTAAAATTTTTGACTTGTGCCACTTTTCCCGAGCATTACAGAATTGCTCTGTCGGTTTGTGAAAACTGGTGTACTGTCTGGTCCTAATTTTACAAGTGTTAAGAGTATATTTTTTTTCATTTATTTATTTTATTCCATAGATCTTACATGAGCAATGAAGCTTTAAGATGTGGAACATGTCAACATTTTACAATATTACAATTACAATTTTTACAAATTTTTATAGTTTTACAATTTAGTAATTTTCTACAATTTTTACAATTTTGTACAATTTTTTTACATTTTTTTACATTTTTTTACATTTTTTTACATTTTTTTACATTTTTTTTACATTTTGGCGAGATGTAGTGAGATGAGATGAGGTCCGAGGATTCGCCAAAATATTACCCGGCATTTGCCTTTTCGGTGGGGGAAACCTCGGAAAAACCCAACCAGGTAATCAAATCAAAGGGGGTAATCAAATCAAAGGGGTTGATGTCAAGGACTCGCCATAGACCATCCGGCTTCAGTCCCACGGCTGGGGAAAACCTCCGAAGAAACCAAAGTCCAAAGGGGGGTCCAACCCAAGCCCGAACGCAGCTCCGGATCAGCAGCCCAGCGAGTCTGTCGACTGACCAACATCGATGGCTCTACTAAAAGTATACAATACATAGCCAATCAGATTATTAAATTTACAAACGCAAACGATCATTCATAAGTTGAGCTATATTATAATACAAAACAATTTTATTAAATTTAAGGCATAAACAATTCAACCAGTTGTGATATACAGAAATTGATAATACATATCATGCAAACTACTTCAAATTACAAACACAAACAATTTATCAGTAGAGCTATATGGATTACTATTCAATATAAAGCATATACAATTCATCGGCCAAATCTATACAAATATATACAATACAAAGTAGCATACTTTCATTAAGCTATACAAATTTGTGCAATTAATATCAAGTAGATTAATTCAATTTATAATCATAAACAATTCATCAGTTGAGCTATACATATTACCATTCAATTTACAGTAGGTCTGTATACAATTCATCAGTAGAGCTACACTGACTAGTAATCATTTAAGAACATATACAATTCATCAGCCAAACTATACAAACATATACAATCAAATTAGTTCAATTTACAAACTTATTTTCGTTAAGCTATACAATTCATATGAAGTAGATTAATTCAATTTATAAGCTTAAACAATTCATCAGTTGACCTATACAGTATACTATTCAATTTACAGTACATACAATTCATCAGTTATGCTAAACAAAAAATACAATACATAGTAAACAGATTAAGTCAATATAAAAACATATTTTAGTTGAGCTATATAAAATTGTACATGTCATTTAAGTAGAATAATTCAATTCACAAGCATAAACAATTCATCAATTGTGTAGAAGGTATGAGTATGTAGAAATTTGGTTAATTTTTTTCTGAACCTTTTCTCGTTGTTCTTCAAATCTTTAAGATAATTAGGCAGTGCATTGAAGACTGTTATACATGAATAGCGAACTCCTTTTTTAAAACAGCTTAGACTAACAGAGGGTAGAGGGTAGAGCTAATCAGTTAGAAAATTCAGAGTTGTTTATTGATTTGACATGTGATTAGCTTCCCAGAAAACTAATAGATGGTGGAAGTAGTGAAGGAGGTCAGGCCAATACTTTTTTAAGGGGGTGAAGGCTTTCTTTCCTACTTCATCAAGTATTTTCAAGTGAATTTGCCACTCAATATTGTTGATGTTTGTAATAGTACATTTGCCAATGTAAATACTATGGAAAGTAACTTTGACCAAGTTAAATGTTTTTGCAATAGATGTAAAGATGGTTTTCGCTTCTCAGATTATGATATGAATTGTTTGTATGATTACTTTATAGTTATTAATAGTTATTAGAGGAGAAAAATTCGTTCCGGCGCCGGGAATCGAACCTGGATCCTTGCTTTTACGTACCAAGCGCTCTAACCACTGAGCTACGCCGAAGTTCAATCCGCAGCACTGGATCGAATCCCTCTCCTCTAGTGGTTTTCCCTTTGTGGCCTTACTCCATGTTCGACATATATTAAGTCAACTGCCATTATACAAGGAGCGCAATTATTTGAGTGACTTGATGGCCGAGATTCCACAGTAGGTATATGCACCGTTGGGCGAAGAATCGAAATAAATATTAAATTTTTGGTCCTACAGAATATATCTGTTATGGTAACAATAGTAGAGGAGAAAAATTCGCTCCGGCGCCGGGGATAGCTAATGTCACCGTAACAGATATATTCCGTATGACCAAAAAATTAATCTTTACTTTGATCAGTTTATGGTTTACAAAATGTAAATAGAAATATCTAAAAAACAATTCCCATGGTTCCCATTCTGAAGAAGTGTGGAACAATCTTTACGAAGAATTGAACTGGCTACTGGCAGTCCAAAGTATGACAAGCGAGTCCTATAGTTACAAAACCTGCCTTCTCCTCAAAAATCAGAAAATGAGTTAGCAATACTAGTGCATTCTGTATCATAAAATCTAGCTATTTTTATGACGTTTCTGTTTAAAAAATCCTATTTAAAACTATGATAAAAATTTAGTTTTATTCTACAAACTGCCTTATCCTCAATAGAATTGTTCCAAAACTTGCCTACTCCAGGCCCACTTCAAAAGCTGCCTTATCTTCAATAGAATTGTTCCAAAACGTGCCTACTCCAGGCCTACTTCAAAAGCTGCCTTATCCTCAATAGGATTGTTCCAAAACTTGCCTACTCCAGGCCCACTTGAAAAGCTGCCTTATCCTCAATAGATTTGTTCCAAAACTTGTCTACTCCAAGTCCACTTCAAAAGCTGCCTAATCCTCAGTAGGATTGTTCCAAAACTTGCCTACTCCAGACCCACTTCAAAAGCTGCCTTATCCTCAATAGAATTGTTCCAAAACTTGCCTACTCCAAGTCCACTTCAAAAGCTGCCTAATCCTCAGTAGGATTGTTCCAAAACTTGCCTACTCCAGACCCACTTGAAAAGCTGCCTTATCCTCAATAGGATTGTTCCAAAACTTGCCTACTCTAGGCCCACTTCAAAAGCTGCCTTATCCTAAATGGGATTTTTCCAAACCTTCCCTACTCCAGGCCCACTTCAAAAGCTGCTCTTATCCTAAATGGGATTGTTCCAAAACTTGCCTACTCCAAGCCCACTTCAAAAGCTGCCTTATTCTCAATTGGATTGTTCCAAAACTTGCCTACTCCAGGCCCACTTCAAAAGCTGCCTTATCCTCAATAGAATTGTTCCAAAGCTTGC
Source organism: Periplaneta americana (assembly GCF_040183065.1). Taxonomy (NCBI): domain Eukaryota; kingdom Metazoa; phylum Arthropoda; class Insecta; order Blattodea; family Blattidae; genus Periplaneta; species Periplaneta americana. The sequence continues at coordinate 65,457,654 of NC_091118.1, forward strand.
CTACTTCAGCCCCACTTCAAAAGCTGCCTTATCCTCAATAATATTGTTCCAAAACTTGCCTACTCCAGGGCCACTTCAAAAGCTGCCTTATCCTCAATAGAATTGTTCCAAAGCTTGCCTACTTCAGCCCCACTTCAAAAGCTGCCTTATCCCCAATAGGATTGTTCCAAAACTTGCTTACTCCAGACTCACTTCAAAAGCTGCCTTATCCTCAATAGAATTGTTACAAAACTTGCTTACTCAAGGCCCACTTCAAAAGCTGTCTATCCTGAATAGGATTGTACCAAAACTTGCTTACTCCAGGCCCACTTCAAAAGCTGCCTTATCCTCATAAATGGAGTCGGTCATCTGTCTTGTTTATTCTAAAGCAAGCCTTATCCACATATTACATAATACAGCTATTTATTGTGCTTGAAAGAATATGGATTTTATTTTACAAAACAGATATCGGGGGGGAGTAATTCTTTCGTAATGATTCATGCGGTTACATGATGGTTGTTAAAAAATGTCCATTCAGTACAAGAAATCAACCCTACAGTGCCTCCAGCATGTAGAAGCAGTATTAAAAAAGCAAAATTAACTAATGTTGAAAATCTGCTGATAAAACATTTTGGAGGTTTCTGGGAAGATCTACCAGGCTTATTATTTTACTATGAGCTTATTAGTGTGAGACATATTCACTTAAAAAAATATTGCTATTGAAATTACAGTTTGCAGTGTCTTCTTTAAACATCCGTCTCTTTAAAATCTACCAGACTCATTTCAAAACGGTAGTTTTGTATTCTGATTCCTTTGGAATTTTTCGTCTGGCAGGGATATTTTGTGTCAAGTCATGCGTGCGTATTTCTGGGTCAACTCAATGTAAACAAAATGAAGAGGTTCTTGTTCTATAGCAGCAAGGGAAGGAAGCGTTTCTATGGCAACAGGAGTGAAGAGCAGATTGTTATAGTGGGAGTATCTCTCCACAGTTCACCCTCCTTTTTTATTCTATTCATGACTACTTTGTGGTTTTCAATAGCAATACAGTGATATCTTTTCACAGAGTTGAAATCGTCATCTCACAGCTCCAAATCGTAATATGTAGTCTAGAATTTTTTTTATTGTGTTACTATATCACAAACGATGCCAAGTGGTCCAAGGTTCGCGGATTGAAATCTGGCCGAGACTAATGGGTAATTTAATTTTAAATTTGGAAGTGTAACTAGAAAGTCCCTGTCGTAAAGACACTCCCTCACAGGAAAAATTTACCAAACAGAAATTTGCTTATGAATTTTATTATAAACACAATGAAATGTAAAAAAATGGAAATTTAGTTAAACGTGCTGTGCAATACAGGTCCAGGGTTGCCAAGTTCAAATTTTAAAATAAGCTGGAAATCGTGTTCAAAAAAAGCTGATACCACTAATTATTATTTTCAAAGTAATCTCACTAAAGGTTTTGATTTATCTAGAGAAAATCAAAACTCGAGTGGGATTTAATTGACTATTACACGATTAGAAGAAAGTATATAAAGATTAGAAGAACAGCTTACCCACATTTTTACTGAAAATTACCTTTTTAAATATACTATTAAACGGTTAATTTTTTGTGTACAATTAAACTCCCTCTTAATCAAAACGGTGAGGTAAAAAAACATATTTTTTGGACCAAAACGCGCATTTTTCTTCTTACAATTTCTGTCTAAATTATAACTGCATCTTTATGTTCTGAAGGTCTGTCAATGGATGCCAGTGAGGCGCTATCGTTTTCTTCTTACTCCACAGCCCTTTAAGTAATACAGTAGGTAGAGTAGACTAATCTGCTTTCCATACCCTCAGTTCACTTGTTTTGTGTTCGTAGCTGCCAGCTCGTAAAAGTTATTCTTTTTTTACGTACTTTTTGTTCTGCCTAATCTCTACCCCAAGAATTTTGGAATCAGTTACGACTGAATGAGAGGTGACAACTGATTCCGCGTGTAGATCTATTCACTTCTGTGATGTCTTTTCTCTGAAGAAAACAGTGAATCTGCATCAGCTGTTAAGGCTGGTTCACAATAAATCGGGAACGGAAACGACAACGAGAACGAGAACGGAAATATTGTTGAAATAAATGTATTTAAATGTGAGCAAACACAATTAACTATTGTGAATGCTCACATTTAAATACATTTATTTTAACATTATTTCTGTTCTCGTTCTCGTTGTCGTTTCCGTTTCCAGTTTATTGTGAACCAGCCTTTATACTGCTTATCAAACTGTGGCGCGATATAGCTGCTCATAAGGGTTGCGAAAAAAGGGAAATCTCTGATTAATGTGCGTCAAATAACATTCATGCAGCGATTCCCAACCTGGGATCCGCCAAAGATAATTGGTAATGGCGGACATTACATCTTGTTACCATTTAGCTACTAATATGAACTAGTAGAGAATGCAAGCCCAGATTCAAGAGTGTTCTTAACAACGATTGATCCCGACTTCAAATAGCTGAGTGCATCAAAACAGGCTCAATGTACATATTTTTTTCTCAATCGTTACCTTCAATACTAAATTTTCTTAAAATTTTGATCACGAAAAAAAAAAATTTTCTGAAGGAATACGTGAAAGATCCTAGACTATGTTGATGATGTATAGGTCTTTCAAAAATTCCAGTAAAAGAAACATACAGATACATGTATTTAATTGTATATTTTATTATGTAAATGCTTTATGGTTATAAACAAATTATGAAAATTTGATATTTTTTTACAGGTAATTATTAGCTATTTTAATATTCTGAATAGTGTTTTATAAAGTGTAATGTATGTATTTTTTTCTCGCTGTTATTTATACTCGGTTTAATATCTTTGGTCATATCGCGAGTTAATCTTTGGTTGAAAGTCCGAAGTCTTGTGTAGTATTGTTGAGACTCGTTCTATTGTTGTGAACTAGATGGCGATTGTATAAGAAAGAATTTATAAAACAATTGAAGAGTCCACTGCAAGAATGATGGATGTCATTTGGAATACATTTTGCAGGAGAATCAATTGAAAGTTTGAAATGCTTAGCACTCAAAGCTTAACTGTGATTTTCCAATCATTACTGGACAATGACTATCAGTGTTAATGCCATATAACTCTGTATGTACATTCTATATATCTTAAGCTATGCATTGACAGTCTTGGTTCATTTTCGACAAGAAAATTACATCCATCATTCTTGCAGTGGACTCTTCAATTATATTACCGGTTGTTCTTTATGGTTGTGAAACTAGGACTCTCACTTTGAGAGAGGAACATAGGTTAAGGGTGTTTCAGAATAAGGTGCTTAGGAAAATATTTGGGGTTAAGAGGGATCAAGTTACAGGAGAATGGAGAAAGTTACACAACACAGAACTGCACGCATTGTATTCTTCACCTGGCATAATTAGGAACATTAAATCCAGACGTTTGACATGGACAGGGCATGTAGCATGTATGGGTGAATCCAGAATGCATATGGAGTGTTAGTTGGGAGGCCGGAGGGAAAAAGGCCTTTGGGGAGGCCGAGACGTAGATGGGAAGATAATATTAAAATGGATTTGAGGGAAGTGGATATGATGATAGAGACTGGATTAATCTTGCTCAGGATAGGGACCAATGGCGGGCTTATGTGAGGGCGGCAATGAACCTCCGGGTTCTTTAAAAGCCAGTAAGTAAGTAAGTAAGTAAGTAAGTAAGTAAGTAAGTATATGTATGACTGATTTGTTATGAATATGATTTCGGCGATGAATGAGGCCGGTGATATTCAGGGATTTTGTGGCCCGAATTTCCTGGCATTTGCCTTACGGTTGAAGAAAAACCCTGAAAAACCACAACCAGGAAATTCATCCCGACCGGGAATCGAACCCGGGCCCTCTGCGTAAGAGACCAGCATGCTGACTCCTACACCACAGAGGTGGTCTGTATGTATATTAAACATGGACAGTTTTGCTAATTTCTTATTACAGGAGAAAAATTCGCTCCAGCGCCGAAGATCGAACCCAGGTCCTTGGTTCTACTTACCAAGTGCTCTAACCACTGAGCTACGCCGAAGTTCAATCCACAACAATATCCTCTATATGTTTTCTCCTTTAATATAATCATTGCTACCATAACAGATATATTCTGTAGGACCAAAAATTAATCTTTACGTAGATTCTTCGCCGAACAGTGCATATTACTGTGGAATCCCGTCCACCAAGTCACTCAGTTGAATGCACTCCTTGTATAATGGCAGTTGACTTAATACTCGTATATGACAACATATATGTCGAACTTGGAGTCAGGCCACAAAGGGAAAAACACTAGAGGAGAGGGATTCAATCCGGTCTTGTAGATTGAAATTCGTCTTAGCTCAGTGGTTAGAGCACTTGGTACGTAGAATAAAGGACCCGAGTTCGATCCCGTCGCCGGGGTGAATTTTTCTCCTCTAATAATCATTGTTACTATAACAGATATATTCTGTAGGACCAACAATTAATCTTTACGTAGTTTGTTAATTTAGTTTTTATAGTAGTTGAGATATAAAAAAATGAATATTACTAAATTTTTGCAGGCCAATGGTATCCCTCCCCCCTTAATATCACTATCTTCTGCTTATAATTTCGCGGGCTTAGAATGACAAGGTTCTATTTGACATTTTTAGCAAAATTGAGAATTTTGTTGCATTGAATTCTGCTACTTCACAGCTATCTACCATATAAATAAAATGCTGATATCTCAATTATTGTTCGTGATAAAGTTAGTTTGAAAAGGTTCTAATCTGCATTGACTTTATTAACAACCGAACTTATAAAATGTTCTCCTGTAAAATTTACTGAACACTAGATAGAACCTTGTCATTCTGAACCCTCGATTTACCAAGCTGTTGTATCCATTCGTTGATATTTTTCTGCGTATCTTTCTTACATAACTCCATCTGTTCCTTTTTCCATTATTTTTCTTATAATTGAACACCAAATGAATGTACTTCATGGCAAACTGCTGTTTTTTTATTTTCTGTTCATGTCCGTACCACCTTAACTGTTTTGCTTGAGTATAATCAATACTTGTGTTATACTTCTTTTCTTGAACAACAAAGTTTGTAATTTTCTCCGTTCTTTATATCCTACTGACCTGCGTAAAAACCCATTTCAGCTGCTATTTGCCCAGAATTAGTTTTCCTTTCAATTGCCGTGCTACTGAACCATATTATTATGTCGTATACCTCTCATTTTAGCGTTATAAATACTCGTTTTTCTTTGAATTCTTACATTCTTATCGTCACATGAAAATTACACATTCACTAAATAACTCCTTAAAATCGAATTATGTGTTCCTAACAGAAGAACGGAATAGCTTTGCTAAACCAGCGTTGCCAACGTTCAAACACAAAATTATGTATCGTTTTGATTCTTCATTCTTGACTACATTTTTTAACATGTTATATAATCACTAATGTACTATTAAGCTATTTAGAGTAAATAAAGAACGACTTGACTGTGTTAATATTAAAAAATTAAAGTTAACAAGTTTATGAATTATTAGGGAAACGGTTCATCACTGCATAGTGAATTACAACCATTATGAATTTTGAAAAAAAAAATATATATATATATATATATAATTTTTTGAAATCGTAAAAATATTTTTTTTTCATATAGCAGGACAGTGCTTTACAATATTAAAAAAGAATATGGTGTTAATTTACCTGATTGACTAATTTTTATGTTATTTCCATCATCTTAGAGTTCAGAAGATGATGGAAATAACATAATTTAATAGCACAGTTAAGTCGTTATTTATTTAATCTAAATAACATGGTAATAAATCTGTGTCAAAATTATGGACTTGCAGTCTAAAAATTATTGCATTTTCCACATGTTCTCTCTCTTTTATTCTATTGCTGAAACTCATGTTTACAATATTATGCTCTCTCAACTACATTGCTTAATAAATAATATATTTATTTTACTTTGTGTTAGGAGAAAATACTAATATTTGACCACTTTTTTTAAATGAATTTATTTTTATCAGACAATCTATTAAAGGTAGAGAAGTGATTTTGCATCATATTGTAGATATGACATGCATAAATACACACAAAAAAATTTCATCACAGAATGTTGGATAGTTTTTGAGTTATGTGGGAAACGCTTCATCACTGCACAGTGAACTGAATTTAAAAAAATGTAAATAATTTTTTTTTTAAATCGTAAAAATATTTTTTTCATATAGCAGAAGGACAGTGTTTTACACATACTAAGGCCGTGTCCCAAAGCTACATTTTCAGCTGAAGCGAACTGATTGTTGACTAAATAGCCGGATGTGACATCAGAAGTTACTATCCAAAGCTACGTAGTGAATAGCAGTCAAGTCCGTAGTAGCCAGTAAACGAAAATGCTTGCTTGATTGTTGACTTGTATACTGAACAAACATGGATACCTCATTAACAATCGGGGGTTATGAAATCTGATGATGCTTTGGAAATAAAATGTTAACGTTAACTTGGAACATTGACATTACTGGTATCTGCGTCACATTTTTTTAATATTGTAATATTTCAGGCCCTTTCCTTTTCCTCATTTATTTAGATTGTTGATAGCCAATAGTAATATGCGTTACAAGAGCGGTATGTTGAAGTTTTCATGTTCGAGGAAAAGTTTGAAAAAGCGAAATCTGAGCTTTTTTAATTTCCGAGAATTGAAAGAAAACATACCGCTCGTGTATCGTACATTATTTTGTGCGAATATCGTTTATTACATACCTGAAAGAGGATTTCTAATTAGTTGCAATGAAATCTCCATCTTGGTTTCTGTTCAATGACGGCAAATTTGCAAAACAAAAATATTGTGACAGCCACCTCGAGACTCGAACACGCGTCCCGCAAGAGTCGCGCGGGAGTCGACACGGGCTCCACGGTGCACTGGGGGGCGGCGCGCGACATGGAGAGGAGAGGAGAAACGGCGGCATTCTGGGCCGCGTGAGAGAGGGGAAGTAGCAGCTGGTGACTGAGCGGAGAAATCCAGTGATTTCTGGGCGTCTGTCGATTGTTCGCGAGATCGCGAACTCTCCAGAAACTATGGTTTGGGTTATAAAAGAAGAGACGCGAGTGAACTTGAGCAGTAGTTAGAGCAGTTTGAGCAGTTTAGTGAGTTGCAGTAAGCGAGTTAGTCTTGTGTAGCAGTGAAGCCAGCTTCGAGACCAGAGCGCGACTTGAGTTGTGTCCGTAACTGTGGAGCCTGAAGCCCGGAGTTCGAGTGCAGTGGACCGCAGTTGGGGGACCTGAGTTCGAAGTTCAGCGGATCGTCTCTGAAGGTCTGGGGTTCGAGATTCTGTGAACGCGAGTGACTGAGCTAGAAGAACTAGCAAAGACAAACGAGCTGTGAACTGAGAACTGACAGTTCTGTGTTGTAAATAGTGCTTTGTGAATATTAGTTAAGATTAACAGTTCATTGTTGTTCGTAATAGTCCAAGTAAATTGTCATTGTCGTCTGTGGAGAGCACTAACGAATACTGTGTTACTGTGTGGAGAGCAAATCCTATTGTTGAGATAATAAAATTACATTGTTGTTCAGTAATAAAATTTACAATATCTATCTTCAACATTGTTGCTTTAAAATGTTTTCTGTGTTTAATATACTCCAGCAGGCCGTGATATACGTCTGTCCTTTTTTTTCCCCCAGTCTATAAATGCGAACTTAAAACAAACGCCTTCCTTAATGTTACATGCATCACGAATGCAGTAACTTAATTTTTGCAAATATTTAAAAACAATAATTAACAGTGCAATTTAGGTGAAATTGCAGTGGTAAGTTTCCAATTTATAATTATTACTATATTGAACGTCTCTAAAAATAATATGTTAAAAGCCTAAAGCAGTAAAATCAATATGTCACTTAAGCGGTAAGAAGAGGGAAATTGTTATGTGTGTTAGGTTGGGAATACTGAATGTGGAATTTTAGACTTACCGCGGATTGGTTTTGTGCGGAAACCAAGCAAATACGCACGATCTCGCACAAACGTAATTTTCATAGATATCTTTTGAACATCTTTTACAATTCTACATTTTTCTACGTTTCTTTTCTAGTGTCTCAGGAAATTACCATTCAGTTCATAAACCAGAGAATTAAGTTTCTTGACCTGTTTACTGGAAAACTGTTTATAAACAAAGAATTCTAATTTCCAAAAATTACAGCTGATAACTCGTAATTAAACTGTATTAGGACACTGCCTTCTTAATTTAGTGCTATACCGTAATTTCATGACTGAGAAAAATAGTCTATGAAGAAGGCCATGATTCCAGCATACATGTTCAAAGCTCTCTAGTGTGTAGTTTACAAGTCAGCTAGTTGCTAGTTATTAGCATCTAGTATGTGGACTTGAGCTTTGAGACACGGCCTAATTTTCATTATTGTAGGCTACAAGATATAGTAATGGAGGAAAAAATGTTGAATATTTTCAAAATTTTACTGCTCTAAGCTGTACCTAACCCCTTAATAGTAATGTCATACTATCAAATCTTTACACAATCTATACTAATAATAAATCTGTAGCCGAAATTTTTCTGGTAATTTTCGATTTTCCAAAAATAATTGGTCCTAATTAACCACCCTGAAACCGAAAATCGCTTTATTGAAATTTTTGTTTGTATGTCTGTCTGTCTGTCTGTCTGTATGTTCGTTACCTTTTCACGCGATAATGGCTGAACGGATTTCGATGAAAATTGGAATATAAATTAAGTTCGTTGTAACTTAGATTTTAGGCTATATGGCATTCAAAATACATTTAAAAGGGGGGTTATAAGGGGGCCTGAATTAAATAAATCGAAATATCTCGCTTATTATTGATTTTTGTGAAAAATGTTACATAACACACGTTTCTTTAAAAATAATTTTCGATAAGTTTTATTCCTTCAAAAATGTTGATAGGACTGATATTTAATGAGATAAATGAGTTTTAAAATTAAAATAACTGCCATCTAAGGCCGTGTAATGAATTAAAAAACAAATGACTCCGTCTATAAGGGGCCTTGGACAACAACAATCGAAAGCTATGAAAGATAGCCTACAGAGAATGTTTCTGTGTTTGTATGAAGTAATATCGGAAGCTAAATTAACCGATTTGTATAATTAATTATTATTTCACCATTAGAAAGTGTAGCTTCTCTAGATGGACATAATGCTATAATGTTATTACAGTAACTTCTGATATAATATAATATAATATAATATAATATAATATAATATAATATAATATAATATAATATGTAGTATTATATAATATAATTTAAGTTATTTGAAGGGTTCAGAACTATAGTGGGCCAAGCACCATTTACTGAATACGTAGAAAACAAGGGTTAAAATTAAGTCATTATCATAATTCAATGGAAACCTATAACAAGTAAAATAAAATATACGCATTAAATCTAAATGATGTCAATCTTCATTAAACTATGGTTGCATGTAATAAAAATTAAGAAACATGTTAAAGGAATTGTCATTGCACCAAATGAGTGTCTCTGGACCAAAATGATCGCATTTTAATTATTTGGATGCAATTTAAATTAAGTAACATATTAAACGATTTATCCTTCTATCAAACACGAATGTTCCCTGGATCAAATGTCCTATTTTAATTATGTAATTAGTTTATATTTATTTCTAACGGGTGCAGCGGAGCGCACGGGTACGGCTAGTACTAAATAAACTTTCAATTACTTCTCGCACGGAAGAAGCACTTTTGGCAGTTACGAACAAATTATTGCGATTAACTGAATAGCAAACTATGATGCAAGCTTACTACTGACTGGGGAAGAATCCGGACTCTCCCTTGACAATCTGGACAGGAAGCCGGACAGATTTAAAACATTTATCCAGAGTACGAAAAGAATAGAATAAACTCAAATGTGTTTCGTTAATGCGATATTTCCTTCCTATGTAAAGCAAAGTAGAGTGAATTCAGAGGAATGAAATGGGTAACGAAAATTATCGCATTATCCTATAAATGTTATCGAACCAGGGTTAAAAATATCGCATAACGCGAGCATTTATCGCACGGTTGGCAACATTATGCTAAACTCCCATAATTCACTCTTTCACTGAACATATCGGCGTTACTATTGTGTTTCTAAACCTCAGAGACATCTGTGACAAACTTTAGGTACTAAATTAATCATTCAGTGTGTATGTGTAGGCCTATACAGTCAACTGTCAACGTCGTCGCTCTAACCTTTCTGGTTATGTGGATGTAGTATTCGCAGATGTTTATCTTGAAAGCAGTCAGAGAAATGGGGAACACGAAAAGGTAAATAGGCTATGTGCTAAGTATTTATAATCTACTCTTATATGTTCAGCATAAGAAATGAAAAGTTTATGCAAAGCAGCTAAATGCAAATAGGCCTACTTTCAAGAGATCCACAAGCGTAGGTTAACCCTTAAATTGGCAAAACTTCATTTCTCACACTTGTTTATTAAACTGTGTCGGACTGTAAAGAAAATACCTATCGCAATGGCCATATTTTATATGTTGTGCAATATTGTAGTATTGTGAAATTTTAACTTTCCTACCAAGCTTTTTCCTATTGTTCTATTAAAATTATAGCATATAGCCTATTAACCTGTTGTACAGGGACATCACTTTATTTTTACCAACATTTTTAACATTAACCTGGCTATACTCGGAAACTCTGTTGCCCCCTTCCATTACAGGAGTTTGATGTTACTAGTGCAATATGTAAACAAATCAGTTTACTAGGTATAGGAGGAGAGAAAAGTAGTGTATCCATTTATGTTGTAGGGAAATACGATATTACGATTTTCAGTTTGATTATCACTTTTACAGAATTTATCAAAATACAGTAGAGTAGTAACATTTTTTTTTTCAAAAACTCAACTTTTCAGGCAGCTATGTTCGTTATGTAATGGCTACTTTATTTAGCATATTAATTATTGGTGTTAACATACAATATAGAGAGTGCATTTAAATTGAGGGGGTCATAAGTAAAGGGCTGTAAATGCACTTAAGTTACTTTTGAGAAAATGGGGTTTAAATATTTAAGTTTTCGTAAAATCGGTGAAATTTTTATTTAAATTTTAATGTGTGATGCGATTAAAATATCCCTTTGCCACTAAAATTTTAGATACTTTAGCTTACACTGGATGCACTTAACTCATGTTATTACAAATGTCACTAGCATTCCTTTGCTTCTAGCCACCTCAACTCAAAATAAGCTAATCTGAATTTTTAAATAAATTGCTGAAAATGGTTGCCGTTCATTACAATGCAAGCTTCAATTCTTTTATGCATATTATTAAAAACATTTTGAAGCATATTCCCTGAAATTGAATTTATCGTTTCTTGAATATAATTTTTTAGTACGATATTATTAATATAGGTTCTTTCTTCTACAGAAAACGCAATCATATTTATGAAACACACTATACACTGCAGTGTTTACTTCAGTGCTTGAAGACTTCGAATGCAACAACGGCCGTAAGTTTGTGTGTCTGACGGGAGAAAGGACATTAGTGAAGGGGTGTGAGTGAAGTACATTCAGAAATGCAGGCACAATAAAAATGCAAGTAAAAATAAAATGATGTCCCTGTATCATATATGATACATTGCCAATTTAAGGGTGAAAACTCTTATAAACATAATCATAAATTTACTCAAATCGTAGTACGAAATACGCAAGTAATAGAGTTTTTTCGTTATTTTAAACTTTTATTTGAAATATTACTTTATTACAGTCTTTCGTAAGTCAGTTTTATTGGGATTATAATTCACGTACTGTTTACTAGTGAAGAAATAAGATTAGATTAGTAGTAGTAGTAGTAGTAGTAGTAGTAGTAGTAGTAGTAGTAGTAGTAGTAGTAGTAGTAGTTAGTAGTAGCTATAAACAGTACGCGAAGCTCTTCCGTCTCGCAGAGTAGTCCAATGTTCGGTTTAATGAATGTCCGATTCTTTCTCGGATGACGATTTTGGATCATGAAAGACTAGTGCTGCTCATCGGAGTGACTACTACCGCGGAGGAATCGGAGATTACGAATAAAGCTCTCCACCGGTGATATCCAGTACTATCGTAGGTGGAACAGGGGACATACGGAGGGATGCGGTGGTTCGGAGCGAAGCGAAGTTGGAGGACGTAGAGCTCAAGGACAACCGGCGCGTACGGACTGACGGTAGTTGGAGTGGAATAAAATGGCACCAAATCGAATATCCGTCGCATGGAAATTCTTTAATTTAGTTGAAGATAATAGAAAAGTCGCACGCTGTGAACTTTGTGGGCGAATTTACTCTAAGGGAAGTGGGACTTCGAATTTGTTAGACCATTTGAAGCGATCGCACAATCGCGAACTTGAAGAAAGCACCGACAATTATGTTGGACAGCAGCTCGTACATTCAGCACAACTATCGAACAGTGCTGAGAAAGTTAAATTTGATAAACTTTTAATTCAGTTTATGTCCAATGATATGCAACCACTCAGCGTCGTCGAAGATGCTGGATTTAAATATATCGTCAAGGGTTTAAACCCAAGATATTCACTGCAGTGTCGTAACACTTTTTCTCATGTAAGTAAATAGAGCTTTAGAATTTATAAAACAGTCATATTATCGGTTGTTCTATATGGTTGTGAAGCTTGGACTCTCACTTTGAGAGAGGAACAGAGATTAAGGGTGTTTGAGAATAAGGTTCTTAGGAAAATATTTGGGGCTAAGAGAGATGAAGTTACAGGAGAATGGAGAAAGTTACACAACGCAGAGCTGCACGCATTGTATTCTTCACCTGACATAATTAGGAACATTAAATCCAGACGCTTGAGATGGGCAGGGCATGTAGCACGTATGGGCGAATCCAGAAATGCATATAGAATGTTAGTTGGGAGGCCGGCGGGAAAAAGACCTTTGGGGAGGCCGAGACGTAGATGGGAAGATAATATTAAAATGGATTTGAGGGAGGTGGGATATGATGGTAGAGACTGGATTAATCTTGATCAGGATAGGGATCAATGGCGGGCTTATGTGAGGGCGGCAATGAAACTCCGGGTTCCTTAAAAGCCAATAAGTAAGTAAGTAAGTAAGTAAATAGAGCACGTGGTTTACGTGATAAAAACATTGTGATAGTGTGCAGAAAATATAAAAAACTATTCATTATAATTTAACTAACCAGGATTCTTAGTTGCTTTTTTCAATTGGTATCTACTTTTACTTGAATATTGCAAGTTATTTTAGGCGACTTATAGATTAGATTAGATTAGATTTATTTATTTAACCTGGTAGAGATAAGGCCGTCAGGCCTTCTCTGCCCCTCTACCAGGGGATTACAACTATAACATGAACAATAAGATTATAATTAATATTAAATTTACAATTACAATTACAATAAAAATTAAAGTACGACAAGAATACCTGATTAATGAAAGCTAGACATTTTATCATAGAAGTTAAGAACAAAGAATATTTTTGTATTTACTAAATTACAAATTAAACCTACAATAACAAAATTCTATAGTGATGAAATTACCGGCAGCGTTCAGAATAAACTGCGAACGGAATTAAAGGACTTAAAAAAAACTGTTGGTCCTCCAACAGGTAAGATGGATACGTAACAGTAACAGGCCACTACGTGACAGGTGACCAATTAACTTCTGTTCTTTGGACTTATCTAACATCAAGGGAAGTCATACAGCCGACAAAATTGCTGGTTGAATTCAAGTCATTAATTCATGGAGACTAAACAACAGAGTTTCTGTCACTGTCACAGATAATGCCCCAAATATGGTTGCTGCCGTTAAAAAAAAAACAAAATTGCCATCTAGGTTGTGGTACGCACATCTTGATCCTTATCGTGAAAGTAGGAATTTATAAGACCCCAGATGTGGGTGAATTTCTCTCACACTTTTCGGCAATCGTCACTTTTTTCAAATAAGTAAATTTAACTGTTCAAAAGACTTTTGAACTCTTTTAAAAAGCGTGTTTACTTTGATTTATATATAAAAGTTCTAATAAATAATTTCGTGGTTTGGTGTGTAGACAGAGTAACATTGCGAATGAAAAACTGAAAAAAACAGAAGAATTTCAGCAAAAAAAGGACCCTCTAAGATTGATCCAGCATATTGTGTTATTGTTCCAAAGGTCCACAGTCTAGAAAAAAAGTCTTGAAATTTCTATAAAACGTAACTATCGCGACAATAAAAACATACATAACTTATATGGGATATTTAAAAGGGAACTTGAATTATATTTTAATGTTTAGATTAAAATGTTGAGTTTCATTCTGAAACTAAAGAAACGTGTGGTAATAATATAATTACGATTATCCTTTAGTTGATATCAGCTTATATTTTTTATTATAGAGGAAGAGTGACGCGTTTTAGAAGAGACAGTTCAAATACTGGCACCCTTTAACACAATGATGACAATCCTGTCCGGTGAAGAATCTGAATAAATTATTTTGGAAAGTAAAATTTAATCCATTAATGCCACACATTTCTTTTGTTCCATTCTGAAACTCTCTTAATATATTTTACGTTAAACTAAACCGATTAGAATAAGGATTGACAAAAAATGCTTGTGAATAAACAAGTATTTCCAGGAAAATTATAAATGTTTACATTAGCTACTGAAAAGCTTTACTTCTGCGTTAGTTTTCATTTAATTTTAATGTTATTAATTTGATCATTGACTTAAACTAATATGCTTTTCCACATATACTATGAATTTCTAAACTAGAAAACAAATCTGTCAGCTAACTTAGTACTTCAAGCAAAAGAAGAAAAAAAGAAGAGCCGAAGAAAGAGAGAGAGAGAGAGGTAAATAAAAAAGAGAAAACAAACAATAAAAAATTACAAATTATATAAAAGATACGCGGACGTCAGCGGACTCGAATCACTACCTGATCCGATTAAAGGAATGCTCAGCGGAAAATGTATGTCTGCGCCGCAGCACATATGCAACCCGCGCGGCATCAATCGGAGGTAACCTGAGGTCTCCGATTGAAAGCGCGCAAACAACCGCTCCGCAGAAAAACCTAGTCATAAGCAGCACTATGAAAGACAGATAAGATTGAGTTCCAAAAATCGTTAGAAGGACGCGATTATCATCGTATACGTTTCAGTTGATATTTCCGTATCTCTCCACATTGGTTGGTTGATTGATTGCATTAATTTATTAATTAATCCATCCAAAACATTATGTTTTATTTAACGACGCTCGCAATTGCCGAGGTTATATCGGCGTCTCTGGTGTGCCGGAACTTTGTCCCGCAGTAGTTGTTTTACAAGCCACTAAATCTACAGACATGAACCTGTTGCATTGTGCACCGATCTGGCCCTGGATCGAACCCAAAACCTCGGGCATAGATGGCAGCGCTATAGCAACTGGGCCAACCAGGCCGACTTCATTAATTAATTAATTAATTAATTAATTCAGCAATCCAGGAATTGAACAACACTCATCATGAAGCTGCAATCATTAGAGCTTGAGGGTGCTTTTATTTTTGTTAACAACTTTATCTCCTTAAAAATAATTTATTAGTAAAATAATAATACTCCACTAAAAATCTAATTAAAAGACATAGGCTATATTAACATCTTTTCTTCCAGTGGTAGTCAATGCATTTTGAGTTTAAAGTATGAACGTTAAAATAGTAAGTGAGTACTTATTTGCTCCTCCATTTTGTAAGTAACTGTAATTTATTTTATTCTTGTATTTGTTTACAAGTGAGATTTTATCTAAGCTTTATGCTTATTTCCTTTGTTACCGTGTCCATTAGTTGATTTATATATTAGTTATGAAGATAAATGTGCCAAAGTGTCCAATCAATGATGATCTTATTCCAGTCTAACACTTTTTTAATTAGGAAAAGTATATTTCCTTCAATTTTTACTCCATTATTGTAGTTTGAAAATGTCATCAGTGTTCCTGTAAGATGAAGTGCACTTGGTGTTCTGTCCTATATATCTGTGGTTCTGACTAGCCAGCAAGACATCAGGCGCAACGTCTTGAAAGCCGGATATTCGGTTGGATGCTCAATCTCGCCGGTTGTTGTGTGACCTGTCAAATATAAACCGGTTTTAAGAGCTGTTCTGTAGCTCTCTAATTCAAATACAGCAGTGATGTTAACGTTCCTGCTGCTTTCAGTTTCTTGATTCATTTTGATTTTACTATGCCCTTGAAGTCGGGATGAATACTCATATTATTAGCAACAGATATACGCAAAATGTTTCTCAGATTGTCACTCATCCTCAGTCTTGTTGATTTTTTTAGAAGTTTCGTAACAGAAAATGTCTGTTCACAACATACAGTATGTACTTCCAAACATGGCTATTATTCTTGCAGAATTTTGCTTCAGGTTTGCGAATTGTGAGTCCGGAAGTGCTCTGTAAAATTCTATTAGATCGGTACTTGAGGTACTGATGAACTTTTCAGGAAGCCTACAGTCGTATCTCAGGTCGGTCAATTCCATTTGCAATGTTGCATCCCGATTACTCTTAAAATCTATTGTGAATGAGGTATCAAAGACAGTGAAACCAGATTTAATTTAACTATATATCTTCTTGATGGTTGAGATTTTTTTTGGTGTATTATTAGTAAATTATTTAGATGAATGTTTATATTAGCACCCGCCCTTCTCTCTGGTAATGTTCGTTACTTGTTTTTTTATACTGTTTCAGTTTTATTTTTACTCCATACGATTCGTTCAACTATTTATTCGATCTCTTATGGCTGATTTTTTCATCCCTTTGCCACTACATTCATGCTATAGGCTTGTTTTTATGGAAGATTCATTTCGTTATATATATTTTTGATTTTAGGCTATCTTCAACAACTCCTTGACAGTCTTTTAACTGTGAATTTTCAAGACCATTGCACTCTTTTTCTAAACATTTTTAAAGCCAATATTGTTGGGAATCCAGGATAAAATACTGGTTTCTAAGATTTCATTTTTCAGTATGTGAGGTTTTACAGAAGACATTAGAATTTCATTTAGTACTGGTTAGGAATTTTTCTTTATGAGTGTTTTCCTCTTTTATGATTGATTCAGTTTCTAGAAACCGTTTTTTAGATTGTCTTCATTCACATTTGAGTTTGCCTTCGTCAATCTTGTACTATTTACTCTGAAATAATAGTATTACTTCGGAGGAAAGCTTATACCTTTCCTTTCCAAGTACTATTCTTAAAAGAAGGTAGCAAAATTATAGATTTGTCCTACTCCTAAATATACAGTAGCTTTACAGTATTGATCTTGGTAGCCCAAACTTCTTAGCAGAAGTTTCAATCTTGTGAACATCCTGTACTGGTGCAACTGGTAACATCAATTGATCTATATTTTTGATTAATTTTCCCAATTGTGCGTTTTGAGATTGCAAGGAAAATAGACCTCAAGAGTTCGACTTCCGCTGTAACCTGCGATAAATAATAGACTAATCATGAAGGATTAGTGACCAATGAATATCAGTTTAATATCATTCAAATAATAATGGACACTTAGAAATATTTAGTAATGGGCACTGTCAATCACTGTATGTCACGCGAGTTTTAGTACATTGTGATGGGTATGGCCCATTAAGACACAATAAATCGTTATTTCATTATTAAAGCCACTTGTCTCTACTGAGACAAACTAAACGGTGTTAAAAATCAAGCTTTGAACAAAATACAGAAAAAAACAAAACTTCCAATACTATTTATGACAGCAACGAACACTAAAAAATAATTAATATTAAATGATGATAAACATGGTCATGGAAATGGACACAATGAATTTTAAACTGAAGTTTCCCATACACTCTCAGGACATAGATTATGAGCGGGGATGTACAATTTTTTTTACAAATTTTTACAATATTTTACAATTTTTACAGTTTTACAATTTAGTAATTTTCTACAATTTTTTACAATTTTCTGCAATGATTTACAATATTTTGGCGAGATGTAGTGAGATGAGGTGAGGTCCGAGGATTCGCCAAATATTACCCGGCATTTGCCTATTGGTTGGGGAAAACCTCGGAAAAACCCAACCAGGTAATCAGATCAAAGGGGTTGATGCCGAGGACTCGCCATAGACCATCCGGCTTTAATCCCACGGTGGGAAAACCTCGGAAGAAACCATTCTGTGAGATCAAAGGGGGATCCAACCCAAGCCCGAACGCAGCTCCGGATCAGCAGCCCAGCGAGTCTGCCGACTGAGCTACATCGATGGCTCTACTAAAAATATACAATACATAGCCAATCAGATTATTAAATTTACAAACGCAAACGATCATTCATCAGTTGAGCTATACTCGTATGTACTTATAATACAAAACAAGTTAATTAAATTTAAGGCATAAACAATTCAATCAGTTGTGATATACAGAAATTGATAATACATATCATGCAAACTACTTCAAATTACAAACACAAACAATTTATCAATAGAGCTATACAGATTACTATTCAATTTAAAGCATATACCATTCATCGACTAAAACTATACAAACATATACAAGATAAAGTAATCAGATTAATTCAATTTACAAGCATACTTTCATTAAACTATACAAATTTTTTACAATTAATATCAAGTAGATTAATTCAATTTATAATCATAAACAATTAAATCAGTTGAGTTATACAGACTACTATTCAAATTACAGCATATACAGTTCATCGGTAGAGCTTAAGGGCCCTATTCATAGACATTCTTAGCGCGGGTTTTCGGTGGATGATCAGCGAAGTAACGTTTTTCGTATTCATGAACCAATGTCAGCGATATAATATGATATGAATCCTCTTTAGCACGCTCTACGAGCGTGCTAGCGAAATATCTATGAATAGCACCCATGCAGACTAGTATTCATTTTAAAAATGGTGCCAGTATCCTATTCGGATTTATGTGGATCTAACCATAGATATTCATCGTACGTACAACAATCGTGTGACTATTATCTTACTTGACATTACATTTTAGTCGGTAACGCATATTAACTTCGCTAAGGTTGCACCCAGTTTCAACGTGGCGGGGAGCTACGGTCCTAGGATCGGATCTTGTCAACGCGCATGGATGTTTATTCATTGTTAATGTACTTTCCTACTTTGTCTCGTGGAGATCGGAGTCGTGCTGACCTCACGTACCAGAACAAAAGTCCCACCTTGGTCTATCTAGTGTGAAATAAAAACAAATGGAAGCCCTAGCTCTTCACTCGCTGTAGTGCCATGGAGTTATTTGTTCACAACAGTATTAAGATGCAACATGAATGAATGCGTGGGTCACACGAAGCTGCTCTAGAAGTGGAGCAACAGTCAAAGAATTATTGTTCCTTTCAGAAACTTGCGAACGAGTCCCTTCTAACAGCGTATTCCGAATCTCACCGGTCCGGGGGCATCAATGACGTCACGTTGCAGCGAAATAAGGAACAAAACTGCTGGAAGGATCGATGGCTGTCATGGCGACTGTACAAGTTGTTGTCTGTGCTACGCTAGCAAAATTTTGCGAAATTTTCGTACTCCCATCTCGTTCAAAGAAAAGATAGCATAAACAATTTATTTCTTGAACTGGTAGTAATAACGGGTCCGTTGACATGTTCGCTCATAAGCCATTAACATATTGTTTTTACGTTGTGCTCATTACAAACAATACAGCAGAACTAAAGCGGAACACACCGCCATGACACAACAGTGCACGATGTTATTCGTCTGCTAATTCCCGCCCTATACAAGAACCAATCAGATTCACTGATGGCGGCTGATGGAGCCTGCCACCACCTCTGCAAGTTGATGGCACCGGTGCGACACCGGTGGAGCATCAATGACGTCATCGGTGGAATTCGGAACACCGTGATGCCATCGGATTGCTCACCGGTGAGATTCGGAATACGCTCTAAGTCAATCTGCTTCAGGCGTGAAGAGAGCTTCATCCAGTACAGCGGCTGGATATCAGTCGTTTCTCGATAGATTCACCGCCCAAGTTTCCATGCTGCCGGACCAGGTGCAGCTGTCGTCTTGAACAATAAAGAAAATTAAACAGGGCTCAAACTCGGAATTTCTTCTCTAGCCTTACGCTTTGGCACGACCTACCGCTGTTACCTGATGTATTATTTATGTTGTAACGTAAGGTAGATATCTGCACTACCTAGAAAGGCGACAGTCCACAATTTTCAATACTTGTAATATGATAGTGTGTTGAATAATCTGCCTTTTCTATTTTTCATTCAAAATTATTAAATTTAATTCTACACATTAACATCAGGAAGGCCTATGTGAACTCGAAGTGGTGTATTAAATATTGACTACCGGTAACTGTTTTAAAAATTACAAATAGTATGTTGCAAATCTAGTTTTCAGATAAAACTTCCTGTGAAGCAGACTTGAATAATTTCAAGGGAAAAATTATTCCGGGGCTGAGTACGTTCAATCAGAGGTCCCGGGATCGATATTCGGACCCGGAACAATTTTTACCTTGAAATTATTCAAGTCTGTTTCACAGCGATCTTTACCTGAAAACTAGACTTGCATAATATATACGTTACTGTAGGTACGTTAACAGAAAACCACAATTCCAAGTCACACAGTTTGTGTGCACTCCATGTGGGTCTCTGGCGTCTCGTCAGCCCATTCGAGTTGTGTGGATATAAGTGGAAAAATTGAGACGGTGTCGGGTGGAGTTCCTGGGTAGCTCAGTCGGTAGAGCGCTGGTACGTTCAATCAGAGATCACGGGATCGATATCCAGGCCCGGAACATTTTCCCCCTTGAAATTATTCAAGTAGTATGTTGTTGGTTAAAAAGAGATAGATAATCTCTTTGACTATTGTTCAACATTTATCAGAGCGGGCCCGATTTTCAATCCTAGTTGGGATAAGTTATCTGGTTGAGGTATTTTCCGGGGTTTTCCCTCAACTTATGGAGAGAAACTGGTGGATAACCCTCAGCTTTGGAATCTGGACTCGTTTCGCTGGCATTATTACCTTCATCTCATTCGGACGCTAGATAACCATAGCAGTTGTTAAAGCGTCGTAAAATAACCAATTAAGAACAATTTTTATCATTCATAACTTGTTTTAACCAAGGCTGAATTTCACGTAATATGATAATGGCTACTTGCAATGTAGTCAGCTTTCTGACAGATCTTACATGACGTGCTCTCTTATGTTACACGTTTAGGATGTTACGTACAGTTGGGCTTCTTCAGGACTACTGACCATCATGCACTGCTTTTAGAGGAAGGGTTTATGGAAGAATAATATTGATATTTAGTGCATTCTTTTACTTCTGAAAAGACTCATTTTTAGAAAGAGAAACTTGAATTTGCTTTTCGCTATTCTATTCACCGCAAGTATGAATCTTCCACGTATACACAATGTTGACCGACTGCAAGAATAAAAATATCACGTGTTCGCAATATGGCCATACTCTTTTAAAAAACTTTTTCCTTATCTTATTTGTGCAATAAGGTATAGGGCTACTGCTATATACAAGGTGCAATGAAGTATACAGAAACATGTGCTTACGAAAGAATATATAACAGACAGAGAACTTTTCAGAAAGAATATAAAACAATCTTAATAGAAGTTACTTTCAAAATTTGTACTACGTTTGAAAATTTTTGTGTATTATATCTGTTTTCTTTTAATCGAAGAAAACCTCAGCGGTGAGGAAATTACCAAATAAATAAAAACTGTCAAATAATGTCAATATCCACGTTGCCAGAGATTTGTGTTCATCTTCGCTCCTAGCGGCAGAGTTCAGCTCATAGGGACATTTTCGATGTGCTTACACTGGCGGAATCTTGCAAGATAACGAAAGCAACGGTTCACACTATGTTCGCTTTCTAATTGCCTGTTGGATGCATGTCAGTTTTTAAATTTTTTTATCTTTGAAACTATAGCGCCAATTTATTACGGATTCAGGAAGGGACTATAATCTACCACTTGCAAATTTATTTGTGAAGCCACAGGCGTGGCTCGGGCAGAAGCGCGTTTGGCTGCTGATCCGGAGTTGTGCTCGGGCGTGGGTTCGAGTCCCTGTTGCGCTGATTACCTGGTTGTGTTTTTTCCGAGGTTTTCTCGAACCGTAAGGAGAATGTCAGGTAATCTATTTCGAATCCTCGGTTTCATCACGCTTAATACCATCTATCACCAATCCCATCAACGCTAAATGACCTAGTAGTTGATACATTGTCGTTAAATAACGAAGTGAAAAGTATTTATGATAAATAATTTCATGTGAGGTACGCACTGGAATCGAGGTTCAGTGCTGTGATGCAAGGTGGAAGACTGCAGGTTCGACTCCAGTTATGGAGTTTCACCATTAATCTAATTCTAATCCATCTGGTGACACCAGAGTTATTTCCTTGAAGGTATATGAGACGAGCACATAGAACAGACATCCTACTGCTACTAATACTTTCGCATATACAAAGAAACACTATTCACTTCTATTTTTGCTTATCAATACTCTTGGAATTAGAAATTAACGCCAAAAACGTACCTGTTTGGCGGTTACTAGACCGACATAACAAACCAAATGGTTGCATACAGAGAGCAAGCCCACACGCACCATAAGCCAACTTCAGAGTTGTGGACCCCCTTTTATGTTTAAGGCATGCTAGGACCCACAACTTTAAATTTTAGTATCTGCGTAGAATTAGAAGTTGAGACGTAGGTAGCAATATTAACAACAATTAAATTGAACATACAGTATATACCTGAATCTAGATGTCATGGAAAAAATCACACCTTTTCTTGTTTCGGACAATTCTTTCCACATCTAGTTCAATATTTGCTAATTTTAGCCTTAAATCAGGTTCAACATCGAGCCAATTTCTATGTTTGTTTTTCAGGAAACAAAATATTGAAAATGTTTGTTCATAGAGATACAGTATGTGCTACAAAATGGAACTAGATGTTTCAGTGCTTTTTCATCTATTTTATTATACTCAGAAAATACCTTGACCTAAAGTGATCAAGTGTACATTCTTTGAAAAATAATTTAAATGAACCATTACAAGTAACATCAACAAGTTCATCTTGCTCCTCCTTAGACAAAGTTTTTAATTGTATTACACCATACTCGAAAGGATTTCTTATCCATTAGTTTTCAGAATGGATGGAAGCTAGTCGCTAAATCTTTCAGATGCTCAACGATGACAAATTTCCATGCTTCCACTAACAATGCAACTATTTTTTTAACGTTACGACAATATTATAGCTAAATACACAACAAACTGAGTATTAACACTGCTTAGCATTGTAACCTAAATGCATTGTTCTAATGTTACCATGGAAACAATTTTTAAAATGAAATAGAGCAACTACATGTTTCCAATATTCGTTGCATAGATTTGTTCTTCATAGGAGTATATTTATTTCGCTGTTGCAATTTAGGTATTAATAAAGTAAGAAGACTAATAATTAAGTAAACATAAATAAAAGCAATATGAAATAGACGTATATAACCCACGGTTTGCAAACACAATCCAGCAAATTACCAACAGGCTCTGAAAAAAATAGATCGATGCTAGTTGTAGGCCTATTTCTCTTACAGCTATATTGCTATGTATAGAAGAGTGAGAAAATAATCTTTGTCATTACTTTACATTGTATTATTTTTCTACCTGATAGTTTCTTCTTAGTACGAACAACAACTTCAACAGCAAATTTGTTTTTAGACTTCGCGTCCTGATTAGATTCACCTACCCGGAAATATGTCAATCGCTTATGTAGATGTTGGTTGGGCATAAATGTCATAAGTATGCGTAGGTGGAGACGGGTTACAGTTTGATTCACAGTGATCTGCTCTCTAAAGAGAAATAAATTCTTAACACCTCTGAATACAAGCCACTTTCTTGCGCACAACGAACTCAGGAATAAGTTAAGCGTGTTCCTGATAAATTTTGTGATTTACTCAATTCGTTTCAACAAACTTGATCCATTCCGAATTTAATGTTTTTAGTATTAACCAAATATATAAATATTCTTAAATGAAATGTCTGTGATGAAAACCTAATTAATTTTGTAGCTCAAACCCATAAAATAAAATTTTTACTTTAATTGAACCTTAAATCTACACATCGAATGGTTTACTACAGGGACATCATTTTATTTTTACTTCAATTTTTATTGCACCTGAGTTTTTTAATATACTTCACTCCCACCCCTTCTACTAATGAAGTTCAACCGTCCTCACAGATCCAAGACCGCCTTACGGTCATAGGAAACAGTAGGCCTATGTTCCAAAAATATGTTCGCATTTTCCAGTGACGAAAGAGCTTTCAATATTGAATCATTTTCGCACAGGTACTGTCGTCTATTTGCCTACGTCGTATTCCGGTTTCCCCACCAGCTTTTATTCGCCAGCTAGTGGCTGGGCTGTCTTAGCTCTTTTCTGAGAACATTAATTTCTGTTAGGAATTGGACGTCTACGTAATATTATACAACTGTTTAAAATAACTTCAATAAAAGGGCCTCGTTTAGTAATTAACTGTCACGTGATTCCCCCCCCCCTTTCTACGAACCTGCGACATAACCACTTAGACGGGCAGTACACAGCATGTCTGAGTAATTTTATCTATTCGGATCGGGCAGAAGTGAAGATTGAATTTACACTACGTAAAGTACTCTTTTATAGAGTAGGTACAGAATTATTTTAAAACATGAGTTACTGGTATGAAGGACGAAACTGGTAATTGGGATTAGGTGCAATAGGCTATAGTGCAATAATATGCACATTAGAACTGAAGCATGTATCGAAATGAACGGCCACAATAGCCTACACTGTATAATGAATACGTCCATATGGACAGCTCAGTTCGTGAGTAAAAACACTCATTGTTAATGCTGTACTGTATTTTGATTAAACAAAAACCTAATGAAAATTATCAAACTTAAAAGCGTGATATTTCCTAGTTTACGTAAATTGATGAACTACTTTTTATTCCTCCTATACCTAGTAAAGTGATTTGTTTGTATGTTACGCCAGTATCATCGAACTCCAGTCGTGGAAGAGGGTAGCAAACTGTGTTTTGGTTCTCAACAAGGCATAGCCAGGTTAATATTAGAAATGTTAGTAAAAATAAAATTATGCCCCTGTATAATCCATCACTGAGCAATGCTTACCTTCTTGTCTGTTCATATCGGATCAAAACATTGCTGTCTCAGCCGGGGAAGGTAGAGTGGGGAGTAAAGGGGTAATTAGGAGTGACTCAATTGAGGTATTAGTGCTCAGACCCGCCCTAATCTAACCCACTCTAATCTTGTCACATAGGTTGGCCTTATATCACTTAATGTCCCCTCATGGAACTTAATCTAACCTTTAATTCGCGTTATTTACGGAAATAAAAGCCGGCGGAAGGTAAAACACTGTGCAAAACTAAACTGATGGTAGATACCAATAATGTATGTCAAATATGGTAAACTTACTGTGCCATTAAAGTAGATAATAATTTACGGAATAATTAAAATTAAACTCAAGAAACTGATTCATACTAAAAAGAATCGTGTTATGTTAATACAGAATTTCTACGTAATTACATGTGTTGATAATGCATAGTTCCGTTCTGGACCCCATTTCTTGTTAATAATCTTTATGTAGCGCTGTTCTGATCTTCTTTCAAGCACTATTTCTTCTTTATTTCAATCTATTATATAGTTGTGACAGTTTAGACGAAGATTTTAGACGAAGATATGTTTTTAATCAAGTGTTGCTTTTCCATTTCACTGTGGGTTAAAGCAAGGAGATGAACTATCACCTTTACTTTTTAACTTTACTCTAGAATATACCATTAGGAAAGTTCAGGATAACAGACAAGGTTAGGAATTGAACGGGTTACATCAGCTTCTTGTCTATGCGGATGACGTGAATATGTTAGGAGAAAATCAATAAACGATTAGGGAAAACACGGAAATATCACTTGAAGCAAGTAAAGAAATAGGTTTGGAAGTAAATCCCGAAAAGACCAAGTATATGATTATGTCTCGTGACCAGAATATTACACGAAATAGAAATATAAAAATTGGAGATTTATAATTCGAAGAGGTGGAAAAATTCAAATATCTTGGAGCAACAGTAACAAATATAAATGACACTCGGGAGGAAATTAAACGCAGAATAAATATGGGAAATGTGTGTTATTCGGTTGAGAAGCTTTTGTCATCTAGTCTGCTGTCAAAAAATCTGAAAATTAGAATTTATAAAACAGTTATATTACCTGTTATTCTGTATACTGGGTGTTCATTTCAAAGTATGTCATGACGTCACTGTTGTTGGGTCACCGATTTGAAGCGAGTTTCAGCTTATATGTCAGAGAAGTTGCCTATTATTTAAGGCGTTCTTCAATCTGAACTTGAGAACGGTACGGTATAACTTGAACGTCGTAGCAACAGATGGCGGTCTGTACGGTCTGTGTGCTACCATAACCTCTTTCGAACTGTGTTTTGCGCCGTCAAGTCGTACGCAGGGTATTTGTTATCATCGGTTGCGTACGGTAACATTCCACAACACAAATCAAATGCTCCTTGTCCATGTTGACCGTGGAAGTTAATGCCAACAAATACGTAAGTAATCGTCTTAACCCTCTCCCCATATCCCGACAGTACGTATTTCCAAACAGTTCACATTCCTGCCACTACCGGCGTTACCGTACGTATCGGTACGTACTCTTCAGAATGAACGCCGTACTTGCTAGGCAACTTCTCTGCCTCATAGGTTATACACCTCTGCGGAAGTGTAGGAAGATTGAATTCTCTAGGCTCATCGGCTAGCCACATGACGGCATACAGCGAGCCATGACACACTTTGAACTGAACACCCAGTATGTTTGTGAAACTTGGACTCTCACTTTGAGAGAGGAACAGAGATTAAGAGTGTTAGAGAATAAGGTTCTTAGGAAAATATTTGGGACTAAGAGGGATGAAATTACATAACGCAGAACTGCACGCATTGTATTCTTCACCTGACATAATTAGGAACATTAAATCCAGACGTTTGACATGGGCAGGGCATGTAGCACGTATGGGCGAATCCAGAAATGCATATAGAGTGTTAGTTGGGAGACCGGTGGGAAAAAGACCTTTGGGGAGGCCGAGACGTAGATGGGAGGATAATATTAAAATGGATTTGAGGGAGGTGGGATATGATGATAGAGAGTGGATTAATCTTGCACAGGATAGGGACCGATAGCGGGCTTATGTGAGGGCGACAATAAACCTGCGGGTTCCTTAAAAGCCATTTGTAAGTAAGTAAGTTAGACGACTACAAATATATATAAGATAACTCTTATTTTAAGAGTTTTTTTTAACGATTCTGCTATGTTTTTTATCAACTGATACAGATTAGCTGTTGAGCCTACTTTTGTGTTGTCATCAGCTGCAAATGATAAGTCGTTACTGAAGTGTGTATATGCTGTAATTCATATTAATAGGCAGGGAGTAATAGAAACACTGTCAGTGACATGTAGCCTCCACTGTCAGTCACAAGTAATCCTACTGCCAATGACGTGTAGCCCCACTGCCAGTGATGTTTAGTAACTCCATTGCCAATGTCATGTAGCTCCATTATCAGTGACATCTAGCCCTACTGCCAGAGATATGTAGTTGCTCCATTGCCAGTGTCACGTAGCTATACTGCCACTATCAGTGACATCTACCCCACTCTCACTATCATGTATCACACTGCCGGTTACATATAGTTCCATTGCCAGTAAAATGTAGTCCTACTGCCAGTAACATGTTGTCACACTGCTAGTGACATCTACTCACAATGTCAGTGATATGCAGTCCTATTGCTAGTAACATGTAGTCCCACTGCCAGTGACATCTACTCACATTGTCAGTGACATGTAGTCCTACTGCCAGTAACATGTAGTCCCACTGTCAGTTACATGTACTGACAATGTCAGTGATATTTAGTCCTACTGCCAGTAACATGTAGTCCCACTGCCGGTGACATCTACTCACAATGTCAGTGATATGTAGTCCCACTGCCAGTGACATCTACTCACAATGTAAGTGATACGCAGTCCTACTGCTAGTAACATGTAGTGCCACTGCCAGTGACATCTACTCACATTGTCAGTGTTACGTAGTCCTACTGCCAGTAACATGTAGTCCCACTGCCAGTGACATCTACTCATAATGTCAGTGATATGTAGTCCTACTGCCAGTAACATGTAGTCCCACTGCCAGTGAGGTCTACTCACAATGTCAGTGATATGTAGTCCTACTGCCAGTAACATGTAGTCCCACTGCCAGTGACATCTACTCACAATGTCAGTGATATGTAGTCCTACTGCCAGTAACATGTAGTCCCACTGCCAGTGAGGTCTACTCACAATGTCAGTGATATGTAGTCCTACTGCCAGTAACATGTAGTCCCACTGTCAGTGACATGTACTCACAATGTCAGTGATATGTAGTCCTACTGCCAGTAACATGTAGTCCCACTGCCAGTGACATCTACTCACAATGTCAGTGATATGTAGTCCTACTGCCAGTAACATGTAGTCCCATTGCCAGTGACATCTACTTACAATGTCAGTGATATGTAGTCCTACTGCCAGTAATATTTAGTCCCACTGCCAGTGACATCTACTTACAATTTCAGTGATATGTAGTCCTACTGCCAGTAAAATGTAGTCCCACTGCCAGTGACATCTACTCACAATGTCAGTGATATGTAGTCCTACTGCCAGTAACATGTAGTCCCACTGCCAGTGACATCTACTCACAATGTCAGTGATATGTAGTCCTACTGCCAGTAAAATGTAGTCCCACTGCCAGTGACATCTACTCACAATTTCAGTGATATGTAGTCCTACTGCCAGTAACATGTAGTCCCACTGCCAGTGACATCTACTCACAATGTCAGTGATATGTAGTCCTACTGCCAGTAATATTTAGTCCCACTGCCAGTGACATCTACTCACAATTTCAGTGATATGTATTCCTACTGCCAGTAATATTTAGTCCCACTGCCAGTGACATCTACTCACAATGTCAGTGATGTGTAGTCCTACTGCCAGTAATATTTAGTCCCACTGCCAATGACATCTACTCACAATTTCAGTGATATGTAGTCCTACTGCCAGTAAAACGTAGTCCCACTGCCAGTGACATCTACTCACAATGTCTGTGATATGTAGTCCTACTGCCAGTAACATGTAGTCCCATTGCCAGTAACATCTACTTGCAATGTCAGTGATATGTAGTCCTACTGCCAGTAATATTTAGTCCCACTGCCAGTGACATCTAGTCACAATTTCAGTGATATGTAGTCCTACTGCCAGTAAAATATAGTCCCACTGCCAGTGACATCTACTCACAATGTCAGTGATATGTAGTCCTACTGCCAGTAACATGTAGTCCCACTGCCAGTGATATCTACTCACATTGTCAGTGTTACGTAGTCCTACTGCCAGTAACATGTAGTCCCACTGCCAGTGACATCTACTCACATTGTCAGTGTTACGTAGTCCTACTGCCAGTAACATGTAGTCCCACTGCCAGTGAGGTCTACTCACAATGTCAGTGATATGTAGTCCTACTGCCAGTAACATGTAGTCCCACTGCCAGTGACATCTACTCACAATGTCAGTGATATGTAGTCCTACTGCCAGTAACATGTAGTCCCACTGCCAGTGATATCTACTCACATTGTCAGTGTTACGCAGTCCTACTGCCAGTAACATGTAGTCCCACTGCCAGTGACATGTATCTCCACTACCAGTGACATGTAGTCTCACAGTCAGTAACATATCTAGCCTACTCTGCCAGTCAGAAGTAGCCCCCTGCCTACGGTATGTACAGACCGATTATTCAGCCGTGACAGCTCAGCGATGCGAAAGAGGGGAAGTGATAGGAGGAGTGGGGAGAGTTCTGGAGTAGAGATAAGGGCGAGCGGTCGGCAAAGGAATGCAGTACAGCTTAATTGTACTGAAACATACTGCTATACCGCACGCATGACATCCGATCGCTTCCAAGATAAGCGAGTGAATAACCCATACTTCCCTTGGCGTAACTAAATGGACTCGCCTAACCAAGACGCACATCGCCTGCGACTGTCAGGACTAAATAATCGTACTGTAGTTCCACTGCTAGCGAGAAGTAGCCTCCATTGCCAGTGACATAAACAGTCCAATTGCAGTGATATCTAACCACAATTATAGTGACAAATAGCCCCCCCCCCCATTGTTAGTGACATGTAGCCCCACTTTTAGTAACTAGGTTAGGTAGTGCTTGGTGAGGGGTTAGTTTAGTTGCAAGTGACTGAAAAGTAGCCCCATTATCAATGACCAATATCAGGTAGGAGTACAATGTAATTAAAAGAGGGATATTTTGTTCTGTCTTTTTACTTTTCATATGTTTGTAGTATGTATCCACACAGAGAATAATATTTTATTTACCAATGGAGAATACCTCTATTTTTATTAAAAATACGTTTTGTAGCCTTTTTTATTTTAAGATATTAATTAAAAAAGACATCAATTTTGGGCAGCCGGAATGTGATCTTGGCTGTCACCTTTGTGCCTTTGTCCTGTGCTCAGAACTTTTATTTGACGATATTTTGTTTTCCTGGAAGACATGCTTCAGTACTGAACCATTACCATGTATCTGATAAAGTTCATGTATATTTCATCGACACACGATAACAGTGCATTTTAATATTGATTCAATAAGCATAATAAAAGCCGACGAACAAAAAATTAAATTTTCTCACATTGCTGAACTTGCATATTAGCCTAAACATTCAAATATATTTAACGATTCTTGAATTATAGCATCAAGAACTATGAAAATATAATTAATTTCCTTAGCTTTCGAAAAATAATTTTTGGTCTGTTAAGTTTAGGTTATTACTGTATATTTGTATTCATTAACTTAAGTTTTAAATAAATGAAAAATATTTGATCCTTGAATATTAAGTCAGGGTACACCACATCTTAATCATCAGGATTGTCATAGCGAAACACCAAGGTTTGTTACAAGGTTAGAGAGAGTATGGTGAGGGTTTAGGTGATAATCCGAGGTCTTCAACAGGTAGCCCCGAGGTTAGGCCAGTAATTTCAAACGTGCTATGAAGTGGTGTACCCTAGCTTAACTTTCACCGTTTACTCTAAAAATTCTTTGTTAAACTTAAGTTAATTTTCATTAACAAATTTTTTTGTCTACCGCTGTGGAGTAACGGTTAGTATGTCTGAACATGAAACGTGCAGGCCCGGGTTTAAAGCGTGGTTGGGAAAAGTTACCTGGTTGAGGTTTTTTTCCGAGGTAAGAGCAAATGCTGGATAACTTTCGGCGCTGGGTCCTGGACTCAATTCGTTGTCATCATTATCACCTTCATATCACAGAGACACTAGATAACTAGCGCAGTCGATAAAGCGTCGTAAAATAAACAAATTAAAAAAATAAAAAACAATTTTTATCGAGTGACTCTTCTGATTCATCATTCAGTAATGGTCCTACAGTCCTAGCGGGCCCATGTAAAATCCAGAAATTCTCGCAGCATAACATTAGAAATACACAAACAGTGGAACTTCGTGATGTGAAGTAAGCACTATTCGCCTAGAAAGTATAAGTTCTTGAAATTTAAAGAAGCAGTGTCGCCGTAGCAACCACAATTTGAATCTGATGTCACTCTCTTTTCTTGCCAGAATTCAGGAAAGCAGATAAGGGTGAGGAAAAACTCATACACTATAGACGTACTTAGAAATTTTGCTTGTGAATTCGAATTTTATATAAAAAAGTAGAGTAAAGGCATGTATGAATGCAGACGGATACCACTTTCAACAATTCCTATTGCACAGGCTAATACTCATATTAATAGTCATTATGTATTTCCCACTATGAACTTATAATAGATATTGAAAGTGCTGTCCATGAGTATCAATATAGGTCTGTACACGTTTTAGTTTAATTTAAAGCACTTTCACCACTTTTTGTTGCTAAATGTGCACTGGTACGCGGTAAATGCAGCTTACATTTCATCAAGTGTACGTGGGTGATCTCAATACACTGCACATTTCACTACTTTACATAAAAAAGTGGTGATATCAAGTCTGGGGAACGTGAGGGCCAGAGATTTTGAGACAATGCGTTTTATAAAAATCCCAGTCAAATGTTGTAGAAATCTGCTAGCTGTGCGTGCAGTGGCGCTGTCTTGCTGAAACGATGCGTACTTGGTTTCATTTCTTCAAGTTGGTCAATGAAATTGTACAGATTTTCAGAGAAAATACGTTCACTATTGATTGTTTCATTAAAGAAAATATGACCAACAATGCGGCGTCTGGAAATGCCAACCCTTCTGATCAACATAGGCGGAGAGGGAACTGTTTCTGTGGGGGGGGGGGCAAATCAAAACAATAGAATCCCCATATAACGGTGTTATGGGGGACATCATTTATCTCCTCCCCCCGTTATAGCTTGACCGTGGTTCAGTATATCGGAATACATACATACGTGTTCTGCCCATGGGAAGGTCTTTCATTGCAAACCCGGCATTCTCCAATCTTTCCTATTTTCTGCCTTTCTCTTAGTCTCCGCATATGATCCATATATCTTAATGTCGTCTATCATCTGATATCTTCTTCTGCCCCTAACTGTTCTCTCGTTCACCATTCCTTTCAGTGCATCCTTCTTTAGGCAGTTTATTCTCAACCAGTGACCCAACCAATTCCTTTTTCTCTTTCTGATCAAATAACGGAATATGATCATTTAATAAAAGTATTTTCGGGGAGCATGTTCCTTATAGTGTTACATCCATATTTGAGATGTTTCAGACCGAGTTGTATAGGGCTTGAACTGTAGGTCTATTACAAATTATAGGCCTAATACAGCATAACTTAAAACAATCTCCCTCTTTTTTCTCTCTCATTCAGAAACACATGCATGCATCAATAAAACTACGTAACAGTGCTAACAGAAACTTTCTTATATGAAGCTTACCTTCCTGAAGAGTATATGAAATGTAAACTCTAATGATTTTATTTAATCTCGTTTTTAAGTTTAAACATTATACGGGATCACTTTTCTTTTTTCTGCATTGTTGTGCAGTATGTTATTCATACGTCTCCAAGTAGCGACCTGAACACTTGCAAACTTCTAACACAGGCTGCTACAAAAGAAACACTGCAGTGCTTTCATTCCTCAAATGAGGCATAGAAATTATTACACATTCAGAAATTTAAAATAAATATTATAGTCCAGATACATAATCTGAAGACATTAATTTGTCAATTTTTTAGTAAGTTATTTTACGACGCTTTATTAACATCTTAGGTTATTTAGCGTCTGAATGAGATGAAGGTGATAATGCCGGTGAAATGAGTCCGGGGTCCAGCACCGATAGTTACCTAGCATTTGCTCACATTAGGTTGAGGGAAAACCCCAGAAAAAACCTCAACCAGGTAACTTGTCCCAATCGGGAATCGAACCCGGGCCACCTGGTTTCTCGACCAGACGCGCTAACCGTTACACCACAGGTGTGGACTTAATTCGTCAATTTAAGCACAGAAACTTAATCATAAACACAAGCAAATAAGATCTTTTGAATTGAATATTTTATAACGTTAATAGAAAAAAAAAAAAGAGTTCAGACAAATTTGGGGGGGGGTGCCCCTTTCCCCCCCATAATTCCGCCTATGCTGATCATGTAGTATTGTGATAAGTGAACTGTGAGGATTATCCACTACCATAATCCTGTATTCTGTTAATTGATGTAGGCCCCGTCCGTGTATATAGTAACATCAAGCACATTAATACATTTCTGCCGAATGAAATTTTGAAACCATTCTCAATAGCTTAACCGCGTTTCATAGACAGCAGCTTTCAGTTCTTGTGCTGACATTGCTTTGTAGGAGAATAATTTTAATTCTTTTCGAACAGATTTTTACACTGTTGTAAGGCGATACGTTGTGCTAACTTACGTAATGATTTTAACGGACTCTGTATCAAGTACAAATATCCAGTAGATTGTCTTCTGTCAGTATAGTAGTTGGTCTCCCGCACCGTTCGACGTCCTCCACTGAGTCGATTTCACGGAATTTATCGACAAGTGCACGAACTGCATTACAATGTGAAACTAGTGTTAATGGAATTTGTCACAACATTTCTGCTGAACCAATTCCGCACAACTATCGCCTTCATGAAACACAGGCCCTGCTCATTCTGTTACCAAAAATTATTCTCCAGGATTTGGACGTGAAATGTGTTGTTGTTTTCTTCTCAAGTCTTTCCCTTTTTATTATTTTTGTTTTTTTTTTCTTACCTTTTCCCCTTCAAATTCCTATATTTCCTATCGCCTCAAAACGGTGATCATCTTACACTTTTACTACGTCATACTACTTTTGATCAATAAAACGGTACGAAAGGACGTCTTTCAAACAATCATGGCTGCTTATCGCACAATTTTATCGCGTCCCTAGCATTTGTTTAATTTTATCGCGTCCCTAGCATTTGTTTATTTTTATCACTACCCTAGCATTTGTTTTTTTGTTTGCCAACATTTCAAACTACACTGGTCTGGAGTCAAAAAACACAAAAATAACAAACCACTCCAGTCGATGCACAGCACTTTCAAATATGACTCGCATTGGCATTCAAGAACAAGAATTAATAAAGATCACTGGTCATATATGAAGAGCACCATTCGGAAATCCTGAATAACTTGAGGGATACACCATGTACATCAACGAGTTCACTTCTTTTACGCACACGTCCAATATAACATCAACTGAACCACCAACGACTAAAACATTCAAATTTGAAAATTGTACTTTCAATAATTGTTTTTTTTAATTATTCATGTTTATTTTTTATTTCATCATCGTTAACTAAAACGTTTCTTGTTTATTTCATCATCCCTAATTAAAACTTTTCTAACACTTGTCTTTATATTATTTAGGTTATGTTTGTTATAGCTTCTGCTATATGATATTATGGATAGTCCCGTATCAGAGATTGTTTAATACTAAGATTTATTGAAAATCATCTGTCAAGTGACGTTGATTACTGGGATCCGGATGATTGAAGTGGAATGCAAATGTTTTAATAAAAATGAAACTGAATCAACAAAGCCTTCTTGACTGGTAACCGTCCACAGAGTTCAATGAAGATTCCATAGTTGGCACACCTGATAACATCACATAATTATAACACACCACTGCCATTTAGCATGCATCTAGCGTAACATTTGCAATGTTCAGATGGTACAATAATACATTAATTGAAGACAGTTGTATTTTCGTAAGTCAATTAATATTTTATTGTATTGGAATACTTCGTTACTTCTAATCTTTATATACTTTCTTCTAATCGTGTAATAGTCAATTAAATCCCACTCGAGTTTTGATTTTCTCTAGATAAATCAAAACCTCTAGTGAGATTACTGTTGATAAATTTTTATTTTTCATATTACTGATAGTTCTTATTGTCTCGCAGTTTCACATATTTCTTGGCACTGAACAAGAGAAACATCAGCAATCAACATCAATTTTAGTTAAGCAACAATTATAACGCTTTCAATGTCAATAACTGCTTTATAATTGGGAAACTAGACTTACGGGTACCTGTAATAAAAGTATTCTCCATTTGTAAAAATTGTCCGCAGAGAAGTGTTGAGATCCGAATTCTTCAACAAATAACTACAGATTCAAATGCCGAGACTTATTTGTTTTCGGAATAGCTTACCGATGTTTTGGAATAAAGATAAATAAATGATTAGAAATTACGTAAAAAGTGCGGAAGGATGAGAAGAATTGCAGTAGAAAGTAAAGAAATGCTGTAGGCCTACTTATTGTTAGTGCAGATGTACGAATTGAATATGTTAGGAGAAAATCCACACACGATTAGGGAAAACACGAAAATTCTACTTGAAGCAAGTAAAGCGATAGGATTGGAAATAAATCCTGAAAAGACTAAGTATATGATTATGTCTCGTGACCAGAATATTGTACGAAATTGAACTATAAAATTTGGAGATTTATCCTTCGAAGAGGTGGAAAAACTAAAATATCTTGGAGCAACAGTAACAAATATAAATGACACTCGGGAGGAAATTAAACGCAGAATAAATCTTTGATGGAGGATCATAAGAATACAAGTCAAAAAACTTTATTTTACAGGAGAGCAAAAAAAATTGTTTAACATCGTACATGATTTTGAAGATACTGTTATGTGCATCAGAGAATGCGGCGTTCTACAGCAGGTTTTGACTTGTTCTCTTTTTACCAGACATAGATATCGAGTTGATGACGACAAAACTGTACATATCTCAATTTCGCCAAAAATTGACTTGTACTCTTATGATCGCCCATCAAAAAAAATATGGGAAATACGTGTTATTATTCGGTTGAGAAGCTTTTGTCATTAGTCTGCTGTCAAAAAATCTGAAAGCTAGAATTTATAAAACAGTTATATTACCGGTTGTTCTGTATGGTTGTGAAACTTGGCCTATCACTTTGAGAGATGAACAGAGATTAAGGGTGTTTGAGAATAAGGTTCTTAGGAAAATATTTGGGGCTAAGAGGGATGAAGTTACAGGAGAATGGAGAAAGTTACACAACGCAGAACTGCACGCATTGTATTCTTCACCTGACATAATTAGGAACATTAAATCCAGACGCAGGGCATGTAGCACGCATGGGCGAATCCAGAAATGCATATAGAGTGTTAGTTGGGAGGCCGGCGGGAAAAAGACCTTTGGGGAGGCTGAGACGTAGATGGGAAGATAATATTAAAATGGATTTGAGGGAGGTGGGATATGATGGTAGAGATTGGATTAATCTTTCTCAGGATAGGGATCAATGGCGGGCTTATGTGAGGGCGGCAATGAACCTCCGGGTTCCTTAAAAGCCAGTAAGTAGCCTAGTAGTAGTAGTAGTAGTAGTAGTAGTAGTAGTAGTAGTAGTAGTAGTAGTAGTAGTAGCAGATGTACGAATAAAGAAGTGAAAATGTGTGGATGAATATGAAGAACTAAAGGTGGAAGTAAAGAAATGTGCTAACAAGTATAGAAGTACGGGAGTAAGCATAGAACTGCCGAAGAATGGTAAATGAATGATGGGAATCACATCCACCACCAGTGAGTTGTGAGCGTAAAATTAGCGTACCAATGAAGTACAACTTGATCCACACTCGTGACGTCATTACTGCACTTCGTATAGTAAACTTGTATTCTCTCAATACGCACCCCATTTGCGCTCTTCTGTAATAAGTAGGGCTGAAAAAGTATTGGTTATAGGCTACGCTGCATCGTACGTAGAGCTCTGTGTTTACAAAATGCTTGTGTGCACACTGGACTAGTTACTGTAGCGGCTACTTGTACAGTCCGCTCCGTATGAATGGACTCATAATGGAATTTATATTTACAGGATTACTTCTGTTTCAAATTAATTAACTCGGAACAAACATTACATTTACAAAAATATCATTCTTATCAAATAAGTCAAACACAATTTCCCCATGTTCTGAATTCAGTCGCCTAATTATTTGTTCTTTGTTGGATTTTTGTTTTGGCATTCTGATACAACATCACGTCACTTAAGCAGGTCTACTATTGAGAAGTGTCGAATGTTCACTCTCTCTGCTCCTTACAGACAGTAGAGACACTCGGAAACGGTAAACAATGTAGGCTATACAGAAATTACTATCCTGATATCCTTTAGCCCTATTAATAAGATATGACATGATATAATTATGTTAATATACAGGGACATCATTTTATTTTTGCTAACATTTCTAATATTAACCTGGCTATACCTTTGGATTAACGGTTGAGAACCGGAAACACCATTTGCTATCCCCTTCCACGGCTGGAGTTCGATGATACTGCGTAAAATACAAACAAATCACTTTACTAGGTATAGGAAGGAAGAAAAGTAGATCATCAATTTACGTAAACTAGGAAATATCGCGATTTTGAGTTTGAAAATTTTCATTAGGTTTTTGTTTAATCAAAATACAGTACAGTATTAACAATTGTTTTTACGCACGAACTGAGCTATCCATGCGGACGTATTCATTATGCAGTGTCCTATATTGTAGGCCTAATGTCTACAGCACATTAGCGAACAATATAGAGAATGAAGGTAAATTGAAAAATAATCATAATATGGTATGTAAACACATTTTTTTTAAATGGTGGCCGTTCATTTCGATACAGGCTTCAGTTCTTTGTGCATATTATCGCACTATAGACTATTGTACCTAATTCCAATTACCAGTTTCGTCCTTCGCACTAGTAACTAATGTTGAAATAATTCTGTACCTACTCTATAAAAGAGTACCTTGCGTACTGTAACTTCAATCTTCACTTCTGCCCGATCCGAAAAGATAAAATTACTCAGACATGCTATCTACTGTCTGTCCAAGTGGTTTTGTCGCAGGGTCGTAGAAAAGGGGGAAATCACGTGGCAGTTAATTATTTAATGAGACCCTTTTATTTAAGTTATTTTTACAGTTTTAATAATATTATGTAGACGTTCAATTCCTAACAGAAATTATTTTTTTTCAGAAAAGAGCTAAGACAGTCCACACACTAGCCTTTACAGAGGGGCGAGCAGAAGCCGGTGGGAGAAACCGGGATTCGACGTAGGCAAACGGACGACAGGTACTGTGCGAAAATATGATTCAATATCGAAAGTTTTTTCGTCACTGGAAAACGCGTACATATTTCTGGAACGTACTATACTCACTAACTCAGTACTATTTACTATGACCGTAAGGCGACTTTGACTGCATTGGAAGTTTACTAGTAGAAGGGGTGGGAGTGAAGTACATTAAAAAACTCAGGTACAATAAAAATTGAAGTAAAAATAAAATGATGGCCCTGTACAACTGATACTTTTTACGAAACATGACTTTTAATGTAGATGCATTTGACCCTGTTGTTTCGTTGAACATCAGACCGAACAGCATGGCCGATGGTAGCGTGCTGCCAAACAAGCTTTGTTACTCCGTGCTACACGTCCCGCCTATCACAACAGCCACTAGCTTAACATCCACAAGAGTATAAACTGTGATGCTCAACGTTTTGTTGCTATGCAAATGACGTCATAAACAGAGGAGTAACGTGTATCAGACGCTAATGTGCTTCCCACTCAATGCTAAAGAGATACAAGTACAATTAACTCGGCGTTTTGTGCAGAGCGGTAGTTCGTAGAGACTGTGTCTGTTTTGAATTGTAACTGAGTGTTTAAAATGAATATCACGCTTAAAAATAAGCACTCTATATCGGTGTTAAGATATTGAAATGTCAGCTTGTGGTTACGTTTAGGGGGTCTACAAAGCTTCGATCATTATCATATCTTAAATAAGTCCGCATCCTTGATTCTGTGGAGAGCGTATATAGTATATGCAATTCCCGGCTCCAGGTTCGTTTCCCGAAGTGGGCAATGGAAGAAATTTATATTTAGTTCATAGGACTGAGGGTCATATTCAGAAACGTCACTTGAACTTCACTTTCACTTACTTCCGACTTCAATAAGTAGAAAACGCAGAATTTGTATTCAGAGTCACAACTTAACTTACACTTTAGTCGTAACTTAGCCAAAAGCTAGTAAGATTAAAGATACGTGAAGACCAACCTTATACCTTATAATTTTTTCTAATATATGATTTTTATTGTTAATATATACATTTTGTTTATTATTTTAACAATTACTTCTGTAAGTGTTTGATTCTTAGAATTACGTGTAACTGAACTTGTTTTATATTATTATTATTATTATTATTATTATTATTATTATTATTATTAATATCATTATTATTATTATTATTAGTAGTAGTAGTAGTAGTAGTAGTAGTAGTAGTAGTAATTGTACATTGTTCCTGTATTTCTGCCATTTTTATATTTCGTCGTTGTTCCTGCAATAACTCCTATGTGACATATTTATCGATTTTCAGATTTTTGCTCTATAAATAACTTAAATAGTGATACAGAAAATAATAAAATATCCTATATGTAATTATGTTTCTTTCTTTCTTTCTTTCGAAAATGTAAGAATTGACAATCTCCTATGTACCACTGCCATAGAATGAATAAATGTGTTTTTTCTTCCTACTGAAAAGTTTTATATTTTGCACATAGGAGTTATTGCAGGAACAACGACGATTTTCTATTGTTCTTATACTGTTCTTGGAAGAGAAGGCTTTATGGCCTTAACTCTGCCACTAGAAATAAATCTACTAAATAAATAAAATAAATAAATACCTCACTTTTAGTGCTTTAATTTGCCTGAACTAATGAGTTTTGTCATCATCATCATCATCATCATCATCAACATCATCATCATCATCATCATCATCATCATCATCATCATCAAAGGAAGTTAGGCCACTGTTGACCTGTTTCGATCTCAAATCAGATGTCGAGGAGTCTCTTCAATAGTCTTTCTTGTTTCTTGTGCCTGATTAGGTGTCATTTTTAAGTAATCTACGCAATCTATTGCGTGGCATTCTGTTCATATAATGTATCCATCGTGATTTATAATTTTGTATTTTGTCGAGAACTGGGTATGTTATCTATAGTAAAGTCACAAGAGTTCTGAGTTTACCCGATTTATCTGGGAAATCTCAGACCCCAAGTGACATTTATTGGGACTATTTCGTGAATAAAATAAAAATGTAAATAATATATCCCTGAAATTCGCTCACAAAATGATAACAATTGATTAATACTTAGGCCTAACCTATTCAGACGTTAGAAGTTGAAACATATGAATATCGATTATTGCAATAAAGAAAATGGCTGTTATTCAGTAATGCTCAGGGTGCAAATTAACGGGGGAGATGGGGGGGATTTCCCCCCTATTGGAAAGTTATCCCCCTCTCATAAATTCCTATTAAAATCCTTGCCATGGTTATTTTCTATCCCTCCTCACAAAATATAATTGTTTTAATATGAGTATACTTTATAAAGTAGACTATAAAGTGAAAAAAGAAAATAACAAGCTGATGACAATCAATAACTTAGGAATTACACATCTTATCTTAAGCCTGTTCATGGATATAATTATTATGACCAAGATGCAAGACAAGCAACTCAGTGCAACCAAGCGTTGAGCAGTATGGAATGGAGATAATAATAATTTTATGTATAGTATTTTCTATCTAAGCTTCTATTCCCTCTCATTAGAAATCTTAATTCGAACCTGGTAATGCCAATTGAGAAAAGCGAAATACAGGTTTAACAATGTTATTTACAAGTACTGCGCTTTTCTCTTGTTATAATAGAAATATATTTTCATTATCTCCTGAAATCATAATTTAATTTAAACATTTTATAATACGAGTATAATTACAAATAACCTGATTAACACATTAATTATATGTGCAATTGATATGAAGGACTGTCACTTTCTTTAGATACAATGGACATGGAATTAGAAGATGGAGATGTGGATGAGGAAGTAGGATTTCGTACTTCATTTAGTACAATGGATTCATGTTCATCTATTTAAGGGGAAACAGTTGGGGACACTGACTAAACAAAAGGACGACCATACCATGCGATAAATTGATTGTGATAAATCGTGTTGGAAAAATTATCACGATGTATGACTGTGATTGGTGGGAATTCAAAGTTTCATTACATTTCATTGGTCGAAAATGGAATGACGTCATATAAACGAAATAGTCTACAATAGACTATGCTTTTTTACTTGGAGCAACCACGATTTATAATCTTTTATTTATGTACTTTATTCAACATAAGGTTAAAATTCTGATTTAATTTTCATGTAATTAATATGTTTTATCAGTGATAGGCCTAATTATGCGTGCACTAAATTCGTCCATTTCTTCTTCTTTGCCAAAAACCTAAACGACACCCAATTTATCTTTCACGTCTTCGTATTTGTAAGCAAGTGCTGAGCCATAGTGGCCCCTCCCTAAAATTCAGTTCAATTCAACGATAAGCAGCAATCCGTTGCCACTTAAGCAACAGCCTATAATTAAGTTGTTCACTAACTTAAAAATTCGTTTCTTGACGATAGAATAACTTATTTATTCGTTGGATTTCTTGTAACATAGCATCAAAATTTATATTCCCGTTTGAAATCCATCGGCGAGTTTTGAACCCGAGAACATCGGATTCAACGCCTAACATGATAACCAATGCATACGCAAGCCTTAGAGATGGATACGTTGCTCATTGTATTCGCAGTTCTTTTAATTATATTATGCCTCAACTACACTAGGGAGATAAATATTTATTGAAGTTGTCGGAGGAAACCTTTCAGCAGTCTTTCTCTCCATAACAAGAGCCGTATTCAGGAACGTCATTTCAACTTCACTTTCAGTTACACCAGACTTTAGTAGGAAGAAAACGTAGGATTTATATTCAGTCATAAGATTAAATTCTAATTCAATTATCATATAATTAATATTATCAGTATTACTTATATTTTTTGTGCACTAAACTTCGTGCCATTTCTTCTTCCTTATCGGAAACTAAACTAAACGACGTCTCATTTATTTTTCACCACATATTTGTGGGCAAGTTCTTTGATGTCGCTGTTCTTCAGTTGGTTCCCAAACAAAATATCAACAACTTGAGTAGGTTCCCCATGTTCAAATATCAACAACGTGAATAGGTTCCCCATGTTCAAATATCAACGTTAGTAGGTTCCCCATGTTCAAATATCAACAACGTGAATAGGTTTCCCACGTTAAAATATCAACAACTGAGTAGGTTCCTCATGTTCAAATATCAACAACTTGAGTAGGTTCCTCACGTTCAAATATAAACATCTTGAGTAGATTCCCCATGTTAAAATATCAACAACGTGAATAGGTTTCCCAAGTTCAAATATCAACAACGTGAGTAGGTTTCCCATGTTCAAATATCAACAACGTGAGTAGGTTCTCCAGGTTAAAATATCAACAAATTGAGTAGGTTCCCATGTTAAAATATCAACAACGTGAGTAGGTTCCCCTTGGCCAAATATCAACAACGTGAGTAGGTTCCCCATGTTCAAATATCAACAATTTGAGTAGGTTCCCTATGTTAAAATATCAACAACGTGAGTAGGTTCCCCATGTTCAAATATAAACAACGTGAGTAGGTTCTCCAGGTTAAAATATCAACAACTTGAGTAGGTTCCCCATGTTCAAATATCAACAACTTGAGTAGGTTCCCCATGTTAAAATATCAACAACGTGAGTAGGTTCCCCATGTTAAAATATCAACAACGTGAGAAGGTTCCCCATGTTCAAATATCAACAACGTGAGTAGGTTCCCCATGTTCAAATATCAACAACGTGAGTAGGTTCCCCATGTTCAAATATCAACAACGTGAGCAGGTTCCTCATGTTCAAATATCAACAACTTGAGTAGGTTCCCCGTGTTCAAATATCAATAACTTGAGTAGGTTTCCCATGTTCAAATATCAACAACTTGAGTAGGTTTCCCATGTTCAAATATCAACAACGTGAATAGGTTCTCCATGTTCAAATATCAACAACGTGAATAGGTTTCCCATGTTCAAATATCAACAACGTGAGTAGGTTCCCCATGTTCAAATATCAACAACGTGAATAGGTTCCCCATGTTCAAATATCACCAACGTGAATAGGTTCCAAAGCTGTGTGGGACGGGGATGTTAATCGATCATGTAGCAGAATAGTGATAGTGTTGAAATGTCAACAGCGGGATGAGGTGGTTGTTATTGGCTATAACGCCACCTATAATAATCGATCGTGACCCGTGGCTCCATCTATGTTAAAATATAAATACCGATCATGAGTTACAGTGATTAGCAGAGCAGTGGCAGTGTATTGCACTTAATGCTCAGTGAAAAGAGGAAAAAACTCTCAATGGTCAACGATCACAAGCTCGGTTTTCAGAAAACATTATCTGGTGGTGTGGAAAGATATACTTGTGTTAAAAGAGGATGTAACTGTTTCGTGAAACTTTCTGATTCAGATAATTGTAATGAAATGCAACGTTGAACACAACCACAACACTTGTGATATTGCAACTTTCAATAAAATTATGAAGTTATTCGACGCAGTGTGTCTGCCAAGCGCAAAACATTTTTAACCTACATGCTACCTTAGACAGTATTTGACAGTCCTAAGTCTGTATAAAATGAGAAGGGAAATGTTTTCTGGCTTGATATAGCGCGGGAACCATTTGCAGTACACAGATGAAATCAACCAGGAACCAACGCGGGTACAGCTCTGGGACGAACTGGGAACCTATTCATAGATTTGGGAACCAAATTCCAGTACGATTTTTGATGTAGGCCTCACCTTCATCTTCGATTCTCTCCCTTTCAATGGCTGTCTTTAAAAATAATAAATTTGAAGCGAAATGTAGCCCTACTTTTCGTTTTGAGCAACTATGGGCTGAAAGTACTACGTCATTATATGATGACGTCGAACTCCAAGTTCACTTGCTTTTTACTTACATTTGACTTTGTCAAGGGAAACGTAAGTATTGTCTCTGAATACGTATCCGGCACGTTATATTACCCAACTTCTGACTTCAGGAAGTC
Organism: Periplaneta americana; assembly: GCF_040183065.1. Taxonomy (NCBI): domain Eukaryota; kingdom Metazoa; phylum Arthropoda; class Insecta; order Blattodea; family Blattidae; genus Periplaneta; species Periplaneta americana. The sequence goes on from NC_091118.1 coordinate 65,502,075, forward strand.
AAGACGAAGGCCCTGAGTGTTAGTTCCTTGCCATGTATTGCCCTGTGTTGTCTCAGCGGTGGCCCTGTGCTTTGTTCTCCCTATTCTCTTCTTTTCTTTCCAGTCTCCCTTTTTGGTTTCTCTTCTCTATTTCGTCTCCTTTGCGTCGTCCTCGGTGTTGTAGCGGTTAACCATTGGATTCGAGGTTTGCGTGTTTAACCCCGGCTGAGGGCGATCTATTTTAAAGAGCGATAAAATTCCTCCAGAAAGTCCTTGTCATAGATTTACAGCACGTAAGAAAACACTGCTACCGTTAGAGGGCTCCAGGTAAAATTCATCCCTCATTTATCGCCCACTTCTATTTTCGACGATGGATAATCTATAATTCTTTTCTTCGTATGTTTTGTTTCCTTATGATTTAGTTTTCTGTGTTATGATTATTTTGATTATGTCTGTTCTTTTGTTATATTATACCGGTACTTATTCTTTTATATCTCTATGAAATGTTTGAGCTTACATTTTCTTCCTTCAAATTCTTTATCATTTAATATGTTAATGTGTATTCTCCGGCTCCACCTTCTCAGAGTTATAACGTTAATTAACAATACTCACTAGACCAATATTTTCGTCATTATGCTGTTCTGTTTTACTTACTACTATATGTCAATATTTTTGTCGTTTTGCTATTCTGTTTTACTCGCTGTGCCAATATTTTCGTCATTTTTCTGTTCTGTTTTACTTGCTATGCCAATATTTTCGTCGTTTTCCTGTTGTGTTTTACTTGCTATGCCAATATTTTCGTCGTTTTGCTATTCTGTTTCGCTTGCTATGCCAATATTTTCGTCGTTTTACTGTTCTGTATTAATTGCTATGCCAATATTTTCGTCGTTTTGCTGTTCTGTTTTACTTGTTATGCCAATATTTCCGTCGTTTTGCTGTTCTGTGTTAATTGCTATGCCAATATTTTCGTCGTTTTGCTGTTCTGTTTTACTTGCTATGCCAATATTTTCGTCGTTTTGCTGTTCTGTGTTAATTCTATGCCAATATTTTCGTCGTTTTGCTGTTCTGTTTTACTTGCTATGCCAATATTTTCGTCGTTTTGCTATTCTGTTTCACTTGCTATGCCAATATTTTCGTCGTTTTGCTGTTCTGTTTTACTTGCTATGCCAATATTTTCGTCGTTTTGCTGTTCTGTGTTAATTGCTATGCCAATATTTTCGTCGTTTTCCTGTTCTGTTTTACTTGCTATGCCAATATTTTCGTCGTTTTGCTGTTCTGTTTTACTTGCTATGCCAATATTTTCGTCGTTTTGCTGTTCTGTTTTACTTGCTATGCCAATATTTTCGTCGTTTTGCTATTCTGTTTTACTTGCTATGCCAATATTTTCATCGTTTTGCTGTTCTGTTTTACTTGCTATGCCAATATTTTCGTCGTTTTGCTGTTCTGTGTTAATTGCTATGCCAATATTTTCGTCGTTTTGCTGTTCTGTTTTACTTGCTATGCCAATATTTTCGTAGTTTTGCTGTTCTGTTTTACTTGCTATGCCAATATTTCCTTCGTTTTGCTATTGTTTTACTTGCTATGACAATATTTTCGTTGTTTTGCTTTCTGTTTTAATTAATTGATTAACTAGTGGACTTACTCGTGTTAATTATGTAAGATTTGTCCTACTTACAGCTGTTTCAGTGCTTCACGCACCATCCCAGAGCCTACTAGATCACGGCGTCATCCCGACTTCTCTGCCTGTTATGTGGGTGTGTTTGATTGGTGAGAGGTGTTGAAGAGTGGAGTCAAATAGTGTGTGTGTACTGAAATTGATCTGTGTGTTGAGAATTTGATCGGGGTGTGTTTTTGTGTGATGGACTCCACTCTTCAACACCTTTCAACAATAAAACACATCCACATAACAGGCAGAGAAGTTTCTTGATGACACCGTGATCTAGTAGGCTCTGAGGATGGTGCGTGAAGCACTGAAACAGCTGTAAGCCAGACAAGTCTTACATAAATAACACGAGTAAGTCCAGTAGTTAATAAATTAATTATATTCAAGTGTTAAAAGTAGTGTACGCAAGATTCAAAATGGATATCTGTTTTACCTGCTAGTCCAATATTTTCGTCATTTTGTTGTTGTTTTACTTTCTATGCCAATAATTTCGCCATTTTGCTTTCTGTTTTACTTGCTATACCAATATTTTCGCCGTTTTGCTGTTGTTTTCACTTTAATCCAGTACGGAATTCACGTTTGTAGGTGGTCGTGGGAACCTGACGTATCTGACTGATGATAAAACAAGACATAAACTATGTGCGTAGTGTAATAAAGCCCTACACGGATTCGTTAGTAGTCTATCTCCTGGCAGGCCAGTCAGCCAGTCGCATCGCATGTGAGTTGGGCGGGATGCGGCCTCATCGCGTGCTGAGCCTCCCACGTACTTTGCGTGACTGTTACATGTTGTATGTACGCGACTTCGAACCTCCCGGCATACAGAATTACTATGTAGGGAAGTCACACTCACACCGATGATCGCGGACCTGCGACGGCCAACGAGTTCGAACGAATTTATTTCTTCCCCCCTGTCGTTACCTATTTATGAAATTTGTCGTCGTTGTCATCGTCGTTTTTTGTAATCTTATGTTTCTTCCTCATCACTATTATCTCATTCACTTTATATTGATTACATTTATCAATAACTCGTATCCAAATTTGTCTCTCTTTCACTGTCCTTAGCAACCTAAACAACGGCTTTATTTACAGCAGTCAATTAATTTTTTAATCACTCTCTCCATGACAACAACACATTAGCAACAATAACATTAATTAATTAATTCATTCATTCCTTTCATTTATTCGTCCATCCGTCCATCCAACATATAAATCCATATCTTCTTCTTCTTTTACTTCTTCTTCTCAAGTATATGGCATGTTACGATCTCACAATTGAATTTTCAATCCAGCGCTTCTTAGAACGATCGAGAGATCTCTTCCCGTTTGGTCGATAGTGGAGCATGACTTTTGGAATTCTATCTCTACGCATGCGATGCAGATAATTTATCCAATTGTTCCGGTAATGTTTTACGTGATTAATTACAGGTTCTAGTTGTAATTCTTCCATTACATCTTCATTGCATTTGTGATTCCCATTTCGTATATCCCGGTGTATATCTCATAAATTTCATTTCATTGGCCGTTATTCTGCTTTCGTCTTTCTTCCTCCATGTCCATGCCTCACTGCCGTAACAAAGTACAGGTCTCGCCAAGGTCTTGTATAGGCGAATTCTAGTATCCCTTTGTACTAGGGAAGGTTTCATAATGTTGTTAATTATTCCCATTGTTTTGGTGTATTTAGAAATTTTCTGTGAAATGTCTACTTCACCGAAAAAAGATAATGTGTATCCGAGATATGTAAAATAATTTACTCTTTCTAATACTTTTGAATCTAAACATATTTTGCTAGGCACAGGGTATTTTCCGCAGAAGGCCATAACTTTAGTTTGTTTCTTTATTAATTTTCATAATATATTTAATTCCAATTTTGGTAAAATTAAAAATTGAACGTTGTAATTCATCTTCTGAGGATGTCACCAGAGCTAAATCGTCTGCAAAAAGTAATGAATCTAGTTGTAAATGTCTATTGAGTTGTATACATCCAATAATTGTTTCCATTCTCTAATTATTTGATATATATATATATATATATATATATATATATATATATATATATATATATATATATATATATATAATAGCAACGGCGAAAGACCGCAACCTTGTCTTACTCCTGTATGAATTTCTATCCATTGCGACAATTTATTGTCACACCTTACTGCAATTAGATTTGTTTTGTATATATTATTAGACAGTGGATGCGGGATGACTTAAGGAAAAGTGAAGTTGTTTCGTATCAGAGTATATGGCACGTGCCGCGTCGTTCGTCTTTTGTGTACCTGGCGAGTACAGCAGCGTACATAACGAAGGAACGCCGGTCCACATTGCAACGCAATGTGTGCAGTTGTGTTATCCTGCTCAAGTATTTAGTACGAGTTGAATAGTGTAGTGCTGATCCATTCATAATGTCGAAGTCAAAACGTTAAATTCGCTTAGAGATACGAAATGCAATTAAGAAGTTTGAGAGTGACATTTTATGTATTGACGAAGACAATATCGTGTGTAATGTATGTAAAATTGAAATAAAAACCAGAACTCAGGCTATAGAGAAACATTGCAACAGTACATCGCACAGGAAATGCGTTGAAATGAAATCTGAGGAACCATCTACATCATCATTCATCATTCATCATCATCATCATCATCATCATCATCATCATCATCATTTAGTTGTGCGGGTCTAAACGATACGTGCAACATGACGCTCAGTGCAAACATTCCTCTAAAGAAATTGAGTGGTCCCCATTTTAGAGTTTTTCTTAAGAAATTCTCACGATACAAAAACTGTTTAAGCGATAGGCGAAGACGATTCAGCTTCGACGACTTACGAGAATGTATCGTCGTTTACTGCAACGCTGGTAATTGCATCAATGATGACGAGGACTGAACTTGCAAGTTATGTGCTACACTACTACAGTATGTTATTTTTCTTTTCCTTCTGACTGTACGGAGATACAGTAGCATGTTGACGTCGTCTGTTTACGTTTAAAACCTGTTGAGCCAATGGTCTGAATGAAAAAAATGTAACAAATAGTAAATGTGCACCTACATTCAACGATAAGTCATCCCGCATCCACTGTCTAGATCAGCGATGGGGAAAAGGGGTGGAACGAACATAATCAGCATCTTACTCACTCCACACCTACGTCAGCAAGGTCAGGCGTATTTCGTCGTTTCCAGGTTTGAGTGTTTACAAGGCGAGTCCAAAGCTGTGCAGTGGCTAAACCCAGTAGAAACGCGATGTAATAGTTGTGTTGTTATACTCCTGCCCTAAACTAATAGGGTGCTGTTAAATGTTAATAGGACAAAACAAACGTTTACGCTTTAGTAATTAAAATGTATTTACATAAATAGAACGAAAATAATAATTGTGTTACTTCATTCGGTAAAGAGATCGAATGAGAAATGAACAAAGTAAATAGAATGCAAATACTTTTCTTGCAACGTATGAACTGTTAGCACGAATAATTAACAAATATATAAATAATGTTACAAAAGAAACAATATAATAATAATAATAATAATAATAATATTTTATTGCCTGAACAAAGATACATCTTGATTTTTTAATATAAAAATACTAAAGCACACCCAGAAAGAGTTACATACTCGTGCTCAGGGAGCATTCCACATAATGTTAAGAAATTTTATTAAATAACAGAGTAAAAAGTAAAAAAGAAGAAGAAGAAAACACATATCACAATAATTGAACTTTAAATTTTCTCTGTTAACAGCAATTTTTAATTGATTTTATAAGAATAAGAAGCATTAGCAAATTGTATGTTTAGGAATTTAGCTATTATCGTGTTATAAAACCTGGGGCCGAAGTTGTTACTCCCTTCCGAGAACACCTAAATTTCTCTGTTATATGTTTTGAGAAAAGATAACTAACACGAAGTATGTTTGTTGCTAAACAAACTGAAGCTGGCTCGTCTTTGGTTTTTAATGAATGTTTTAATTCTAACAATTTCTTGTTGCGGGATGGCCCTATTTAAAAAAGGACATAAATTAGCGTTTAATCTGTAAAACGACTACACAAAACCGTCACGATACTGTAATATCAGGATTTCTGTTATAACAATGTCACCACGATATAAATACAAATTCAAATATTTATCTGCCAAATTCTTCTCACTGTAATTCTGTTCATGGGGGGATTTAAAATGCCGGAACACACTAAACAAGGAGCAGAATACCTCCTTGTTGCACAACAAACACAATGCTTTGTTATTTCGGGGAACACAAAAGTACTTCTATTCCCATTCGTCTTTGTAAATGTATCTTTTTTACTTTGCCGTGGGACATGATTCCACCACTGATACTCGCAGACTTGTGGTCGCGATTTGGACGGAAACAGATATAGGAATGGGTAGTCTGCAAGCTAGCAGTGGGAGGGGTTCAACTATGATTGAGGGGAAGGGAACACACTGTGCTACTTTTCCCCATCGCTGGTCTAGATATTATACTGGGTGTTCATTTCAAAGTGTGTCTTGACGTCACTGTTGGTGAGTCAGCGATTTGAAGCGAGTTTCAGTTTTTATGTCAGAGAAGTTGCCTATTAATCAAGGCGTTCAATCTGAACTTGAGAACGTGTACGGTATAACTTGAACGTCGTAGCAACAGATGGCGGTCTGTACGGTCTGTGTGCTACCATAACCTCTTTCGAACTGTGTTTTGGGCGGGTAAGTCGTACCCAGAGTATTTGTAATCATCGGTTGCGTACGGCAACATTCCACAACACAAATCAAATGCTCCGTGTCCATGTTGACCGTCGAAGTTAATGTCAACAAATACTCTACGTAAGTAATGGTCTTAACCCTCTCCCCATATCCCTACAGTAAGAAAAAACTCACCTCAGTACGTGTTTCCAAACAGTTCACATTCCTGCCACTACCGGCGTTACGGTACATATCGGTAAGTACTCTTCTGAATGAACGCCGTACTTGCTAGGCAACTTCTGTAGCATATAGGTAATACGCCTCTGCGGAAATGTAGGAAAATTGAATTCTCTAGGCTCATCGGCTAGCCACATGACGACATACAGCGAGCCATGACACACTTTGAACTGAACACGCAGTATATGTTTGCTATAAGTTATAAATATTTTCACTTTTCCAAGAACAAAAGATAACGTTCGTTGGGCTGCGTTCACACAGCTCAACAAAAATGAGTACTCGAGTGTTTTCCTTGGGGATAAAAGCGACAAGTACATAGGACTGACATACTTACTGCTACAATGTTTATTATCTGCAAAGGTGGGAGCCTTAACCTCTGCTTGTTCTGTTGGCCTCGATGGCCTATAATAGGGATAGCTGGCTTTAATAATAGTGTAAACGAAACGTATTATTTGAACTCGGTAACACGCGGTTCTAGGTTTCCTGATTGAAATATGCATTGAAATATGCATAATGGATTTCTCAGCTCTGAATGCGGCCGGAAATAACACGATATATATGTGAGTGGGATTATTGATATTTTTATTATTTAGCTATTTTCTATTACTGTTCTGTGGCGATTTCTATGGAAATTGGACTTAATCCTTACCACACATCTGTTCAATTTCTAGCTTCAAAGCAGATTGCATATGGATTTTTCCATCATTATTCGTTTATAAAGTTGCGATAGAAGCGGACGAACACATCAGCGGCATCTCCGTTTGAATTATTTATTCATTTGTTTTTGTATGCATGCAGTACTTACTCAACGCTCTATATTCGGACTTTCTGGCCCAACTTCGGAGAAAGACACAGACGAATGACAAGTCTGTTTCTATTACAGGACAAAACCAAATCGAGGGACATCCATGACACAGACCACTGATGTCAAACTCGGCCACTGGTGACTCCTACCCTCGTTTCACCTTAAGCTTCTGCCCGTGACATTTCTCATTTCGCCCTCCAGTCCAACATGTCTGCTTCGCCATTAAACTCATCCACTTGAGCACCGCTGAATATAATTTACGTAGATACTTTAATCCGCAATGAGAAAATCTATTCTTACGCGGAATTACTGGTAATCATACAGGCCTATAGTCAGTGGCATATCCTGGTTTCTGACACAGGACATGCAATCATACGTGACACGAAGGCACTGATGCTGTCTAGGAGCAAGGGCGCAGGAAAAGAATGGATCCACTGCAAAGTTTCAAATGTACAGTGCCGGTCAAATATTTAAAGACCATAGTCAAATACCAACTAAAGAGGTAAGTTTGAAAGCAAATCCCGAAAAGACAAAGTATATGATTATGTCTCGTGACTAGAACATTGTACGAAATGAAAATACGAATATAAAAATTGGAAATTTGTCCTTCGAAGAAGTAGAAAAATTCAAATATCTTGGATCAACAGTAACAAATATAAATTATACTCGGGGGAGGGGGAAATTAAACGCAGAAAAATATGGAAAATGCCTGTTATTATTCTTTGAGAAGCCTTTTTCATCTAGTGTGCTCTCAAAAAAGCTGAAAGTTAGAATTTATAAATCAGTTATATTATCTGTCGTTATATATATGATTGTGAAACTTGGACTCTCACTTTGAGAGAAGAACAGAGATTAAAGGTGATTGAGAATAAGGTTCTTACGAAAATATTTGGGGCTAAGAGGGATGAGAACAATAATAAAATTTGGTATACCAGAAAAAATTTGTAGACTAATTAAATGTATGTATGAAAATTATACTTGTAATGTCATACATAAAGGTATGCTGTCAGAAAATATAACAACTACATGCGGAGTGAAACAGGGTTGTATTCTCTCTCCGATCATATTTCTGATTATTATGAATTATATTATGGAAAGGTCTGTTGGCAATGTTAGAAGAGGTATAAGATGGGGATTAAATGATACCTTGGAAGATCTGGATTTCGCTGATGATATCTGTTTGCTCTCCCATAGTTTTGGTGATATGCAGAATAAAGTTAATACTTTGTTAGAAGTAATAAAAGGGGCTCATATGAAAATAAACGTAAAGAAAACTAAAGAAATAAGATTAAATAGTAAAAAGACAGATAAAGTTATAATAAATAATAATGACATTGATACTGTTGAAGAATTTAAATATTTGGGTAGTATAATTGACAAGGATGGTGGAGCCTTTGAGGATGTAAAGAACCGAATAAAAAATGCAAATAGTGCATTTGTCCAGTTGTACTCAATATATAAATCTTATATAATATCTAGATCTAGCCTACAAAAATTAAAATCTTTAATAGTAATGGGAAGTCTTATTATATTGCTGTGAGACATGGAAAACAAGTAAAATTATACAAAATAAACTGGAAACATTTGTAACTTTGAAAATCGAGGGAATATCAGTGACAATGCTTTTTTCTTTCTCCTGTAAAATATGTTTAAATGCACACAGCGGATTTTGGAGACGCTGCGACGTTCTGTTAATAAGGCATTTTTGTTTCATTTTGTAAATCATCTCGCTACCCCCTCAGTTCTTTACATGATCCCGCATACTTTGGGAACCCACTGGTTTAGAATATGAAATGCATATTTTGCCTATCACTGGTTCAGGTTAACCACGTCCAGAGCATTAGTTTGGCTGGTGGCAGAGCCGTAGCGGCACAGCTTCCACGGCGCTTGTTGGGCAGACCTGCTGATTAGAGTTCCGCGTCACTCAAGTTAAATGGGCACATCATCACATGTGATGCTGAGATATGAGGGGATAAACGTTGAGTCATAAGGGATCATTGTAACAGAAAGAAACATGCGTACAATCTTAAACTTCTTAGAGAACAATCAAATGAGGAGTTACCATTAGTCTCTGCACCAGTTTCAAATAAACAATCACAATTTTTTCCTGGTCTCTGCGAAATGATGGTAGCTGCTAATATCCCTTTCATGGAGAAATATACTTCTAAGAAAACTCCCGTTTGACACTACTTTAAGCAATGGGATATTTAAAAATATGCTATGAAAGTACATTGCACAAAATAAGGAAAGTCGTGGCTGACAACGAAACATGGATATCTGTAGATGAACCTCTCGACTCTGCTCACAGAATTGTGCCAAATGTCACTGTAGGCGTCCTATTACCTGACAGACCTGGGGACAATTTTTTTTAACATCTGAAATATTAGGAAACTCCAACCATGATGTTATTGTAAAGCTTCTTACCCTAATCATTCCATGTCTATGCTGTGGCCTGCTGGCATTAAGAAGGGCAATGTGCTTCTTTTGGTAACACGCGGCTCCATATATGGTGAAAGCCGGCAAAGTTATTAAAACTATGTACCCCAACATCATTCATTTAACATGTCTGATTCATGGCTGTCATGCTGAGGCGATGAGAGGTTCCTTTTGCAGTGTGGATATCAAGCTGCAAAAAAAAAATATTTCAGAAGGCCTCTTCAAGACTTCGAAAATTCAAGAAATTGGTACCTGGCGTTCCAATAATAACCCGCTGGGGAACTTGGTTGAACGGAGCACTTTATTACGCTACATGCTATAAGACTGTGATCGATGCGCTTGATGACAATGAGTGCTCCTCAATAGCGATAGTAAAATTCAATAATATATCGTATTTTCGTTTTGCTCCCATCACGTCATATGGTGCTGAGCGGAGTTTTTCGCAGTACAAAAATTGTTTTACAGAAAAGAGAAGAAAACTGACATTTTACACACTTAGAATGGCTGTTGTGGTTCATTGTAATGCTGTAAACATCAACTAAGGCCCGGTTTTATAAATGGTTAATCTAAAGATTATGTTAAACCTAAGTTAAACCTAACCATGAGTTTAACTCAACGTGCCGTATTACAGAGTCTCGGTTAAATTAAACCGTAGTGGAATACGATTGGTATTACTGCTAGGAAAGAAAAGAAGACGATCACAACTGTTTAATTGTATTATTGATTTAAAATAGCCGACGCTCGTAGAGAATCTTAATTAAGAAACATCTTTGTTCTTCGATATCAGAGAGAGTATCATAAAAATAACTAAAGAGGACCAATACCGCGTACTTCAGTATGCTTGTCAGACTTAACATCAAATAGTTTCGTAATGCTGGCTGCCAACGTTATACTCCCAAACACAATGCAACCAAACTAAACCTTGCATGACCATCCGCGACGTAACAAAATCAACTGAGTAATGAAGTAATAATATTAGTGTGCGTATTTTATGTGTTGTCTAGAATATTTATGAAACAGAATTCAGTCAAACAATGAAATTATTTTTACGAGTCTAGTAAAATTAGGTAATATTATTAGTGTGTTTATAAATCAGGCCCCATAGTAAATTTTACCACACACAGTACAATGCGCAATAGATTTATAGTAGATTTACGGACACCTTCGAAATCTTCCATCGTTTTCAGTATGCTTACTACCAGAGAAAAAAAATAGTGCAGCTTAACTAGTAACTGATGCAGAGACTCAACAGAATGTTTCCAAAAATAAAAAAGAAATCATTTATCTTTTCAAATAATCTTTAAATTCAAACCCTAAAACACATATTTTTGCACTTTTCCATTTTTTTGTTGCATGTTGTATCCGAGTTTCAATTTTTCGAAACAAGATTAGGACTATAAGCCTAATTCTGAAGGTTAGGACTGTCTGCTTCGAAAACCTTAATCTGTTTTAAAACTTACGTTCATTTATGTATATTTCAATGTGGTGCACTCTATTTCGAAAAATTCTTGGCCGCCGTGGTCGTTCAGTAATATTAATCACTCACATATCGGCACTTATAAGATCTTGAAAAACATTGCAATATTCATGTGTATTGCGGGAACCGCCATCTTGCACTGTTGAGCCTTGAACTGCAGTTTAAACGGCAGAGTACTACCGATCAAGTTAAACTCAAGTTAACTCAAGATTAACTGGTAGTTAAGGTTTATAACACGAAGCAGAACGAAAAACTTCAGTTTAAACTGAACGTAAGGTTTAAACGGCGTTTATAATACCGGCCCTAGGAAAGAGAAATGAAAATAAACTCTAGTGTCAATAGAGATCAGCTATAATGTGCATATTTTGTGCTATACATTGTGTATCAGGTATGTTTTTCACCCCATGTTGTATATAGTGCATATATTGTATGCACAATCTAAGTTGTTTTTTGCCTGTCCTTCCAACCCCCCACTCGTCCACTCACTGACTCTTAACGGTCCCTGAGTTCACTACAGAGTCCTGCAGACTGGCCCTCAGCGCAGCACTGTCAGTCCTAATGCTTAAGCAGCCCAGCCCACCCAAGACCAACACTGCTTGGCGCGGCCGCTTCGTAGCCCTTCACGCTGGGTTACGCAGCCCAGCTTAGCCCACCGCACTGAGCAGTGCGGTGACGTCATCCCACCAGTTGACTGCATTCTACTCCTTTCCTGCTTGCGCTTGGCGTGTGGCATAAGTATACAGGACACAGTAAAAAATTAAAATATTTTCCACTGCTGTCGAACACAGATTTAAAAACTGTCCCTATGGTACTTTTTGAAATTTTCATCCGACTTTGTATTTTTAAACTTTCTAGCAGCGATTTTCTCCTTCACTACTTTTTATCTAGAGAGATTGTATTTTAGAAAGTATGCTTTCACGGCCGGTGTCTGTGATGAAGTTTTTCCGGGCTGCTATTACACTATCAAAGTTTTTTGCAAAGATCTTTTTATAAAATATATATTATACAATATATGACAGTATAATGGGTTTTCTTTTGTAAAAGTTCCTTTGATAAAAGATCTTTTATTAAATGTAAGTACAGCTTGTTATCTTTGATAAAAGATTTCTATACCTTGAAACAAATATGGCTGAACGCAAATATAACTAGATTGTTGCTACCACAAAAATTCTGATATCGGAGTATGAAGCAAATGAAATGTAAATAAATAATTTTTATAATATAATATTAATATTATTAGGGCGAATCCGGAAATGCATATAGAGTGTTAGTTGGGAGGCCGGAGGGAAAAAGATCTTTGGCGAGGCCGAGACGTAGATGGAAGGATAATATTAAAATGGATTTGAGGAAAGTGGGATATGATGATAGAGACTGGATTAATCTTGCACAGGATAAGGACCGATGGCGGGGTTATGTAGGGCGGCAATGAACCTGCAGGTTCGTTAAAAGTCATTTGTAAGTAAATAATATTTTATAATAATTTGTATAACTTTTCAAGTCCTCTCATTGTAGCTCTTTCAATAAGTTTAGATGTATACCTCTCTTATCACGTCTTACAATCCATGGTTTAAGCCCTGACCAGATATTTATTCATGGTGTTATAAACTTAACGCGTAAATAACAGTGTAAACAAATAGTAAACTTAACGCGTAAATATTAGTATCAACAAATCCAGGGAACGCGTGTTCATTGTTGTGGAACAAGACGTGTTAGGAGAGATTTGTTCCTAATTTTAGTTCATGTTTGATAAAATCTTCTGAAAAGATTTTATGTAGTGTAATATACCCCAAATCCTATCTTTTATGAAAGACCTTTGATGTAATATTTTAGCATAATATTCTTTGTCAAATAATTTTGATAGTGTAATAGCAGCCTCACAGAAACTGTATTTTCTTTGCGATGCACCATTATTTGAACTCATCTTGAAAAACAGAAATCAAATGTTTGAAACAGTAGCTGATCGTTGATCGAACCGTACATACAAGCACAAACCCGCATCAACTCAATTCATAAGTAACTGATAGAAGCGGAAGCTTGGGCTCATGCTTTGATACAAACAAGTCCACCGCACTAAACCGCTCCACAAGCAGTCCGCCGCGACCCGTGCGGTGGTGCAGGGTGACGGCACGGGCTAGTTCCGTGCGACACTGCTCAGCCCGTTGCGGTCAGCGAAGGGGAAGCCCGTGGATTTGGACAAATCTGCACGACTCTGGTTCACTGTCTGTCTATATATCAGTGTTGTTTGGATAAAGGGAGATACGTCATAAAAATGAGTTTGGAGATAAATGATAATTAAACTTCAGATCCTTATTGCAAATAATTTTCTACACAAATAAAACACATCAACTGCTAGTATTTTTGTTCTATTTTTGCACACCCACATGTATAATTTAACTTGTGTGTTCATCTGGGGAACAAAATTCCATCTGCAGAAAAATCACTTATCCTCCTTTACCCGAATACCACAGATATTATCCTTGTCATAGTTAACTGTTTTTTTTTCGGGTAGTAAGTTTCTAAGACTGCTTATAAGACTTTAGTTTCAACAGTTTCGTCGCTATTCAAATTCATGCCTTGGATACACCTGCCTATTGATCTAACTTTCTTAACGATTTCTTGGGAGATAAGTAACTGCTTGTACTGTTTACTTATTTTACCTAAGCAACCAAACCACACAACTGGATTGCAGTGTGAGCTCGCCGCGTTTTTGAGGTGGACAGTCGGCTACAAGCGCGTCATGGCGGAATTCAATTATACAAGAAGATGATATCGTGCGGACTGCATTCACGTGACGTAATCCCATAAAGAACAGGACGAGGTAATTGTTCCCGTGAGCCGGCTGTAATTTGAGTTGTTCTGATTACGTCACGATCACTGAATAATCACTTACTTCGCTCCACTTTCTTCTTCTGGTTTGATTTAACGTATAATATCTTAATAGTGATCTTTGATTCATTTGATTGCTAAAGGGAGCGCAGTAGCCTATTAGTCAGTGGCAAGAGAGTTACCTAAATGACAGTGTTGCCAAGTTATCGAACTTTTTTATACTACAGCCTGATCCGTTTGGGAAGACGTAAAATAAAATGACTATAAAATTTATAATAGGGGTGCTGTAGAATTCATTTAAGTTCCAATGTGATACTGAAGCATAGTTGCGCCCCACGGTCAAGTAAGATGCAGCAGGCAAAAAAGGGTCCCTGTTTTGTGGGCATAGTTGCACCCCGTTCCCATCAGGTAGAGAAAAGGGGCATGGCATAGTTGCGCCCCGATGAAATAGGTAGAGAAAAAGACACTACGGAAACTCGAGCCTCGTAATAAACCAACCTTATTGATTTCTTATTCGATTTAATATTTATTAAAATGAACACCATGAAGTTGGCAGTACTTTATTAACTGTTTTTCTACTGTTTATGCTGCGATTATCGATAGTCTACCTTAAAATGAACATCATGAGTTTGGCAGTACTTTAGTAACTGTTTTTCTACTGTTCATGCCGCGATTATCGATAGCCTACCGTAAAAATGAAAACCATGAAGTTGGCAGTATTTTATTAACTGTTTTTCTACTGTTTATGCCGCGATTATCGATAGCCTACCCTAAAATGAACGTCATGAGTTTGGCAGTACTTTATTAACTGTTTTTCTACTGTTCATGCCGCGATTATCGATAGTCTACGTTAAAATGAACATCATGAGTTTGGCAGTACTTTATTAACTGTTTTTCTACTGTTCATGCTGCGATTATCGATAGTCTACCTTAAAATGAACATCATGAGTTTGGCAGTACTTTATTAACTGTTTTTCTACTGTTGATGCTGCGATTATCGATAGTCTACCTTAAAATGAACATCATGAGTTTGGCAGTACTTTAGTATCTGTTTTTCTACTGTTCATGCCGCGATTATCGATAGCCTACCGTAAAAATGAACACCATGAAGTTGGCAGTATTTTATTAACTGTTTTTCTACTGTTTATGCCGCGATTATCGATAGCCTACCCTAAAATGAACGTCATGAGTTTGGCAGTACTTTATTAACTGTTTTTCTACTGTTCATGCCGCGATTATCGATAGCCTACCGTAAAAATGAACATCATGAAGTAGACAGTACTTTATTAACTGTTTTTCTACTGTTCATGCAGTGATTATTGATAGTCCACCGTAAAAATGAACACCATGAAGTTGGCAGTACTTTACTAACTGACATATTTAAATGAGTGAGCCGTTGGAATATGGGACCTTAGCAGTCTTGACATTTTATTAGTGATTTTCTCACTGTCTGTGGCGTATAGTGAGGTTAATTTAAAATTAATGTTAAGTTTAGTGTAAAGAGTTAACAATTCACAATGGTTCCAAGTTTCAATTTTTGAAACTCTGTACCGTAGGGTTAAGATATCGGTGTACAAACAAAAAACGCAGTTCATTTAATGTGTGTGATCGATAAAAAATGTGTTATTTTAAATAGCAAAATTGATCACATGCTAGGCCTACCTGATTTCAATGCAGCTACCATTATAATATTTTTAAGTAATTTATTTATTTTGTGTACTATGTCCATCGGGGCGCAACTATGCCATGTCCATTCTGCTACCTGATTTCTTCGGGGCGCAACTATGCCATGTTCATTCTACTACCTGATTTCTTTGGGGCGCAACTATGCCATGCCTAGGCCTCCCAATTGACCGCGGGGAGCAACTATGCCATACCGGAGTTTTGTATCATCATTGTTACCGCATAAAAAACAAAAGAAGTTACTCAGCAACGACCGAATAAACAAAATGCAGTATACTGCACAACAACGAGCGAAATGTGTTTTGAGGTTTGCTAAATTTGAAAGCGTAACGTCTGTTCAACGGCGGTTTCAACGAATAGTTCCATTTGTCTAAGAAGACAATAAATGGACTCTGCAGGTGTGTTCTATGGACTTCATATTCGTGTATTTGTACGTGACGAAGAATCCGTCAGGAATATGAATAACAAGGAGAATGCAATATGGCTATCTTTCGTGACAGTTATAAAAAATCTTGGTATCGGACATTATGGCGGACAGCTATGTGGTTGTGGTTGAAAGAATGCTGTTGGCTTTCCGCGATGTTATATGCAACAAGATTGTGAAGATCCATTTCCTGAATAGTCGCTTTAACCAATTCCCCGAGAACTATGGGATTGTTAGTGGTGGACAGGGACAGAACTGTCAAGAACTGAAGACGATGGAAGGGCGTTTCAAGGGCGATAGAACAATAATATGATGGCAGACTACTGCTGAAACATCAAACGAGATTGCTCTGAACAAGTCCACAAACGCAATACCTACAAGCGCAAATCCTTGCCTAAATAAAACCTTATTTGAACTTCTCATGCCATCCATATGAATTTTATTGCATTACCTGCCGTCTATACAAGGTGGAAGTGAAATAGCTTTTCTGATTTTCAGAGCGAATAGCTCATGTTATATGTAACGAAAAAAAAAAACTATAATATCATATTGCTGGAAAGTTGATAGTTTTTTTTAGGAAAACATGTTATTTCAGTAGTATGGACGATATTCGTGTAAATTTAATTTTAAAAATCTCTAATTTAAAGCCACTGCACGATGCGAGTTGGTTGCAACACAGCGCCTGAGAACAGCTCATCTAGCGGGACACACCGAGTTCGTTGACCTCTTACATCTGTATCATGAGAAGTGTGTGTTAGTGGCGATGTTGCCGGACTGCTGAAACTTCTAACTTAATTTTCTAATTAACCGTGGATTTAATCACGAAACGTAATATAGGTTTTCTATTCATTTCAATGTACCATTTAGTCTCTTTCAGTCTGTAAGGTTATTTCGCTTCCACTCTGTAGGTAGATATACATGCTATTTTCAAGGAAAAGGTTTGAAATTTATAATCATATTTTACTGTATTAACTGTATTAATTTAGTTGGTGTATGGTGTATTAAACATATGTTTAATACACCATACACCAACTAAGTTATTTTATTTTACCATATTTTCAAATTGCAATGCATATTGCGATGTATCTATACACTTTTATGAATACATGAAGAATATCTTCGCCAAGATGGTAACCAAGTTGCCATCAAACTTTAAATTACTGAATTAAATTTTGAAGAACTAATATTAAGGTCGAAAATTAAAATGTTTATTTGCAAAAAAAAACTGTAGCTTACAGAGAAAAACTAACTTTAGATTTGAAATCAGCACACTCAAATTAGGTTAGAACAAGTGTTGGTATCAATGCAACAAACATTTTGTTCTCAGTGCAATTTACTCACATTGAAATGCACAGCTGTCATTTAGCTCCAGTAGCATATCCCTTAATATCGTCTCCTCTTCTACTAACGACGCCATATCATCAGCAAATCTTATGCACTTTATTCTTCTTTTCCTACTACCATTTTCTGAGAACAGTTCTTCGCGAAATTCTCAAAGTAGATGTTGGAAAGGTAGCTGATAAAGGGCATCCTTGTCGCAATTCTTTCCCTATTCCACATCCCTCTGATATTAATAGTTAAACAGTTTCTACACAATGATAATTTTATATCATTTCTTCTGAGAAGGGGATAAAAAATTTAGGATGACTTAGAGTTTTATAGCCATATGATACTTTGATACTTTCTCTTTATTTCTTTGAAGTTGTATTAAGATATTATTATTATTATTATTACTACTATTATTATTATCATTATTATTATTATTATTATTATTATTATTATTATTAATAGTGGTAGTGGTAGTGATAGTAGTAGTAATAGTAGTATACGACGTATTCTGGGGTGAACGGTGTCTATATTACGAAAACATGCAAGTGTTCACTTGCTAAACACGCATATTTTGCATATTATTCTGCAGTACCTCAGTACATCTTGGAGCTACAGCAGAAATAAACTCTCGTAACTTTATCGGCTGAATGGACTTTGTGCATTTGAATTTTATAGGCAAAGAGTTTCACGTCGTTTCGAATGATTCTATTATGTTGTTGATTCTGACAAGTTGAATTGCTGAACTATATGTTTTATCGATCTATTGGAACTGTGTCAAAACTTCCGTAATACGCTGAGTATTTTCCGACGAAATGATTTCTTCTTATCTGCTATATACTGTATTTCTTGTTATCCTGTATGTTCCCTTTATTTTATTATCTTCTCTAACCTGTTTATTTTAGAACTTCTCGGTGATTCTCTGCATTCGAATTTAGCTCTAAATTCACGCTGTACCGTGATACTCTTTGTTTTATAAAATGGTTTTACAGTATACGCCTACACAAGTTCTCGTAATACATTTACGTTGTATTTCTCATTGCTTGTATTATGATTTTCTCAAGTTACTGATGAGGTACACACAAGAAACTTTGAAATAAGACGAAGAAAAAAGAAAGGACTAAAGAAGAAAGAAAGAATGAAAAACAAATACAGCGAATGACGAAAAAAATTTATAAAACAAGAACCCATTTTACTTAATTTTAAATTGTTTCGTTTGCGGTACTTATCTAATTATTATTTTTTTCACAAATTGACATAGAACACTGTACATGCATTATAATCAATGGTAATTTAATGTTTTATTTACGAAAGTAAGCATTTAAAAGTGACATGGACATTCAACTATATAGACTTCACGAACTCGGACCTATTTGAACATGACTCCATTATCATCCTAATGCTTGTAGCTGAAGTATTTACATTACATTTATTTTTATGCACATTAATACCGATTGAGAGTCGCTATAAATTTTTGCAGTGCACTCGATTTGCACATACCATTTGACAGCTGATTTAATCTCAAATAATTCAGACTGGAATATAGAACACTTGGAGGAAGTTTAAATTTTCTATGGAATGTTTATAAATCTCCAACGTAAGTCACTAATACTTATACTACATCAATTCATTAATTCATAGTTTCCTGTCGAGGATAGGTTTTTCACTGCAAACACAGTATTCGTCAATCTTCCCTCTTTTTCTCTTCCTCTTAGTCTCGGCATACGATCTATATATCTTAATGTTGTCTATCATCTGTAATATTCTTCTGCCCTGAACTCTTCTCCCGTTTACTATTCCTTCCAGTGCATCCTTCAGTAAGCAGTTTCTTCACAGCCAGTGGTCCAGTCAATTTTTTTCTCTTTCTGATAAGTTTCAACATCATTCATTCTCCACCTACTCTTTCCAACACAGCTTCATTTCTTATTCTGTCTGTACATTTCACACGCTCCATTCTTCTCCATGTCCACATTTCAAATGCTTCTAGTCGTTTCTCTTCACTTCGTCGTAATGTTCATGTTTCTGCCCAATACAATGTCACTCTTCACACATAGTACTTCACTATTCTCTTCCTTAGTTCTTTTTCCAGAGGTCCGCAGAAGATGCTCCCTTTTCTATTAAAACTTCCTTCGCCATTGCTATCCTCCTTTTGACTTCCTGGCAGCAGCTCATGTCACTATTTGTAGTACACCCCAAGTATTTGAAGCTGTCCACTTGTTCTACTCCCTTATTTCGATTATCTTCCTTATTTTCCTTCTGATAACCAGATCTTCGTCTTGTTTGCATTTATCTTCATCCCATACTGCTTACAGCTGTCACTTAGCTCCAGCAGCATGTCCCTTAATATCATCTCCTCTTGTGCTAACAACGCTATAACATCAGCAAATCTTATGTACTTTCTTGTTTTTCTTTCTGATATCAACGCCATATTATCAACAGTAATCTCAATAGAGGTTTTGATTTATCTAGAGAAAGTCAAAACTGGAGTGGGATTTAATTTACTATTACACGATTAGAAGAAAGTATATAAAGATTAGAAGTAACAAAATACTCCAATATAATAAAATATTAATTGACTTACGAAAATACAACTGTCTTCAAATGTATTATTGTACCATCTCAACATTACAAATATTACGCTAGATGCATGCTAGATGGCAGTAGTGAGTTATGATTACTAGCAATGCCTTCTCGTCGAGAAGTTATCGATCTATATCACGATGGCAGTGTTACTAGTCAAGAAGGCTTTGTTGATTCAGTTTCATTTTTATTAAAGCAGTTGCATTCCACTTCAATTATCCGAATCCCAGTAATAAACGTCACGTGACAGATGATTTTCAATAAATCTTAATATGAAACAATCTCTGATACGTGACTATCCATAATATCATATAGCAGAAGCTATAACATAACCTAAATAATATACACAAATGTTAGAAAAGTTTTAATTAACGACGATGACATAAAAAATAAACATGGATAATTTTAAAAGGAATAATTATTGAATGTACAATTTTCAAATTTGAATGTGGTTGGTGGTTCAATTGATGTTATATTGGACGTGTGCGTAATAGAAGTGGAACTCGTTGATGTAGGCCTATATGGTTTATTCAACTTATTCAGGATTTCCGAATGGTGCTCTTCATTTATTTGTAAATAGGATTTCAGAAGATGCATAGGTATGATCAGTGATTTTTATTAATTCTTGTTCTTGAATACCAATGCAAGTCATATTTGAAACTGCTGTGCATGGACTGAGTGGTTTGTAATTTTCTATTTTTTTTTTGACGTCCAGACCAGCGCAGTTTGAAATGTTGGCAAACAAAGAAACAAATGCTAGGGACGCGATAAAATTAAACAAATGCTAGGGACGCGATAAAATTAAACAAGTGCTAGGGACGCGATAAAATTGTGCGATAAGCAGCCATGATTGGTTGAAAGACGTCCTTTCGTACCGTTTTATTGGTCGAAAGTAGTGTGACGTAGTAAAAGTGTAACAGTCAGCATAATCGTATGAACTTTATTATTTTTCCTCCTACTATCACCCATCCCATGTTCTAGAAACAATTCTTTACTAAATACTCCAAGTAGATGTTGAAAAGGAAGATGATGAAGGTTCCTTGTCGTACACTCTCCCTATTTCACTTCCGTCTGAATTTCTTCTGCTATTCTGAGGGGGAAAGGAACTGGCAACCATACCTCATTATCTCCTTGCCTAGTTGTCTCATAAGTGATGCTTTTTGGTACCACTTGAGAAGTTCAGACCTGTCTTCGGACAATTGACTAAACAACAATATCCTGACTTAATTGCCTTCTCTCTTTCCAATCCACATCAAATTTCTTCAGGATTCCCAGGCCCAAATAAACTACATGCACTTCTTAATTTTTTTGTAGATATCTTTCGTCGAATATTGCATCTCTCGTACCTTTTCCCACCCTTAAGATAAATTTATCCTCTTCCAACTCTCCTTCCTCCTTAAGGCTATGGACCTGTGAAATTTCTAACCTCTACATTTTTACACCAATTAGTCTGAAACATTTATTACATATTTCTTACAATGTGGACATGTTATACACAAATTTGAACTTTGATATTCCAATTAGTTTGCTTATAATTATTATTTCTTTAAATACTGAATTACAATTGTCTCAGTTTTCAAAGTTTACACAGTTATTCTTTAAATTTATATTTAATTTATTTGTGATGGATGTGTGTAAACTATGACAAATACTTTTTATATTTTTCCAATTACTTTTTGAGAAAAAATATTTACTCTTTTAGTTCTTAACTTTTCATTTTTTTAACTTACCACATTTACAACACATGGTGATTTTATTACTTTCAATAGCATAAGAAAACATATGTGTCAGTTTACTTCATATGCTTTTGTGGACTTTTATACAACATTTAACTGAGATTGGAGAAAAACTGCATTCATTAGGGCATTTTGAATGTTACAAAATGTTGAAAATTGGAAAATCGAGAAAACGAGTATTAAAGTACAGCATGTTTATGATATACACTACCGATATTCTTCCTTCGTATACAGGTCTGCCACACATATTTTTCTTCTACATAACAGCGCGAAATATGAAGTGACTGAAAAGTAAAATTAGTTAAAATTAAGAACAAAGTCTGTCAGAATGACAGCTGAATGTCAGTTCAAAGGCTTCAGTTCCAAGCACTCGCTGGTAACTTTAAATTCGTCATAGGACCAAAATAAGCACAGATGTAGAAAACTGATACGTTATTATTTTTTAAAGTTAAAAACAAAATTTCCATTTTTAATGTTTTTTTTCGTTATTTTCACCGATCCATAGTCTTAAAATATAAACGTCGATTCTGTATTCGCAGGAGAATCTTCATCGAGTGTGATATCAGGCTGATAGTCCTGAACTCGGTACATTTCTTGGTAGTATGAAACATCAATTATAACCCAATTATTCTATATCTTAATCAGATCCCTCAATGTAGCCGGGGATAGGTGCAAACTGCATGTGACACATTCGATGTTTAGTCATGATTATTGGCGTTATGTGGAAGGATGGGAAAATTAACATAGTTTTAATTTTGGTTGCTAGCAACAACGTACTAGGCTGAAAAGTTAAGCGCTGAACATGGCTGGACGGGTTGACGTCAGCGGTAGGGCTAATCGTGTTGACTGATATGCAGAGTGTAAAACGATGTAATCTGCCAAACTTATAAATGTAGTACAACACAGCCCATTGAACGAGAAAATGTAATGTTTTGTTATATTTGTTATAGTTTGCCCAGAGAGAAAAAAATGTTTTTGAAAGAAATTGAGAACAACAAACAATATCTGAGAACACTTTCATGCAGCTACATGCTGACCCCAGTGCGGAAGAAAATTAGAAAATAAAATGCGTTACAGTATATTGTAAACTAGTTGTACCCGTGCGCTCCGCTGCACTTATTATAAATAAATATAAAGTAATTACATAATTAAAATAGAACATTGGGTCCAGGGAACATTCGTGTTTGATAGAAGACTAAATCGTTTAATATGCTACTTAATTTAAATTCTATTTAAATAATTAAAATGCTATCATTTTGGTCTAGAGATCACTCATTTGGTGCAAAGATAATTCGTTTAACATTTTTCTAAATTAGTCTTGAATGCATCCTTTAATAAATCACTCCAAATTAATAGAGTTGATTGTGCACGAAGATCATTTTTATGTTAACCTTACTGTGCATCTTTCTTTTTGTTAAGTTTATTTTATTCACGCCTTAACATCTGTGGTCATGTCGCGTGTTTAGAATGTGTGGGTACATCAGCAGGCCGCGTTTACTCTTGTTGAGTTCCTTTTTCTAATGTGTGTTGTAGATGGCTTGTGTTCATATAACTGATTATAGACTTTAATTAATGTTTTTGGTATTGGTAATTAAGGCGGTGATGAATAATGGCATGTATCTTTCCAATCCGGCATTTGCCTTTTTGACTAAGGGAAATCATGAAAAACCCCAGTCAGATTGGTCGGCCACGGGGTTTGAACCCGGAACCCCCGAATGCGTGTCCTATCAAAATTTTGCCTGGGATAAAACTTAGCAGAAATCATTTTTAAAGAAACTTTTGTTATGTAACATTTTTCACAAAAATCAATAATAAGCGAGATATTTCGGTTTATTTAATTCAGGCCCCCTTATAACCCCCCTTTTAAATAAATCATTTTGAATGCCATATAGCCATAAGTTACAACGAACTTAATTTATATTCCAATTTTCATCGAAATCCGTTCAGCCATTATCACGTGAAAAGGTAACAAACATCCAGACAGAGAGACATACAAACAAAATGTCAAAAAAGCGATTTTCGGTTTCAGTATGATTAATTATACATGTTAACACCAATTATGTTTGGAAAATCGAAAATTACCAGAAAAATTTCGCTTACAGATTTATTATTAGTATAGATTAGATTCCATTTCATTATTAAATTATTAATTTACGTTTTAATAAATATTCTTCTGGACATTCATGATAACGTACATGTAATACCTCGGGACATTTGAGGTAGTGGCATTTAATAACTGTGGGCATTTTTGATATTGGATATTTTAATGTCTTTGGACATTTAAGATAATGACCATTGAAATGTCTATGAACATATTTTATACTAGACATTTAATGACTGGGGACATTTTTGATACTGGACATTAATGATGATGGACATTTTTGCAGTGCACATTTCGCAGTGAACTCACTGACTGATAACCTCTGGATCTCTTGTAAAACCATCGCAGCATAGACTTCGTTTTCTGCTACCTTTAGTCTACCACAACGTTTTTTATCTACAATGGAGTCGGTCTCTTGGATTTTTTTAGGAGCTTCCACAGTGACGACAAATTTCAGGGTCCATATCTCAATCCATTTAGAGTTATGATTCTACTCAGTGCTCTGAAACAATCTATTACATTCATTGTAACAGAGAATAATGCCAGTTCGCAATTGTGGAGACAAAACCATTATTTTCTGGTATGAATTTACAAAATGGAAAGGATATTTTAACTCACTAAAAATAGCCTTTAATTGCTGTTTGTTTCATTCACAGTAGCAACAATAATGAACCTATTGCAGCAGAAAATAAACCCCTTTGTTTTATGAACAAGGTTGTATTATTATTTTTCTATTCTGTAGACCAGTGGTTGTCAAACTTATTAGCATTGCGGATCTCCTTTCATAGATCAGTATTTTCGCGGACCCCTTCCAAGTCGTCAATACACCGTGTCCCGCTTACTGTAGAGAGACTGAGAAATAAGTGATAATTTCAAGTATAAATGATGGTTTATTAACATACCTTTCTACATAATTTGATGTAAAAACTCTCAGAGTTTCGGAGAATACTCAGTGCAACTCGATGTGTGCGCCTTGAGTTGCTCTGCAGACATCTAAACGGTATTCATCCCCCTGCCAAGTGTTCTGTAGCATTTGTGGAATCACTAGCGCAGTTGCATTTATGATGCGTTGCCTTAGTTCCTTCAAAATGTTAGCTTGTCTCTTTGGTACACAGCATCCTTCACAAAGTTCCAGAAAAAAAGTCCAAGGAGTCAGATCGAGTGACTTGGGTGGTCAGGCAAGGAGTCCTCGTCTTCCGATCCATCTATTGGGGATTGGTCCAAGAACTCACGCACCCGTTGATGGTAATTGTATGGGGCCCCATCCTGCTGAAAAACCGATCCTGGGGGAAGTTGGTCAAAAACAAAGTTCCGTAACATATCCAGATACGTATTTCCTGTGACTATAGCCTCTACGAAGAAGAATCGTCCAATGACTCGCGTAACAGATTTTTCTTCTGCAAGCCATAGCACGCACTGAACTTTCTGTTGTAGTGTCCACGTGGTGTTTACCATAGCGTGTTTTCCTACAAAATGACGCTAAGCTTGTTTTAGTGCCCTAGCAACAAACAAACGAAAGTTACGCATGCAGTTCTTTTCAAACTTTGTTGCATAAACTTGGACAGTTTCTCTATCTTGTCAGATGTAAATCACAACGATATCTTTATCTGATTTTAAGTGGTGAGCATTTATTACTCGATCCCTCTAAGCGGGACACGGTGTAGAATGATGGTAGGTTAGATTTTGGGATTAATATTTAGAGTTCTCTATGTTCTGCATGAACTTTCAGCAAAATATAAAAAAGCTGACATTCATTTAAAAGTTCTTCTAAACAATGTCACACAATAACTCAACAAGCTCATTTTCCTCCACTTTGGTAGATTGTAAGTAAGTATCCATAGTGATAAAGGAATTTTGAAGCCATATATTGTTAGAATTAGAACCGGAAAATAATATCTGAGTTGTCTTTATCCGTATCATAATTACATTTAAGCCAACGACTCATTATAGACGAAACCCATAAAATGTTTTTGGTTATTGTGTTTAAACTTACAATCTTACACTGTTTAATAACCTCAATAGACGTCAGGATACGACAAGGATGAGGGGTGAAGAGATTATGCTTTCGTCACCACAGGGCTGTATTTTATCGCTGACGGGTAGATTTAAGGGTCAAAGTTGCAATCTTAGAAGTGGTGCATGAGCGGTAAGAAATAAATAAAATGTCTGAAAGGAATTGCAATATAGTAATTTGGTGATTTAATGTTGTAAATCGTGTTTAGTGTGATGAAAATGTGTTTAGGGGAACTTGGATATAGAGATCAGTTAGGAAGTTATAGAATTGGAAAGGATGTTGGGAAATTAAAACAATGGCTAATATAAATACCAATAGAAGTTTATTGTAAAGAAGTAAATCTTAGAAAGTGATGTAGGAAAGTTTATCAAAGATGATATTAGTGAGAGTAATTACAATTTTTGATAGTTTATTCTGAGTGTTGCTCAAGGTTAAGGAATGGGTGATCAAATTAAAGTGAACTTAATACTCATGTCAAGATTTAACAATATTATTATAATGATGTGTATTAGGAAGAAAAGAATTCCAGTGAGTAAAACCGTATGAAGTGTTAAATGTTGAGTAGGAAATATTAGTATAGTGATTTTAAATAGGATAGACAGTTAAAATTTAAGAACGATATTTTGATAAAGCAATAATGATCAACAGAATAATATACGTACTGTAAAGTAGAACGAGTAGGACGGGACGTAGAAAGACGGAATTATATATAAATTTATGTTAGTAAGAATAGAATGCTGGAAGGAACGTAAGTGTGGAACGAAGAGATGGTGGATATTTAAGATCAATAAGGAGAAATTGACTGTTTGGAGTAGGTTAGTAGCGGGAGTAGAAGAGTTATCGGAATTGCGTACTGATGGTAGGTAAATGTAATAGAAAGTTATGGTGAAACCCGTATACAGAAATGTGGTGGTGCACCATAACTGGTATAAATGTTGATGACAATACAAATAAAATGAAAGAAAATAATAGAGATGGGATTTTATTCGAAAATAACAGGTTATCGGTTAACCGGTTGTTTTTAAATTAATTTAACCTGAAGGAAGTTAACCGATAAAAAGTAACCGTTAACCAGTTATATTAAGGTTATTATTTTTTAACATTTTAAAGTCAGCAAATTAGTCAAGAAAACAAAATGAGATGTTATTTGCAACACAAATCAAAGAGCAATTCGCAATCAACTGTAAACCAACCAGAAGATAGTTAAAGAACAGCATTAGATGCTGAAGATCACCAGTGATATCCATAAACAAGGAAAAAAGTAAAGAGGTTATGGAATTGAATTTAGTTAGTTACTTCACTCACATTTGGGTTATAGGTAAGATAAATAGAAAATAACACATCGGATAATTTTTACAACGATAATCTTGATTATGATACATTTCGACGGGCAGTCTATTCTCCTATAAACAATAAATACTGAAGGCAAAATTTCTCGCTGTTTAAAATGCTCCAATAACTGCAGATATATAACCCAATCAGAGAAAGTGATGAGGTTAGGCATAATATATTATTGACATTGAATCGATCGATGTCTCATTTCATTTCGCCATCTATGGACAGATGAAGTAAATAAAGCAGTAACCCATGCTCCATCTAGGAATGGCCTACGAGACAATTTGATTACATACGGTACAAAGTAATAAAAAGATAGGTTATTTGACTGACAATAAATTTGAGATTAACTTAAAACACACTTGATTCGGTGTATATTTTAAAAAATAACCGGCCGTTCGATTATTGAGGAAAATAACCGGTTATCAGGTTAAAACGGCAAGCAAAAATAACAGGAGATTAACCTGTTAACCGCATGAAAATAATAGGGTTATCAAAATAACCGGTTATTTTTATCCATCCCTAGAAAATAATAACTTCAGTAACACACTAAAGGTGTCAGCAATTAATCGGACGAATTTATAGGTTATGCTGGCAGCGACCAATACGTTTGAAACATTGTCACATAAAAATTCCTTCTTACAGTCTTACACTGTTTAATAACGCACTCTGTCGACAAAAATAATTATTTTATTGAACGGATTTATAAGTTGTAGGCTACCAACAAAGGCCAATGCACTTCAGACTTTATTATCACATAAAAAAATAAAAATCCTTTTGAAGGAAGAAAAAAATGTCCTATCTGGAATAATCGCCGACCCCCAGAATGAGCTCCGGGACATAGCAAAGACGACTGTCAAATCTTTCGCGACTTTTGAATATGCCTGCCTGTAGATGTGGCCAAGTGAAAAGTAACAATACCAAAGACGAAGAATTAAAACAAGTAATGCAAATCACCCCCCCCCCCATTTTACAATATATCAATAATTATTACAGAACAAAATTACATGTTCGAGGAATTCAAGATTACCTAAACAAATCATCAACTACCGAAAAACAGGCAAAAGAAGAATAGAAAGACCGAAAAAAAGATGACATGAGAGCGGAACAGGCCACTTAGCCTAAATTCCCTGATAGGAAGACGACGACGACGATGCACTTTGTGAAGATTTTTTGTGTTTTTCTCAAAAAGACCTCTGCACGACTAGTCTCGTTTTTGATCTCAGTAGAAACCCTTTTATTCAAGAAGATAAGAAATATCTCCCATATCCTATGTAAACTTGAAACAAAGTTCATATTCTCTTTCTTTTCGAGGGAGGTCTGTGAAGTCTTTATTTAGGCATTAGAACTACCTGATTCAGCACTAAACTATTTCCGATATCCACATAATGACACCGGCATGTATAGTAGGAAAAACCGACATGAAAGACTTTCGTTAGAAATTATGTTTCAATATTCAGTGCATGTAAAGGATAAAATTACAGAGCGGAAACCACGCAAAATCACTCTTAGCAAGACTGCATGAGATCAAAGTACATTTATACAGGGAGTATCAAAAAGGATGGCGCAAACTTCCACGCTTGAAAGAAGAAGTTCCAGTAAACATGGGTCCGCAAACGGACCGTTTGCGAGAAAATTACGAATGTATGGTTACAAGCCGCCATTGACTTCATTGTAAACATCTTCCTTGTTAGTAGGCTACAAACTAATTTGAACTTCAGAATTTACTATTAAGTTTTTATCTGATCCATTTTCTCTGAGGCGCTGATGGACCCTTGTAAATGTACGACTTTTGGGGTGTCTTCGATCAGGACATGTTTCTTGGCACAAGTGTGCAGCCTCCCGTGCATTGCCGATAGCCCTACCATACATGAAATGCATATCCGCATACTCTTCGTTATTGTAAAGTTCCATTGTGACTACAGTACAGCACAACTGGCACTCCTCAGACAAGTGGCATGACTGATACTAGAGATGAACAAAACTTACTGCCGCTCTCGCTCGCTGTGTTCGTTGCATTTGTCTTTCGAGTCTCGTCTCGTCATTCTCGTGCGCTTCGAGTCTCGCTCATCATTCTCGAAATAGCATTTGGTTGGAAAGATTTCGTAATTTTGAATTACATACATCATTGAAATAAATAACGTTATAAATCTTTAAATGAGAAAAAAAACACAAAACAGAACAGTATCTTAATTATCATAATGTTCTGGTTCTATTATATGATATTACCTAGGTTATATAAATAGAAAAAAAAACAATTCTCAAATAAATTTGCATTTCTAAGAAACATAAAACATAACGTTAATATCATTTTACTTGAGATTGCACACTTGACCTTAAGCATACGAAAAGAAAATTCCTAGCCTTTTAATAAGGGCCTAATAATTAAATAAAGACTGGGGAACGGATTATTATACACTGAAAGGAAGAGATGATGTTTCAAATAGGCTACTTGATTGTTTATACATATATAACAGTTGCCAAAGTAGATAAAAGTTCAGTCAGGTATAAACAACTGTGGGGATTCAAGGCTGCTTGACGTTCGGGACTTCGGGAGTGATCAAACTCGAGTCTCGGAACACTCACAAGCAGTCTTTACGTCAACGACGCGACGTAGTACAGCATTGTCATGTGGGTTTTCGGCTTTGCGGGCGCCGTTCTTCTCGCTTTCTCCATCGTTGTTCATCTCTAGTGGATAGGTCTACTGTATCCGTCCTGTACGTTCTGCGTGTATGGTTTGATTACAACTCCATCTCTCGGCAACGTTCAGTTTTGTAAACAAAGAACATAGGACCGCAAGGAGTTAACTATACGATGTTACAAACAATGACGTTAGTGGCGGCTTGTAACCATATATATGCGTAATTTTCTCCCAAACGGCTCGTTTGCGGACTCATGTTTACTGGGACTTTTAAAATTATATTATCGTGTACTTTCAACCGTAAGTTTGCGCTATCCTTTTTATACATCCTGTATTTACCTATATTACACTTACGTAGTAACGTAAGTTATATTTCAATTTCATTTGAACATGTATAATTCTTGGATATAAGCAATAGTATGCCTCGTCTGTGGCTACAGTGCTAATGTGCTGACCTTCCATCCAAGCGTTCCGGGTTCAATCCCCGCTCAGGCTTGGGTAGAATTTGCGATGGACAGAATAGACATTGCAGAGAGTTTTTTTTCTGGACACTCTCCGTTTCCTCTTTCATTTTATCAACACGTTTCACTTCCCCCTCATTTCATATATTATCTCTAATACCTATGAGGACTATTCTTAAAACAGTTTCCGTTTTATTACATAAAAAATGACAGTGTGGTTACAGGATTTGTTTACAACAGTTTGAAACTACAAACTTAGATTTATTTTTCTACGTAGTTTCTAGCTAAATTGAGACACTTATCACAGCATTTGACTAGATTTTTAATACCACAGTCCTGGAGTAACGGTTAGCATGCTTGACCGTGAAACGAGAGTGCCCAGGTTCAATTCTGTTTGTGACAAGTTACCTGTTGAGGTTTTATCCGGGGTTTTCCCTCAACCCACTGAGAGCAAATGCTGAGTAACTCTCGGCGCTGAACCCTGGATTCATTTCGCTGGCATTATCACCTTCGTATCATTCAGATGCTAGATAACCACAGCAGTTGATAAAGCGTCGTAAAACAACCCACTAAAAATATCGCAGTCATAAAAGTATCCCTCTATGACTGAAGTCAACCTACGACGCTGGGCTGGAACTCTTTGTCATCATCAGAACGCTGCGATGCAAGCCAATTCTTCATATGAATAAGAAGATGGTAATCCCTAGACGCGAAATCAGGGCTGTATGGAGGATGATCAGAGACTTTCCATTTTAAGTTTTGCAGTTCGGCGCAGTATGAGGGCGGACATTGTCAAGGAAAGAAGAAGAAGAAAAAAAAATCCCAAAGCGCAACGGATTTCAACCGCTTTACAGTTTTCGCTACAATAAATCGTATCATCGATCGTATCTCACAGCTGGCGGCATTTTCAATTAGAATACATATTTTGAACACGCGTAGCACTGCAAGTAACAACCGCACGATCCTTTCTGTACCACTGCTACCACTGCTTGAAGCGAAGTAAATTAAAACTATAAAAAATATCTATCGTGTAAAATACATTACTGAATATTCTTCAGAGAGTAGAGATCTGTATTATCAATAGAATCTTAGGGACCTTTGTACATGTTAACAATACTTCCAGTATTCTATCGCCACTTAACTTTTGCGTAATGGAATTAGTGTAACTGTCTCATACACTTTGTGTGCATAATATAAATTAATACGCACCACAAAACATTCAAGCTATATCTACTTTATATGTAAAATAATACGAAATACGATTTCATTAGGGCCTGAATATAAAATTCAAACTTTGTACAAATACCAATGCAAAACAGATTGTATTTTAGTCACAGTTAAAAAAAATATTCTAATTAAAACGAAATCGTAAATCCAGTTAACTCCAATCACTACCAAGCCTGCCAACAGTATAGCACGCAGGGAACTTTGCTTCACTAGAGCTTATTGTATTAATTTACTCACATATTTGTGTGATTTCCAATAAATATATCTGTTGGGCACTTTAAAATAAAATTTCGTAAACGAATAAAATAAAAATATCTTGAAAAACACTAATTTCGAATAAATTCGTGCTAAAAACAAAAATTCCGCGTATAAACAAAAATTTCGCGTTATTTCGCGAGTTTAAACTTACGATATTTTGGTCTGGAAGGGCTAGAAACATTTAACTTTTGCTGAAAAACCGTATTTCGCGAATCTGTGGTTTGCTGAAACTAGATATCTCTATTACTGTAAATGTACGAAGACCGGTAAATCTTAGAATTTACCGGTATAACCTAACATTTACCGTTATAATGCGGTAAAACCCCAAAATATCTTATTAGATGTTTACATTTTGAAGTTTACCAAGATTACTGGCATGTAAAAGAACTCCTGCGGGACAAAATTCCGGCACATCCGGCGACGCTGATATAACCTCTGCAGTTGCGAGCGTCGTTAAATAAAACATAATTTATAATTTACTTTACCAAGAGATGTTGGTAAATCTCAGGATTTACCGATCAATTGTGATAAAATCGTATTAATTTAATAAAACGAACTTTTACTAAGATTTTCCGTTCTCCGCACTTTTACATATCTATTCCCGATTCATGTTTTTATTGTTGTTTTAGGATCTATTTAAAAACATAAATAAAAATCACCTTAGCAATGATTGAAATAATTTGTATTTATTTTAAATTGAAGTTATTTAGATATTAATACATTCCAATGTGATTATAATAAACAATATTCTATATTAAAAGTAGTGAAAAATATTATGGTTTTAACCATTGTCTGTTATAGTATTCCTTATAAAATTAACAAAGCCTTTCCATCTCCTCAAACAGTCTAGGTCCGCAAATAAAGTAAAACAAACAAGGTTAGTTGTTTTGACATTTAGAATTACACAACATGGAAGATGATTTACATAAGCACTTTTTTGTTGAACACTTTTTAAACATTTACACTTTTTGAATCCTTGTTCTCCAACGAAAGATAGTTTGCCAACCACTTCCCGTACACTAATTTCTTTTCCTAAATCTTCGATGCTGATAAAATTTTCTTTGCACAATATAAATTGGTTCCTAGAGTACAATGACTTCCAGTTTGCCAGCTTTGGTACCAAGTTGATAAAACTCACCTTAAATATTTATGATAAGTGCTATTATTGATTTTACGTCAATTTTTGCATCCGGTACTTTGATTCTCACATTCAATCCGACTGAAAATTTTGGAATTTTGTTAGAAGTGGCTGCTTTGATTTTCTTCGCTTGCATTTCAAGACCTTCTTTGGCAGTCTCTCGGAACCGCTTCACACCTGCAAACATGTCTGAATCTGCACAACGGAGGCGGGATTCTTCGTTCTGGATTCTTCGATGTAGCTTTTACCAGCTCGCATCGGTAAATCCTGAGATTTACCAATATTTCTTGGTAAAAGTTCAAAATGTATGTATGAGCCAGGGCCGCCGACAGGATTTATGGGCCCCTGTGCAATATTGTGCTCGGGATCCTTTGAAAAAAAGTTAAAAATGACAAGTTACCAATTATTCTGACCATAATAATTATTTGCAAAATAAATAAAAATGACCCCGTACACAGATACGAATTTAAAAATATACACTTTTGTTACATCGAAAACTTTTAGCAAAACTTCACATTAGCACAATATATTTTATTCATCACGCTTCTTTTTCAGTAGGGTCTACACAGTATGTTTCGTGACGAAATTTTCGTCTTTTCGTTGTCGTTTATTTCGTTTCGTTTTCTTAAAACACTATTCTTAAACAGCTGTAATTTCAGACTTTCAGACCAACATCAACAAACAACTCTCCTTGAATTCATTAATGCAAAATCATCAATTATATCATCAAAATTTAAAGATCTAGCAAGATCGCTCTCCAGACTAAGGAGGCCAAGGTTACTCAGTCTTACTTGACACATTGTTACTCTGAATGCATTTTTATTTCCTTCATTTTGTTTGAAGTTGGCATGAAATTGAGCGTTGCTAGTGAAGGTGCAGAAAATAAACAAATCTCAAGCCTGTCTGTTCAGGTTGTCAAAAATGAAGACAGTTCATACTTAGAAGTGAATACTGATGGTTGTGACTGTCTAGAAAAAAATTCTGATAACAGTAGTATTGAATCAGAACAAGCAAACAATAGTAAAAATGGTGTGTTAATATGTGCAAGTGAAACAAATTTACACACCAGTTCCGAACTCTGAGTCATGGCAAGTAAAATGCGACCTTGGAAAACTAAAATGTGCCAGACAAATTGTAAGTGTCATTGAATATGTCGTTCGAAAAACTACCCCCAACTTGTCTAATAACCTTCTAAGTGACGGAACAAGAGCCTTTTCAGTATTATTTTCAAAACTCAAGAATGAAGAATGTGTTCCCAGAGACTGGCTAGAGTGGAGTGAAAAAATCAGTCACTGTACTATTTTCCCTGATTTGTTTCACTCCACACTAGCCAGTCTCTGGGTAAATTCTAAGATTTACTGGTCTTCGTACATTTACAGTAAGATCTCTATTCATTATTTATTACGTGTTGAACTAAAACCCGGTTAATAGTGAATCGATTCTTATCGAACTGCTCATAAGCTGTAGGCCTACTCAGAGTTGTTAAAGGAAAATAATCACACCTGTACTAGTAATATAGTAAGGGCGACGAACTCTGATACGGAAGTTCCTTTCTTGTGTACAAGATAAGTATATATCATATGTCTGTAGTGACGAGAAGAGTGGGACAGAGGGGTGGAAAGAGTGAAGTAGGTAATAAATTTCATTGGCGTTTCAGCAGTGTAGTTGTGTGGAAGTTTACAGTTGTAGGGTGTAGGAGAGCAGGCGGCGGGGGTAATTTGATCGCCAGGCAACGGAAGGGCGTGCTCCGATCCGTTATTAATGGTTTCGTCACTTGCTTGAACAGCCAGAGTGACGACAGCTGATACCGGCAACAGGAGATCGACGCCAGATAAAGGCAAGAGACTAGGGCAGACAGCCACAGGAAACCAGCGCGAAATCTGATACAGTTCAACTCGCTAAAGAGAATGGATGTGAAGAGAAAGACGTAAGAAATTAGAAAGAAGCCAAAGTGAAGTAACGACGAAATATAAAAATGAAGGTACATAAAAAGATACAGAAGAAAGAAAGAAAAGGTAGAAAATAAGAAGAAACAGTGAAAGGATAGAAAGAGAAGAAAGAAGGAACAGAAAGAGAAGAAACATAGAAAAAGTAGCAACAGAAGCGCAAAGAAAATATAGATATGAAAGAAACGAAAATATGGAAAGAGAAAAAACAAAAAGACGTAGAAAGAGAATAAACAAAAAAGATAGAAACAGAAGAAACATAGAAACGATAGAAAGAGAAATGAAACAAGGATAGAAAAGATAGGAAAAGAAAGAAGAGATAGAAAGAGAAGAAACAAAGAAAATGTAAAAAGACAAGACACAAAGAAATGAAAATATAAGAGAAGAAGAAACAAAAAGGTAGAAAGAGAAGAAACAAAAAATAAGATAGAACGAGAAAAAAAAACAAAAAAAATATATAGAAAGAGAAGTAACAAAAAGTTACAAAGAGAATAAACAGAAAAGAGAGAGAAGAAAAAAGACAGAAAGAGAAGAAACAAAAAAGATAGGAACAAAACAACACAGAAAGGATAGAAAGAGAAGAAACGAAACGAGGATAGAAAGAATAGAAAGAGACAACAGAAAAGATAGGAAGAGAAGAAACAAAGAGAAGGTAAAAAGACAAGAAACAAAGAAAAGATACAATTAGGAAGGCAAAGAAAATATAGATATGAATGAAACGAAAATATAGAAAGAGAAGAAACAAAATGATAGAAATAGAATAAACAAAAGAGAATAGAACGAGAAGAAACAAAAAATATAGAAAAAGGGTAAACAAAAAGGTAGAAAGAGAAGATAGAAAGAGAAGAAAAAAAGAGAGGGAAGAAAAACAGATAAAAAGAGAAGAAACATGGAAGCGATAGAAAGAGAAGAAACGTAACAGGGATAGAAAGCAGAGAAACAAAGAAATACAAGGAGCGAAAAATATAGAAAGAGGAGAAACAAAAAGAATTAGAAGAAACACGAGAGACAGAAAGAGAGGAAGTGAAAACTGATAGAATAGAACGAAAAGAGATAGAAAGAGAAGAATAAAAATATAGAATGAGAAGAAACAAGAAAGATAAAAAAGAAATGATAAAAGAAAGAAAGAGAAGAAGCGAAAAGAGATAGAAAAACGATTAAAAGATAGAAAGAGGAGAAAATAAGATAGGAAAAGAAAAAACGAAAAAAAGACAAAGAGAGGAAATGGGGAAAAAGATAGGAACAGAAGAAACATGAAAGGTAGGAGAGAAGAGCGAAAAATATAGAAAGAGAAAAAGAGAAAAATGATAAAAATCGAAATAAGATAGAAAGAGAAGAGACGGACAAAAGACAGGAAGAGAAGAAGCGAACAAGATATAAAGAGAGAAAACGAAGATAGAAAGGAAAGAGACTTAATAATAAGGAAAGAGGCGAAAGGGATAGAAAAGGAAGGAAAAGAAAAGTACGAGTAGAAGGGAAAGAAAGTTAGGATGGGAAGCAAGGTGAATAAGATGTAGAAAGATGAGGAAAATGGTAGAATGAATAAAGAGGAGGAGAGAAAGCAGATGTAGGAAGAGGAAGAATGATATTGATATTCTGAGTGAAATGTAGGAAGAGCGAGGAACTAAACTACCTCGTATGTAGATATAGATCGGAGTTAGGAAAATAAAGAAAATTGAAGGATAATGAGTACGATACAAGAAACACTTACAGAAAGAGAAAGAAGACAAGTAATGAATATAAAATTATACAGATTTCGAGATTTTTTTAGGGAATCTTCAGAATGCCTAATAACGATAAAATGGTTTGGTCATGTACAGTGATCACTCGAGAACGGTGCGTAATATGTTTTGACGTGTAACATCTATATTCGACTTAGTAGGCCTAATAAAAAAGAAACAATTTTGTCGAACGAAAATTTCATTTCCGTTGCCGAGGAAATGCTTAACGTTATATCACAGTCTAGTATATACAGTCACGAAGCTTGAGTTGATGAGGGTACTAGGAACAATAGACTGTGCCGGTTCTGTTTCGCTTTGTAGCTATGCGATGAGGCGATAGTAGCGATCCTAGTGGTTAGCAACTATCTATGGATGCATATTCCCTACGTATTGAGCTTCGTGACTGTATATACTAGACTGTGGTTATATCCTATAAAATGACAATGTGAACAGTCTATTCCTAACGAAATTCGCGCCATTACAGGTCGCCAGGTTAAAAAAAGGAGACATCACTTGTGTACAAACCAGGGTTTAAATTAGAAAATATATATTTTTCGCAGAAATACACAAGTGAAAAATTATATTTGTAAAAACTGCGAACATCTTGTGCAAAATTCTAAATAATTCTATTGTAAGATAAAATTGAAGGGATGAGATTGAGAAAATCCAAAGCCACACTTTTAATTAGTTTTTTTGTGACAATTCTTATATCACACATATGGTGAAGCTTATAGTAAAATGTTATAAAATTTACTCAAGAAATAACTTAAGTATTCGTATACTCTGAAGAAAATATGATATCTCACATGATTCTCGTATATTTTTCCCAATCTGTAAATCCCAAGGAAAAATTTTCCCAATGCCATTTTTCCAAAGAAATTTTTCCTAAACTGCAATTTCCCAAAACCAAAGTTCCCAATTCTTAAATTGGCTAATTTCCCCAAAAGTAATTTGCATTTGCATCCCCAAAAAATTCAAACAACACATAATTTTCCGAAATTGTTTGCTTAGAAATGAAAGATGATCAGTTACAAACAGATGTTGTGGCCAATGGATCTTAGATAATTCAGAGTTCTGTTATCTTCTTTGTACGGATTGCAATCAAGCACAGTACTTCTTATTCTTTCGTTCATATGAACAGACTGACCCAGAGACAGTTGCTTCTATGTCTGCCTGTTCCTTTTGAAACTCACCAGCTAGTGTCACCTTATAACAGTTTGGGATTGCCCCTAAATCTTCTAAATTAATTGGTTCTGCAGGTAGTTCCCTTCTTCTAACACGGCATAAAGATTTCTTGACATATTCTCGATCTGGGAGCTGGCTTAAAATTCCCGATCCAACTCTTGGAATTTCTGTACGAAGAATTTATGCAGGAGGTATTTCTGGGTGTTCAGTTGCAATTCTTTTCATTCGTTGAGCCACCAATTCTGCATTTACCTTTTCTTGGTTTGGAACATGAGAATTAATACTTTCTTTCAGTACCGTAGTTTCCCCTAACTATGGTCCACATTTGTCACATTTTTCTTTGTATATTCAGTACTATTCATCCAGATTAAATGAAATTTTGGCTTCGGACTGTTGTAAGTTTATATTAAATAAATATTGACATATGTGTTTAAAATTATTTAATTACAAGTGTTAAAAATGATAAGCATTGGTACATAGTTGTATTCTGAGTTGCCCAACTATGGTCCACTCATATATTCATGCTTGAAAGCATAAATGGGCTATAGCTGGAGCTGTAATTATTCGTAAATCAATACATTGAGTTTCTAATTTAAGGGTAGAAACATAATCTAGCACAGAAATATTAAAAATAAATGAAAAATACATGGATTCTCTTTATTAATACACATTACATAAACACTCAATAAACAAGTGAAATCTGAAAGTCATTTTTCTGCAATAATGAACAACTACTGTATATTTAAGAACAAAAGTACGGTATCAAAATAAACTAACACATTCTTAGCAAAATATTATGCAAATAAATTCACTGATAATGTTTATTTATCGTACTGAGAACTACATTCATTAGGCTTATTTCGATCCTTTAAATCTCCACTTCTCTTGTAATTCTGAAATTGAATCATAATCTGTATCCAATTCAATTTCATCGGTCTCATAGTCACTTACAGGGACGGTTGTTTTCCTTCTACCCTGAAGTTTTCGTTTTACCGGACCATCATTTGTGCTAGTACCATTGATGCTGGAACAGCCTGTTTCTTTGTTTACATGACTATAATGTTAAATGGTGTTTTAGAATATACTGAGATACCGTATTTGCAGAAGTAAATAATCACATTGATCACAATTTATTGAAACAAATATTTCAAAATGAAATACAACTATGGTCCATGAAAAATTGTGGTGCATAGTTGAGGACTGACTTCTAACCTTGAGGTTAAACATTTTTCACGCAGAGTCCTTAACCTCTGCCAGTGTAATTATTACGTGAAAGTAAACACTATGTAGCCAGGTTTAATTGTACAAAGAATCATATATCTATAACGTACCAGATCTACAGAGGAGAGCTTAATAAAACAGACAATCACAAACTGAATGATTTCGTGTCTTCACACATTCAATAGAACGGTGCACACTGACCTTGTTAAGCATCCATATCATTGCCATGTGTAATGGTAGATAGAAGCATCTATGGGGAACACAATTCCATCACAGTGGCGCCTTAAATGGCAAACACCGAACTCTTGGGAGACTGAGTAGTACATAATGCGTTTTGGACCATAGTTGGGTGCCTGGACCATAGTTATGGGAAATTACGGTATGGTAATTTGTTCTCCAACCCCTTGTGTAATTGCAGAATCTCTGCAGGCCTGTCTTCGGGAGCAATACCAGTAATCTTTGTCATTTTTTGTGTACCTTCTACAGTATACTAGTGGCTTGTGCAGCAAATGCTGCAAACTAAGTTCATTAGATGTTCTAATAAATATTTTTTAGATTTATTTTCAATGAAGAATACCAGACATTTTGAAAGTTATTTGCTTCCATAATAATGAAACATACTCCCTCTGAATGTTTTCTATGCCAAATACTTTTTCTTGAACCTATCCGCCTTCAGTTTTTGAGTTTCAACGTGAAAACGCAAGTAACAATGTCAGGATGATCAGTGGGTTTTTCGAGTGGGAGTAAAGCAATAGTTATTTCAGGTCATTGTGGATTGTAGGTGAAAGTTAAAAAAAAAGTCAGATTTGCTATGCTTTCGAACAATAGATATAGCATTTTGGTATAGCTGCTGGATGTAGAGCTTGGAAATGTAGAAGATAAAATCATTTTATCCTGCTAAGAGATCTTGCTGAAATGATCGGAAAACTACAAAATTCTGTAGGCCTCTTATTTTGTCAGTAAGTACTACCTTTTGGTCTTTCCTTACGAAGTGTAATTTTTGCGCTCTCTCGAGCCAATATGAAGAGAATGGCGCATATAAATATCTACACCTCACCGCAATTAAATATATGAAAGAGCCCCAACCCCACTTCATTAATAACTAAAAAATATTTGATTTTTAATAATAATATTATCTTACTCAAGTTTTATAGTTATGTATATAATAGCCACCACTCAGTAAATTACAGAAATGAAGATCTAATTTAAGATATTCTCTACATCTACTTATACAACCCCAAAACTTTTCACTTTCATATCATCAATATAACATTAATATGTATTATTAATGAAAAATAGTCACATCATGGCATTAACTATAATAATATTTCATTTCCAATTGTAATAATGTCACCAAACCACCTCAAGTTTTGTAGATTTTAATATCCAATACACTCAGACAATTTCACACCGCAGAATCAGACCTGTAAACTATTTTCAGTAAGTCTTGAAGTTTTTAATAACCAATTGAATTTGAACTCGAAATATGTCACCTATCCTGCAGGTGGTGGCCTTTGTGTAATAGCCTATTGTTTATTGTAGTGTGTGTTTTGTTTTATTCTGAAATGCTATTAGTTCCAAAAACTGACGAAACATGGATTTTGAAAAATAGGAAAATTATGTAGGAAAACTAATGCTTCAGTGAAAGTTACTATTTTTCTGAAAATCCTTGGATGCCAAGCTTCAAAATGACGGGTAATTCATTAAAATCCGTTCAGCCGTTTTCCCGTAATTTCCATTACCAGTTCAAATTATATATTTATATAGATGTGTCCCTTAAGAAGTAATTTCTTTCCTCCTGCAGGTGAAATTATAATTTGTGCCATAATTATACTGAAATTTTGTATTACACTACACTTAAATAGCCACCAAAGAACGCATATAGCCATTTTATGGATAAACACCGTAATTCGAATTACGCCCTTCTTCCAGCCAGCCCCTCAATTTCACTTGTAATTTGTATGGAGTAATAAAGAACAAAATTGTACTCCATAATTTTGTGGAACACAATACTCATAATTAGTACAAATTACAAATGAATTTACGTGTAATGTATTATATTATATCGTACGCTTTTGGATTAGGGCCCTGGTTGTGTGGTTAAGAATGAATGGAATATATACGTATTGTATAAAAATCCGAGCTAGAATGATGACGGTTCTAAAAATACATGCCTTTTAAATTACGGATTAAATCACTCTTTCAGCGAATTCCTCACTTTTGCTCATTACTCGAGCCAACATAGATTTTATGCATTATTCGAGCCAACGTAGATTTTATTCAGACAGTCGTTTTCCTCCAACCTGTCAGCTATTGAAAATATCTTCGTAGTGCCGATACCAGTAATGAAGCGGACACAACTCGGCTCCACGTTACGTCTGCTTCGTCGAATGAAATACCATATTGTCGGTGTGTGACGTCATTGTCTTAATTCAATTGTCTCTTTTCCGTCACATTTTACATTATTAGTTTCTGCGTGTCAGCGCCAATTTGTTGAAACAATTGATTTCCTGTCTGTTTAAAAAGCTAACAACTGACTGTCGCCATAGCACAAATCTGTTTATAAGTTTGTTTTGCTTTATGGTGTTTGCTTTCTACATGGCGTTTTCATATATAGAGTGCAAAACATATTCAATAGACGAGTGATTCCCAATTGGTGGTTCGCGGACCCTCGGAGGCCAATGTAGTTCGTCCAGGGCTATATTCGCAAGAGAAAATTCCATTGACGGAGTACGAACTTTTCGCACAGGTTCAAAATTTTCAAGAGTTAATTTGCACAGATTTTGAGCGATTGTACATATAATACGTTAACTCACTTATTCTTGAACCCTCTTACCACCTGAGCCCTACTTCACAAAAGTATGGTATAATACATTAAAAATCACCTGTAATTTGTATAAGTTAAGAGGATTGTGCTCCACGAAATATGGTGTGATATATTACAAGTAAATTAACTTGTAATTTAAAAAAAGTATGAGAATTGTGTTCTACAAGAGTATGGTACAAGTAAATTCATCTGTAATTTGTAAAAATTATGAGAATTATGTTACACAAAAATATAATGTGCAATTGTACTTTATTACACTGTTCTGTTCCGCAATAATAATTTATAGTGTAAAAGAGTAAAACCTATAATTTTTATAGGTTTACAAGGAATCATTGTTTACAACCAGGTGATCAAGTAGCACGAATACGTTATTGAGAATGATTTGCCAGAGGAAAGTTTAGCGCTCGAGGGGAATTTTCACTAGGGCTTAAATTCCGTATACAATATTATATCCATTATTGGTATCTAAATTTAATTTTCAATTGTAGGTCTTTTCTTTGCAATATGTTGTTTGTGAAGAAGTTATAAATTAATTTTACTAATGTACGAATTTTATGTGTTGGTTGCCATGGAGAGCGTGATTTAAAAAAAAAAGTCTGTAATGTGTAAATTTACTGATAAAAAGGAAAGAAGCGAAATAAGAAAGAGAAGAGACGAACAAAAGACAGAAAGAGAAGAAGCGAACAAGAGAGAGAGAAAACGAACATAGATAGACAGGAAAGAAACTTAATAGGGGGGGGGGAAAGAGACGAAAGGGATAGAAAAGGAAGGAAAGGAAAAATAGAAGGGGAAGAAAGTCAGGATAGGAGGGAAGGTGAATAAGATGTAGAAAGATGAGGAAAATGGTAGAATGAGTAAAGAGGAAGAGAGAACGCAGATGTAGGAAGAGGAAGAACGATATTGATATTCTGAGTGAAATGTAGGAAGAGCGAGGAACTAAACCTCCCTCGTGTAGATATAAATTAGAGTTAGGAAAATAAAGAAAATTGAATGATAATGAGTACGATAGAAGGAACAATAACAGAAAGAGAAAGAAGATAAATAGGCCTAATGAATATAAAATTATACGGAGTTTGAAGGGTGAATATTGTAATACAGCTCAAACAGATTTCGAGATTTTTTAGGAAATTTTCAGAGTGCCTGATAACGATAAAGTGGTTTGGTCATGTACAGTGATCATTCGAGAATGGTGCGTAATATGTTTCGACGTGTAACGTCTAAATTCGACTAAGTATAAAAAATGAAAGGGCTTTGTCGAACGATAATTTCATTTCCGTTGCCATGGAAATGCATAGCGTTATATCACAATCTAGTATATATATAGTCACGAAGCTTGAGTTGATGAGGGTATTAGGAACAATAGACTGTGCCGGTACTGATTGACATTGTATGTGATGAGGCGATAGTAGCGATCCTAGTGGTTAACAACTATCTATGGATTCATATTCCCTACATAGTGAGCTTCGTGACTGTATATAATAGACTGTGATTATATCCTATAAAATGACAATGTGAACAGCCTATTCCTAATGAAATTCGCGCCATTACAGGTCGTCAGGAGACATCACTTGTGTACAATCCAGGATTTAAATTACAAAATAAATCATTTTCGCAGAAATATACAAGTGAAAAGTTTTATTTGTACAAATTGCGAAAATCTTGTGTAAAAGTCTAAATAATTGTACAGGAAGATAAAATTGAAGGGA
Organism: Periplaneta americana; assembly: GCF_040183065.1. Lineage (NCBI taxonomy): Eukaryota > Metazoa > Arthropoda > Insecta > Blattodea > Blattidae > Periplaneta > Periplaneta americana. The sequence continues at coordinate 65,545,686 of NC_091118.1, forward strand.
TGAGAATGATACAACCCAAACCCACACGTTTTTTATTTTTATTTTAGTAGGTTATTTTACGACGCTTTATCAACATTTTAGGTTATTTAGCGTCTGAATGAGATGAAGGTGATAATGCCGGTGAAATGAGTCCGGAGTCCAGCACCTAAAGTTGCCCAGCATTTGCTCATATTTGGGTTGAGGGAAAACCCTGGAAAAGACCTCAACCAGGTAACTTTCCCCGACCGGAAATCGAACCCAGATCACCTGGTTTCGCGGCCAGGCGCGCTAGCCGTTATTCCACAGGTGTGGACCCCATACTTTTAATTAGTTTTTTTGTGAGAGTTCTTATATTACACATATGGTGAAGTTTCTAGTAAAATGTTATAAAATTTACTCAAGAAATAACTTAAGTATTCGTAGGCCTATATGCTGAAGAAAATATGATACCTCACATAATACAGGGTTGTTTCCGATCTCTGATAACGAATTTGAATGACGTGATGTGCGTCAGGAATCACACAGACAGCTGAATTGCGGCGAGAGGTGACAGATCAGTAGTGAGTGATTTCATAACCAGAGTGCACGGTGTATCACAGTAGCAATGCCCAAGAAAATCGAGCCTTTTTGGGAGGGGTACATTACGACCCTTTCCGATGCCAAGTACAGTTACGTGAAAATAAAAGAAGCCTGCAATAAACAAGGTTTCGTTATTTCCAAGACAGGCATCTTGTGTGTACCTAATAAGACTGGCAAAGCTCGAATGGGATTAATTCCAGAGTGGAAAAAGTAAGCAAATCCACCCCCCGTCATAAGTCACCGCACCCCACGAGATGATACAAATTAATTCCATTCGAGCTTTACCAATCTTATTAAGTACACAGAAGATGCCTTTCTTGGAAATAACAAAACCTCGTTTATTGCTGGCTTGTTTTATTTTCACTTAACTGTACTTGGCATCGGGAAGGCTTGTTACGTAACCCTTCCCAAAAAGGCTCGTTACGTACCCTTCCCAAGAAGGCTCGATTTTCTTGGGAATTTCTGCTGTGAGTCGCCGTGCACTCTGACTATGAGATCACTCACTACTGGTCTGTCACCTCGCGCCACAGTTCAGCTGTCGTGTGACTCCTGACGCACATGATGTCATTCAAATTCGTTATCAGAGATCGGAAACAACTCTGTAGCATTGGAGGCTGGAGGAACATGAAGATTAGAGAATTAGTATACAGCTGACTTCCATTCAGTGCAGTTCAGTTTATTTAGTGGCAATACAGTACATATTAGAACAGCGAATATTTATTTACCATTCGTTTATTACGAAGAAATCGTAAAAAATATTCAATGATATATTTCCAGCAGTCAATAGTTCGCTGACTCGTTAACTCACTAAGCGGGACGTTAATTTGCTCGTGTATCTTTTCGAATGATATCGTACTAAGCGAAGGCTGTTTCCAGACGTACACTTGTTATAGAGCCTATATATGGTAAGAAGAGCCATCATTATTAAATACCTCGCTTTTACTGTGACAACGTGTTTTAGTTTCGTGTTAGCTTTCAGTTTATTGTATTGCTTGTTTTTAGTTTTGAAGAAGTTTAGATAAGGACGCAAATAGCTATAGTAGCTGACGCGCCCCTTTTAAACCCCACTAACTAACTAACTAACTAACTAACTAACTAACTAACTAACTAACTAACTAACTCATTATCAAAAAATAAACACCTAGATCTTTGTTTAAGATCGCCAGTGATATAGCAATAAGTTAATTGAGTTTTTTTCGGATCGCATTGAGCTTCATGGGTGATAGAAGGTGCAGTAAGACATATCCGTTTCATCTCGATCAATGAAATTCTTCTCAGCAAGCTCTCTCCTTTTGTATTACTCTCAGCCGAAACCGAGCCAATTTATTCACATTTTTCTACAAGCTTTTGGAAAGAATTCAAATTCCATTGGCCAAAGTCTTAAATCGTTGCGGGCATTAAACGTCGAAAGACCGCTGAAAGGCTTCGTCCACATTTATGATAGTATTGAAAAGTCCGATATGAGTTTGCATAAATAAATCAATTTATTTAAAAAATGGATAAAATAACTTTCGGACGGAATTGAGTTCGCATTAATCGAAAGGAACTATGTTAAATAAATGTATTATTATGACAACTAAAATCTTAAATAAATAAATGGCAATAAAAATTGACGCGTTGAGATCAAAACCTGGAATTATCATAAATTTTCGGGTAACTGAATTAAGAGTGATCTCATTATTATATGAGCGACCCTTCTTCATTTAATGTAAAAATGGAAATTGGAACATTGCAGAATTCTAGAGTTAAGTTGAAATATGAGACTTGTCAAATTACTATTTCCCTTTTTCTAACAAAGTGTTTCACGCGCTTCAAGATTCAATTTTAAATGGGAGTTAGCTGTGGGACAGTGAAGATGATCGAATTGAATAATGTGTTAATGAGGTGTCAACTTGTTTATAAACATAATTTTGTGCTTTAACATTTATATAACAGTAGTAGCCTAATACCCGAACAATATAATACAAAAAATGGTTGCCATTTTAAATTTATTTACAATTTTTTAAAATAAAGTCTGTTTCTTTAGATCAAAAAGGGAATATGTGAGCAGTTTTCAAATCTATTTTTCTACATGTTCGATTTTTCTTTGTGGGACAAGTAGCTGTGGTAACAATACCAAGACGCAAGGGGTCAGAACAATTACAATGTACGATGAAAGAGTAAAGGAACGGAGAAAAATTCTCTCCGGTGCCGGGATTTTAACTCTTTCATCGTATGATGACGCAGAATATCTGCATGGAAATATCATATGTACTTCGGTACATTAAATTATATATATATATATATATATATATATATATATATATATATATAAATTACAATGTAGTTTGTGAAGTTCTCTTGTGTTTTTCTCAAAATGAGGTCTGAATGACTAGTCCCGTTTTTGATCTCACTGTCTCAATTGTTCTGTAGAAAGACAATATCCGGATCGCCATGATTTCTTGAAAATGTGTAAAATATAGGGTGATTTACAAGGATTTACCGTCACTTACGGAGCTTATTTCCGAAGACATTCTGAGCAAAAAATGTCATATAAACATTTGTCCTAATCGCAGTAGAAGTGTCAGTTCTTTAATTGGCTAGTGTTCTAAAGCTAAAAATGTGTTGTTAATTGCTTTGTACATATTTTATTTTTCAATTTTTAACCAAAATCCTTACGAACTTATCATAAAAATTGTTACAAATCATACGACTTTAATAACTTGGTTCTTTACAGTTTAATTATACATCCTAATGTACAGTCTTGAAGAATTTACAAGCGTCACGTGATTTGTAATAATTATTGTTAAAAATGCGTAAGAAAATGTAATTTTGTAGTTAAAAATCGAAAAAAAATTCTGTACGAAGCGACTATAATATTCACAACACATGTTTAGCTTCAGAATACTAGTTAATTAAAGAAATGATACTCCTGAATAGGTCATTCTTTATCTGTAATATTCTTTTATCCTTAAAATTCCAGAATAATGGCATTTTAGAAACAACTTCAAATTAGTGTAAATTCTGAAAATATTGAGATTAGGATAAATATTTATATGACATTTCTTGCTCAGAATGTCTTCGGAAATAAGCTCCGTAAGGGACGGTAAATTCTCGTGAATCACGCTTTATGTGTTTGAATTTAAAAGACCAAAACTGTTTATTTCCAGTTGTACAGAATGTAAAAGAAGAATATTATGACACTTTTTAATTGAAGCAGAATTTCGAAGCTTTTGATACATTTCATTTCAACACATTCGTAAAAAACCAATAATTACCAGACGTCTAGTTGCAATAGATTTTACAGTTGCAAAAGTTTTACACGAAACACAGAATCATTAATTTTTTTCTCATGACAGAAATTGGCAAAGCACCGATTCAGGAATATTAAATTAGCATTAAATCAAGTGTTTTTAAATCAGAAAACTTGTTACCATGACAACTAGAATGCTCACATAAAAAATGAATGTTATGCGGATACACATAACTTCTCTTTACACTATATAATATGCGTTTTCAATAATTCCTTTACTTTTTCACGTTGAGAATAACATTAAATTTCATGTGAAACGTCTCTGTTCGAAATATAGTATAGGAAATTTGTAACGTTTTAATATAACAATATATTACTCATTGTACCACGGAAACAGAACTTCGTGCCTTTTGCGGTTTTCCATTCGGTCCGCCTCGCTTTTTCATTTCATGTTAAAATTTTCTGACAGACTACTGTGTGTTTCCTTTCCATAGAGGCTGATTATTATGCCTTTTAGACTTCCACGTGTTTGTGAATAAAATATTAAAAACACATGCAAATTTAATATTTTGTAGTGTACCTAATAGAACCACCAGCTTTAAACGTAATGTATAGACATTTAAATCAATTTCTCCATCCTATAGTAGAACTGGTATAGTCCCGTCGCTCTAATTTCCGGCAGCCAATCGCGTTGCAGGTCGGCTACATTTAAACGTGTGCGTCTTGTGATTCGCTAAGGAAGACGTTATTCATTTATTAAGGCTCGATAAATACTTAATATAATCGTCCTCCATTTTGGCTCTTTCGTTGGCGTTCGCAGAAAGCACACGAAGACGATATTTGCCGCTCAATTATTTGCTGAATTACAGTGCGTTTGATTTATTATCATAGGAGCTACGACATGATAATGTTTAACGGTGTGGCAAATAAATTCCTCTTATGGTAGCTCGGCAACGAAAGAACAAAAATTGCGAACGATACTACCTACCTAGACTTTATAGAGCCTTCACTTCCTAAGACGTAAGCAAAGAGAAGGAGTCACGCGGGAATAACAGCGTCGCGACTATAGTACTGCTACCGAACTGTACTAGAATGACATTGTCAGAACTAGTTATTTCATGGCAGTTCAGCCATAAAATATTGGATGAGCATATTATCTGTGGAACGTGAGTACTGCGGAACTCTAGAGGATGGTTAGCTTGGCCTTGGCCGATAGTTCGGGTGGAGGGGAGCCCTGCATAACAGACTATACGAAGCGGTGAGGTAGAAGTCTCTTACGACAAAGGCACGTGTTTTTTGGTGATTGTATTCAGTCTGATAAAAAAAAGAAAGGTGAAAATAATGGTCTTATTACATTATTCTGTTTCTTAAGGAGCCTTCATTTAAGATTAATGTATTTGTATTGAATACGATCGTTTTGTCAGATTATTTCTAGAGAACTTGCTAGGTGTTCCAATTCCAGGTCTTACTAGGATTCATAACTTCGTTAACACTAGCAATACCAACGGGAGGGGGGTACTTTGTGCCCATCTTCTAAAAAATTTATAGTTTTTAAAATATGTAATTGATATATGAAGAATATGAAAATATTAGAGGAGAGTCGGACATCGGGTAATATCGGACAGAGAGTTTCTTTCATCTACCACACGATGACAGTACCTGACTGACATGGTTACGTTTCTGTGATGTCGCATAGAGAAACGTAACCATGTCATTCAGGTACTACCATATGGTGGTAGATGAAAGAAACGCACTGTCCGATACTACCTGACTCTCCCCGTTTATTGTCAGTTACGAACCATTTTATCTTATTGTGTTATTGTTTAAGCGTTTGATTGATAGTTTTACTAAAATACAAAAATATGTCAAGGTGGACAAAAATATCTCCTCCTTGTTGAAGTAATTCTTCGGAAATATACAGTGACATTTCATTATTTCTCTTCAATTATAGTAGGCTACATACAATTTGCTGATTACAAATGTTTAAAAATTATTCAAAATTAAACATTTTTGTAGTAAAACTGTGGTCTGTTCAATATGTGAGGACGGGTGTGAAAAAAGTGATGCGTAACATTTTCCAGACTGTTGTGTTGAAGTGATGGTTCGAAAACATAGAATGACATTTCAAATTTTCTCTTTTATTTTAGTACATACTGTATGCTGATTACAATTGGACATTTCAAAATTGAAAATTTTCGTAGTGGTCACAAAATAGCCTCTCCCTCCCGTTGGAACTGCATGTTATTTAAAATATCTTACTATTGCTAGGTTTAATACATTTCGTGAAACGGGAATTCTTCAAGATAAGAAACTAAAAATACGACGTATAGTGCTTACAGAAGAAACTCTGGATGACATCGGATGCAGGAAAATTTGTCTACAATTCTTCGGCGTCTTTCTCAGCAACCGGAAATTTTCTACACTTCCGTATGAGAGGCTACGAAATTACTTAAGATGGTTTGTCTTAAGTAACTTATAAAATTACTGTGGAGCAAGAACTTAAACTGAGTGATATACAAGTAGATTTTGTGAATGGATTTTGAGTGAAGTGTACGACGGAGAAATTTATCCTAATCCCATTTTGTTTTCGGACAAAGCTTAGTTACACTTAGGGCCTATATGATAGCTATGTTAATACGCAATAAATGCTATGAAAATGGAGGTAGACAGTTCTAGCTCAACCATGTATGACATGGGTGAGTACATAACTTTTTAAAAATAAGAATAAGTAGTATTATGTTAGGCAATCACTCTAGTGTCGCCAATTCAACAGCAAAATCTTGTTACCGGCCGGTCCTCCGGGAGCATACGCTCCGCTGCCCGTGAAATTCATACCGGGCTCGCGTTTCATAGTCAGTCCGCTCACTCAGTGTAAATGGCTTTGCTACAGCAGCACAAAGAAATCTCTTTTTAGGTTCGAGGTTTGTCAAGAAATTCACGAGTGCGAATTTATTCAAATTAAATGAAAATCTCGCGGAATTTTAATAACACTGTTTCGCGAATAGGATAATAATTAATAAAATAAATATAGAGCATACTATTATTGGATTACATGTTCGATTTACTTACATATCATAATAAATTAGGTGTTATAGCCTACTGCATTCGCATGGGAAAGAAAGAAAATATTTATTTAGAAATAACGGCCAGAACCATCTAGTGTTAACTACTCCAACTACACATGAATGCGAGAATGACTCGAATATTCTTTTTTTTGTTGTAAATACAATGTAATTTTAAAAATGAAAATTTAATTAAATGCTCAAATTATAAAAATGTAAATTTATTGGGTACTTGTTGCTGATTATTTTTGAGTTTATAGATAACTAGCCATACCCATGCGCTTAGCTGCACATGTTATAAATAAATATAATTGGCTTAAATCTATTATATTTTCAAATACCTCTCTGTTATTACTTCGTGAATAATTAGCTGATTAGAAGTTGTATGTCGTTTGATCATGAATTATTTTCAAAGTTGTATGTAGTGGAACCTAACTTATTTTGCATACCAGTTTTCCTAAGCTTATAAATCTATTCAACCATTATCGAGTGAAAAGGTAACAAACATACAGACGGACAGACAGACAGACAGACAGACAGACAGACATACAAACAAACATTAAAAATGCAATTTTTGGTATCAGAGTAGTTCATTACACATATTAATATCAAATATTTTTGCAAAAGCCAAAATTACAAGAAATATTTGAAGCGAAACTGAGAGGTGGAACTTAAACTGAGAGGATTGAATCCGGTATCGGAACTGGAATCCGGTGTGGCTTAGTGGATAAAGCGTCAGCACGTAGAGCTTAATACCCGGGTTCGAGTACCGGTGCCGGAGAGAATTTTTCTCCGCTCCACCCATCCTTCATCATATGGTAACGCAGAATTCCTAAACGGAAATATCATACGTACTTCGGTACATCACAATAATATGATATGCGTAAATAATCACTTAGTGATTTAAGACGGCGCTCATTCCGTCGTATCCTGGCCACTTAGTCACTCGTAATGAGTGTACCTCTGCACATAGTGTGTTGGACATTATAAATCTATTCAGCCATTATCGAGTGAAAAGGTAACAAACATACAGATTTACGAACAAAAGTTAAAAAAATGCGATTTTCGGACTCAGGATAGTTCATTGTACGAGTACATGTTAACACTAATTATTTTTGCAAACGCGAACATTACCAGAAACATTTAGATTACAGTTCTATTATTAGTACAGACTTGATTATGATGTTCCTCATTGATTTATATGGACACACTGCAATTTCCATTTTCTTCTAAATACAGTAGCCCGCCAAGCAGAAAACAAGTCGGAATCATCAGTGATAAGGCAAAGTGACAATATGAAATTGATAGTATTGAATTGTTACAAGGCATTGATTGGTTGAAATTCAACGGATTCTTACACTCGATTGGTGAATTTATACATGAGTCAAATAGTCACTACTATTATTTAAGTTCGAGGGCGGTGAACAACAGAGTATGAATTGCAACACTACAACAATAGATTTTAAAGCAAAGACTGCGAAGCGAGAACCAGAACACATTAAAGATTGGTTTACAATAAACCGGGAACGGAAACGACAACGAGAACGGAAATATTGTTAAAATAAATGTATTTAAGTGTGAGCATTCACAATTAAGCATTGTGAATGTTCACATTTAAATACATTTATTTTAACATTTTTTCCCTCCTCATTCTCGTTGTCGTTTCCGTTCCCGGTTTATTGTGAACCAGCCTTAAGAATGCTGGGATATTTCATGTATGCATATGGAATGTTGAATTGTGCAACATTTAAATCTATAAGTTAAAGAAATTTTTATTACCCCAAGATATTTTTGACCCTACGTCACTGAATATAACATGCTTCTATCGAGTTCCACTCTTGTCGGCAGGTCTTGCGCTGATTTCAATTTCTGACGTCATGCGCAGTGTATAGAAATGACCTCTAGACAGCATTATTCTGCGGACTGATCCGAAAGTAGCGTGGACTTTTCGACGATCACGTGACGGAAGCACGGGGAGGCGTGTTGCTTGACCCAAACTACGGCCAGAACAGCTGAAATAACTGACTTCCATGACGGACGTTCGAAAAATAGAGTGCAGACTATTTTCAGGTTCTGGTTTGCGTTACTGTTAATTTAACCCTAGAATGCTATCGTAAGTAATTGTGACCTAGGTATAATGGGTAAAAAATTAATCCTCATTACTTTTCCCACCACGCGAGCCCCTCCTTCTTTTAGCTGTCATCTGTCAGTTCTCCATCTGTCAGTTGCTGACTAGCAGTCTTGACAGTAGATTTGAACGTACACGCTTAGCTAAGTTATTATTAAGGGGGGTGATGGGCGAAATTTTGGTCATTTTTAGTCACATGCCGAAGCAGAGGTGGACGATCATCCAACCAGAATGAAGGTATCGTGTGGTTAGCACGATGAGCCCCCCAGCCGTTATAGCTGGTTTGCGTAACCGGATTTCGCTACCTAACGTAGCTCCCCAAGTGCATCACGATGCAGGGTGGGCACCGGTCCATACACTGGCTGAAATTTCATGAGAAAATTTCTTCCCCCATGACTCGAACCAGCGCGCATTCCGTAAACGCGAGTCCTAGGCAGGATGCCTTAGACCACGACGCCACGGCGCGGGACACTTTACGTTTACGTAGTAATAATATTAATCCTAATATAGACAGACTCGTCTTGACCAAACAGTGTAAGCGATCTAGAGATTAAAAGTGATTATAACGAATGCTAAGTCATAGTTAGCATATGAATGCCTATATTAGGTATTTGACTTAATTTGAAATGTTTTATGTAATATCATGCCCCATTAATTTTATTCATCCCTAAGCGGAAGAGAAGCTAAGTTCATGTAGCTTGATTCAGGGATTTTGGCCCCTGCAAAAGTAAGTAGACAGACTAAGAGCGAGTTACTCATCACTACTGGCGGGCTGGGTCACACAGGTCAGGCCGCACAGTCATAACACCTAACACTTCCTTCTTATCATGTCGCGGTACACTCCGTCTTAAAACACAATATTCTTCCACACGTCCCGTTACTAACCACTACATCTGTTGAGTAAACAATGTCATGATGACTTCTATTTTCTTGACATGAGTGTCCCTCAGCTACGAGCATAGATATTATTTTCATTCTTCCTCTTTCCTCTTCCCCTCCTATGCACATTTGTGATTAAATTTCTTTCTTATGACGCAACACACAGCTTGCTCACTAGCCAAACAACCAAGGACAAGGGCCATTAACGCTGAATCGAGCTGAGTTACCCGTTGATGTAAACACAGCAGCTATATCCGAAATATTGTGGAAGGAGTGAACTGGATCATCTATACCTCCACTCCCTTATGCCCATGTCTGGTATAGAGTTATTGCAAAATAAGTAGTTGTTTGGAATGCAGTTTCACATTTTCCTTCCTTGTGTTCTAAGAACAGTAAAGCGTGTATTACGGAAGTATTTTTAAAGGGAAAGGAAAAATTAGAGGCACATTCAGTTCTGAAGGAAATTGTGCATGCCGAGACTTGGTTGAAAGTTGACAAGAAAAGGCGAGGGAGATGCAGGAGTTTGAAAGAGGAAGTAGCGGGGAAATCACAGAAGGTTTTATACTTACGTATTAGAATACCAAAAGCAAGTTTCCTGGGCAAATATATGTTACCGCATTAAAAAAAAAACTTTCTCTTAAAACTTTTCTTCCGAACTCGGAGCGCATTGAACCTATTGGCGTAGACAATGGGTGGTATGCATAAAGTTAAAGTTTATACTGTTGCTGAGGTTTTCGTAGTATATACTAGATCTTTATCTATAAAAACTCATAGTAAATTCTTTCTTGCGTAGCAGAAAGTTGATCTAGAAAGCCGTGTTTAGTTTATGCTAGAATTGGTACTATAAATTAATTTTTGTATGCACTTGTATATACTTCTACTTCTAAGTATAAACCAAGAAACATCGTAGTTTGTCCTGTTTGAGACTTTGTTAGCTTAGTATACGCGTTTGTACAGTTTAAAATGGCAGAATTTATGTAAATTTACTCTAGAAAATCATACAGGAAAAGTCGAGAACCATCAGAACGCGATTATAAGAAGTTATATCTTACGTTTTATAAATAAAAAATGTCATTTGATCAATTTTTGTAAAGGACTACTCAAATGATGAATTTGAGATAACTGGAATACTGTTAGTTGATTTTTGTTATTATTAAAAATAATATATCTTCAGCAAAATGATTCTATAATGTAGATATAATTATAAAACCGGTACATTTAATTTACGTGAAGAAACTCCGCCTACAATATTTAGGTTATACGTTAATTTAATGAATAACATTTTGGATCCGTCCGATTTTGACTTTACTTAATTTTCATGTTATTTATTTTCTTCATAATTCGCTTTTTATCAATTTTTTTACAACTGTAAACTTTCACCTCAACGTTCATAACCTGGATGGCTTTTTCTTTATTACTTCTTGCGGCAGGAGTTTGCAATTTGTTCAGTAATGCTGGGTATTCTTTTAATAGATTAACAAACAGCAGTTGTCCTTCATATCTCTCTCTTTACAATTCCAACTTCGTTGTAATTATCCATTTTCTTGTTAAATCAACTAAATTTTAAGGATGACAATTTCATCCACCAAAAATTTATTATAAATGAATGGAAGGCGAAAACTAACGAATCTTAGCGGATAAACCCGAAGTACTGTCGATAATCGATAATAATCGAATACACTCGATAGTTTATACTACCGCCGCGTAGTACATACTTCGTAGTAGTAGTAGTAGTAGTAATAGTAGTAGTAGTAGTAGTAATAGTAGTAGTAGTAGTAGTAGTAGTATCAGGTTTATGCATAGAAAATGAAGTATATACTTCTACTTCAAGAATCTTCTACAGTAAAATCAAAAGGTAGTACTATACTTTTATGCATACCATCAGTTAGTTTTTTCGCCAGTAGCCTATAGTGGGAAATCCCGTCCACGACGACTATCGAAACGAAGTCGTTATTTTATTAAGGTATAGACGCGATAGTTTGCAGTTGAATCAAGTTGAGCTGTCCCTGTAGTCGACTCCTGTATCGTGACGGTTTTGTTATCGCTTTCCACTTCGGGAAATTCTCCCCGAAGAGTTCACGAAGCTTCCGCCTTCTGATACGGGAGACATGGCGTGTGAGAGACATGAGTTTTATAATCCTAGTAAATAGCTTTTATGGGGCTTATACAGCAGTTCTAACCCCTATCGTGAGGCAAAAGGTTAACAGGTTGTCGCAGTGTTCGGTATACTGTAGAGTATTCAGACATGTTTTAGAGGCCACATGTTAAACAAAAGGCACGGGTGTTTATAGTTCACTATTACGAAAGCACCTTGGGCTGCAGCCTAGTGTTCTTATTCCGATATCTTAACTGAAATTCTGACAAGGAAGATATTTAACGGCATGCTTGCATTTTATTTTTCCTCCACTAGGCCTATTTATTCTTACTGTAGTATAATCAAATTCAAATTCAAATTTATTCACAATTTACATTTAAAATTATACATATGAATATATACCCGAAATGAGCATATGCTCGTGCTCGGGTACAGTCCAGTAGTCTACATAAATTTTAAAGAGATCAATAATGAAGTTGATGTTAGAAATAATAGTAATAATAATAATAATAATAATAATAATAATAATAATAATAGAATATCTGTGACAGAAATGCTACAAAATAGTAATGCAAATTAATTCATTAATAATAATAATAATAATAATAATAATAATAATAATAATAATAATAATAATAATAATAATAAAACAAAAATATTTACAATAATAAAATAAATACTAAGACGGATAAAATAAAATGTAAAACCACTAGCGAGAGTTAATACAACTTAAATAAGCATATAATAACCAGAAAAAAAATGACGAACTCGAAAATCAACAGAAAAGTTCGATGTATCGCAGACGACAGCAACCGCCTTATTGACATTGTGCTATGCATTATTGGTAGTAGGGGGGCCGAAGGTCTACGTACTAGTAACTGCCGTTCTCTTCGAATCTTCTCATACAATCATGGGAAGTTAATGCTGAAGAACAAAATGTCTACGAGTCAAACTGTTCATTATTACCAGGATAAATACAAGTAATACTGAAATATATTAATCAAGTTTCAGTTATAGATCTCCCCTTTTGTGCAAGAGGTATCATATCAAAATATTTTATGAATGGCGGGGAAAATATAAATTTCAATAATCTCTAGTGAGAGAGATAGTGACAAGTACAATCAAGTGTATCTGTGGTGATGCTAAGAAGTCATTTATTGGAGATATACACTGTTATTAATTAAGAAAATGATCTATATATATATATATTTATTACAAATCATCATCATCATAAACAACACTGTTTAGGCCATAAGGCCTGTTCCGTCTCCATACCGTCATTAATCTATGGATCTGAGATCTGGACTTTGACTGACAAACAAAAGAAAAGAATGGAAGCAGCGGAAATGAGATTCCTCAGACCATTGGCAGGTTACAATCTACTCCACCATAAAAGATATACAGAAATAAGTGAAGAACTAAATATGACAAGTGTAATAACAACAACACATGAATATATAAATAGATGGCATGACCATATTACCAGAATGGAACAAAACCGTATTCCACAAATAATATATCAATATCAACCAAGAGGTAGAAGAGACATCGGTCGACCTGGGAAGAGATGGAGTGACCAATTTTAATTTTAAATGTAGTATAATATAATTTTGAATCTGTCCAATTATTAACCTAAAGCGTCTTACAATTTGGTACACAAAGGAGGGTCGGTCAACTCGGCGCTCGTGGCATCCGATTTTTGTGTGATCTTCGTTTGTTCATTGTGAAAGGTAGTAAATGTAGATACAGAATGTACCATTATCATGTACTGTAACTTGTGCGTCATGTTATACATTTGAAAAAATGTCATATGTACTAATTGTCTATACGGCTTAGTTAAATATATATGTGAGAGACAAAGTATCAATGAAAATTGTAGTTCTTAATGACATCAATGTTTATTTCCGCAGTTTGTTGTATCATAGCAAGTGTTCAAAATATTCACAATTATAATCGCAGCATAGGCGTGCACTGTCTCTGCTATAAACTCTTTGATTTTGGAAGAAGAACGGAGAGTTTAGGATCCCAGCACATTTATTCACAATCGACCACAACAGAATAAAACATAAAACTCTGACACAGGTCTTTCAATTGTTTTTCAATGTCACAGGCAAAATCCCCTACCCACCTAATGACACTGCACCTTGACAAGGAAACGCATTCGAACATTTCGGATTTTTCAGGACACACAATATCTGATGCTTTAATTCAGCATTTTTTAACACATCATCAGAAAAACATTTTGAAGAATGTGCTATCTTATATGAAATGGCATATTTTGCTTCTAATGCAGGATTGAAATTTTATTTATCTTCCAATTCCATATTAAATTCTTTCACCATCCATATATTTTGTTTTCCTGTCGTCATCTGAAATATAACATAAGCCTGCGATCTATGTTCGAATTAGGTTTAAGCATAACATAACAGGATTGCGTGAGAAATAGGTCCATAAAATATACATATCTTTCAAAATCAATAATTCTGCATCAGTTTTGTAGTGCTTTCGTGCGTTGTACGCTTTTATATTCTGTAACTGGTTTTTTACAGTAAATTCAATGCATTTTATCATCTTTAAATATAATGAAATAAGCATTTTTCCATTTCTTTCAAAACATTCGAAGCCTTCTTTCACCAGAAACGTCCATTTCGAACCCGTACAGTCGTACAGTTGTAAAGTACTCTACTGACTGTATTATATTTAGATGTTCAGGGTTACATCAGCTGCTTGTCTATGCGGATGACGTGAATATATTAGGAGAAAATCCACAAACGATTAGGGAAAACACGGGAATTTTACTGGAAGCAAGTAAAGAAATAGGTTTGGAAGTAAATCCCGAAAAGACAAAGTATATGATTATGTCTCGTGACGAGAATATTGTTCGAAATGGAAATATATACATTGGAAATTTATCTTTTGAAGAGGTGGAGAAGTTCAAATATCTGGGAGCAACAGTAACAAATATAAATGATACTCGGGAGGAAATTAAACACAGAATAAATATGGGAAATGACTGTTATTATTCGGTTGAGAAGCTTTTATCATCCAGTCTGCTGTCGAAAAATCTGAAAGTTAGAATTTATAAAACAGTTATATTACCGGTTGTTCTTTATGGTTGTGAAACTTGGGCTCTCACTTTGAGAGAAGAACAGAGGTTAAGGGTGTTTGAGAATAAGGTGCTTAGGAAAATATTTGGGGCTAAGAGGGATGAAGTTACAGGAGAATGGAAAAAGTTACACAACACAGAACTGCACGCATCGTATTCTTCACCTGGCATAATTAGGAACATTAAATCCAGACGTTTGAGATGGGCAGGGCATGTAGCACGTATGGGCGAATCCAGAAATGGATATAGTGTGTTAGTTGGGAGGCTGGAGGGAAAAAGACCTTTAGGGAGGCCGAGACATAGATGGGAAGATAATATTAAAATGGATTTGAGGGAAATGGGATATGATGATAGAGAATGGATTAATCTTGCTCAGGATAGGGACCAATGGCGGGCTTATGTGAGGGCGGCAATGAACCTCAGGGTCCTTAAAAGCCAGTAAGTAGTAGTAGTTCAGGAGTAATAAACTGCGTTCAGCGCTCCGTAACCGGGAAGTGGGGGGTACCTGTCCATGCTCCTCTTGGCCCTTGGCTGCTTTAGGGTATTAAAAGGAGCTTATGAGAGAGAAGTCCTACCAAACTGAACTATTGCAAAATGGGTGGAAGCGAGGCATTGACTTTCAATCGAGAGCTGGCAACCAATCAGTGAGAGAGACATCCATAAATGATAATGCAGATGGAGTCCGCCATCTCCAATGATTTGGCAACGTATCGTTGACATGGGCATATGTAATGCAAAAGTAACCTAAATAAATTTAGTGTGAAACACTAATTATGTTGTCATTACTTTTTGAACGCCCTGGTATTTTAATACATTATAATTCTAAAGTTGTCTTCTGAAATTAAGACTAAACAATAGTTTCTATTATCTATCTAAGCTAAGAACCATACTAATGTATCATTACGCAAGTGGTGAATAGAATAGTTCAAGTACACATTAATGTATAGGTACTAGAGATGAACAAAACTAACTGTCGCTCTCGCTCGCTGTGTTCGTTGCATTTGTCTTTCGAGTCTCGTCTCGTCTCGTCATTCTCGTGTGCTTCGAGTCTCGCTCATCATTCTCGAAATAGCATTTGGTCGGTGTGGAAAGGTTTCGTAACTTTGAATAACACATAATTGAAATAAATAACATTATAAATGTTTAAATGAGACAAAAAGACAAAACAGAACAGTATCTTAGTTATTAAAATGTTCTGGTTCTATTATATTATATTACTTATGGTTATATAAATAGAAAAAAAAAACAATTCTAAAATAAATTTGCATTTCTAAGAAACATAAAACATAACGTTAATATATTTTTACTTGAGATTGCACACTTGATCTGAAACATATGAAAAGAAAATTCCTAGCCTTTTAATAAGGACATAGTAATTAAATAAAGACTGGGGAACGGATTATTATACACTGAAAGGTAGAGATGATGTTTCAAATAGGCTACTTGATTGTTTATACATATATAACAGATGCCAAAGTAGATAAAAGTTCAGTCAGGTATAAACAACTGTGGCGATTCAAGGCTGCATGACGTTCGGGGCTTCGGGAGTGATCAATCTCGACGTATATAACATTGTCGTGCGGGTTTTCGGCTTTGCGGGCGCTGTTAATCTTGCTTTCTCGATCGTTGTTCATCTCTAATAGGTACATTAGGTTTCTTTTAATCTAGCATAATGGTTAATTATATTGCACTGATTTGAATTGGCATAATATGTGTAAAAACGTTAATTATAATGAAATATTTATGGGACAATATTTTATAGCGTATCTTGGCTTTGGTATTCAACCAATCGCGGATCAGTCAGTGACGTCATATTGTTTTGGTCTAATATGGTTCCTGGATAGACATTAGAACCAATTCAAGAAATGATAAGTAGGTGTAACATAATTCCAATGTCAGTGTCATGGTTCTAAATTATTTACCATGATCTCGTTGAAAGGTGGAAGGAAGTGGTGAAAGTTGTGGTTGCCAAGTCTGTTGATGTCGATGAGGTTATGATTTTTCGAGTATAACTAGAGTCCATAACGACAGGTAGAATAATGAAGATGTATACGACATATTGCAATTCTTGAAACACCCCAAAACACTTTTTTACCCGACCTCACTCACTCACTCACTCACTCACTCACTCACTCACTCACTCACTCACTCACTCACTCACTCACTCACTCACTCACTCACTCACTCACTCACTCACTCACTCACTCACTCACTCACTCACTCAGGGTTTGGTAGTTTCTTGCTTTTGTGAAGCAGTTAGTGGTAAAGGTTTTTGGAGAAACCTGTGTGTAGGCTACATATTTATGTAATGTGTATGCCACTTTAGTGTAAGTATAAGTAAAAGCAAAGTTTGCCCTATTAAGTCGGTCACGTCTACGAGTATAAACATGAAAGTGTGCCCATAAGCTAGCGGTTGCTAGGAGACGTGTGATGTGTTGCTTGCAGTTCTGCAGTGTTCACATTATTTCGTCTGTGTGGTATAAAATTTGAAATATTGATTTAAGATAGTGGTCGAGCTGGCAGAAATAAACCGAGTCGTGTTCTACATGCCGTGTGGCGGGATCAGCTTTCAGAAATCAAGCTTGCTCGGCGTTGCCAACGTAATGTTGTATAATTACGATGTAATTAAATTTTGACCACTCAAAATATCTCTGTCATAATTGCGTTGGGATGGACATGGCAAAAGCACTTAAAATGCTCTAAATTAACCATAGGAAGAAAAATTAAAATTGAGCTGGAAAAAAGCGAGTGTGAATTTTTTTCTGAGAGTATTTCGGTTTATCTAGACGTTTATTTTCTGCTTTTGCTCCCTTATCACTATCGTCATCAGGGGCCTATTCCACCATTAAACTTTTCAACTTCACTTTGCAGTTTGCACTTTTTATTGTAGTTTCTGTTTCACTATCACTTCTAAAAAGTTGTGGAATTACAATTGCCATTTTAGTGTTTACTGAGCATTTCTAGTATCAAAGAAATTATCGTTTTAGTATCTATATATTGTCTATAGCAGTGCTTTCCGAACTTTTTTATATTTATTTATTGGATTATTTTACGACGCTGTATCAACAACTCAGGTTAATTGACGTCTGAATGAAATGAAGGTGATAATGCCGGTGAAATGAGTCCGGAGTCCAGTACCGAAAGTTACCCAGCATTTGCTCGTATTGGGTTGAGGGAAAAAACCGGAAAAAACCTCAACCAGGTAACTTTCCCCGACCGGGATTCGAACCCGGGCCACCTGGTTTCGCGGCCAGACGCGCTGACCGTTACTCCACAGGTGTGGAGACTTTTTTATATGGCGACACCCTAACAAACTCTAAAAATTTAGTACGTCACCCTACCCCTCAAATGCAAGTATCCCACACATTAATAGGCTACTTGTGCACCCTTCATAAAATGAATATCATAAACCCACATATTTTCAGTATTGTTAACATATTATATGAGGCGAAAAAAACATTTACACAGAGTTCTAAGCTGAGGAAAACAATCACACTTATTTTCACCTTTGGTTTTAGCTTTTCAGTGGCTCACATGTGCTTGGCAAATCTTACAAATGTATTTTAAGTTTGGACGAATATGGAATAAATTCACTCGCATTTCTTCATCCAGCATTTTTATACTGCCACGTTTCACTGGTTTGATGCTGAACATCACATAAAATCCTGCTTCGCAGTAATATGTGGTTGAAAACTGCACAAAACCACAGTAAGACGCTGAAAATCTTCAAGTGAAATCCAGAATCTATTCAAATTATCTCTTTGGTGTTTTAACTTCAAGATTCTATCACTTTTAATCTCTGCCAATTCTTCTTCTTCTTCTTCTTCTTCTGCTAAGGAAAGTCCACTAACTTCAGATGACAAAAATAGATTTCTTATCAAGTCATTAAGCTTCTGTGTTCAGATCTGGGAAGTAACTTTCGAGTTTATTTGTGAGTAATGTCAGATAGTTGTAAACTGAATCTTTTATTTCGTTCTTCAAATCATAATGAGATGCATTTGGGAACATTTCATAGCTGCCAAATTGCTAACTTTTCTTGTTAAGGCAGATATTCTGACTCATCCTTACCTTGCAGACTAGAATTATACTTGTATACTACAACTATACGCACGTCTATGCGTCTGTCAAGAACACGTATCTACAAGGGAGCTAGGTAAGCAAGGGGTGATCAGCGATTTTCTTATTTCATTTCAGTTATCATGATTGAATAGCTCAAAATAATGAAATATACCAGACAGTTCGCGACACCCCATATACCTTCAGGCGAAATCCCAAGGTGTCGCGACACACAGTTTGGAAAGCTCTGATCTATAGTATTAAAAACATTAAATAAGAAATTAAAATTTATTTTAACCATGATCTTAATGTCTGTAAAACGTCTGCAGTTTAAAGAAAACCTGAAAGGGATCACTGAATTAAAAATCATTTTCTAGGATGATAGTTGATTTTATAATAACTATCATTTTAAGTTTGTTTGATCATGTTTTGATAGGAACTACAGATACTTTTAGATAAGAGTGATCTTGAACCTAAACCTTTAGAAGAAGAAATATATTATTCTACACATTTCCTTAACTGTAATATTTAATTCAATTTTATTATTAACAGTAATATACCTCTTTTTGGTTTCAGTTAAAAATAAGGATAATATCTATCTAAATATAAACAACATACATTTAATTATGCATACAATGCCGCGAACTAGACTTTTCTACGTCTTATGGTTTCCAAGTAACATCTTATAAAAATGGATACTGGCGATGCGCGTGACGTCACAGTGCTGCAGCTGTGGCTAACGAGAAAGACAGGCTACGGCGCGACGTCACATTCTTAGTCATAACATGGCCGACATTGAACAAGTTTATATATAAATGCACGTTTAACATGAGTTTAATATAGCAATTCCTTTGTTTTTTATAACTTTGAACATGTATTTATATTAGGCGATTGTCAAGATGGCCATGACTAGATCATGATAACCACGTGACTCCGATTCGTGCCGTAGCCTGTCTTTCTCGTTAGCCACGGCTGCGCCGGACCGCAGCGAGTTCATTATTGCTTTAGTTAATTACGTTACATTCACTATAACTCAAGTACAAATCGCGAAAAATACCGTTCTTCTTTTCATAACGCTTACACAACGCAAACCATGGGTGCGGCAGAAAAGACACAGAACAAGCATTCAGCATCTTCATTAGAAGTTTTTTTTTCCTAACTCTAATATTGAAATCACATAAATAGTTTCTCACGTCTTTTCTCGAACTTGTTTTATGGTTTCTTGGATTGCCTTTTCATTCTACTGTTTTCTAAGTTTGTTGTAAGGTGAGGATTTTCCCTCCTGCTACAGCTGCCAACACCAATAACGAAACAGAGAACCAGGTTATAAATATGAAATACTAATAATACTAGTATTTCATATTTGTGACAATGATGTTGTAAGTCATAACCTCAAAAATATAATTTAAAAACGAAATCGATTAAATATACATTGCTATAAACGTAGATTATTTCTATTTAAGAATATAGGCTACATCATTAATATTTCTAATATTGAGGAATAACAATGTATATTCAAGAAAAGAGCTTACCACCAAAATTTTCCACATTCTCGAAAACGGCAATAATGATAAACGTTTCAACAGTTCAGCATGCAATAATTACAAGCTAACACATTCCCGCGAAAGGGAAGTGCCTATATTCCCGTCGCTCTAATTTCCGGCAGCCTATCACATTGCAGGTCGGCTACATTTAAACGTGTGCGTCTTGTGATTCGCGAATGAAGACGTTGTTCATTTCTTAAGGCTCGATATATACTTAATATAATCGCCCGCCATTTTGGCTCGTTCGTTGGCGTTCGCAGAAAGCACACGAGGACGTTATTTGCCGCTCAATTATTTGCTGAATTGCAGTGCGTTTGATTTATTATCATAGGAGCTACGACATGATAATGTTTAACGGTGTGGCAAATAGATTCCTCGTCTGGTAGCTTGGCAACGAAAGAACAAAAATGGCGAACGATACTACCTACCTAAATTTTATATAGAGCCTTCATTTCCTAAGACGTAAGAAAAGAGGAGGAGTCACGCCGAGAATATCAGCGTCGCGACTGTAGTAATTTGGAAGGCTTCCGCTTCAGGTCGTATATCACACTATTTCATAATATTTTTACTCCATTTTATATTTGTAACATTTCCTCTATTATTACTAAAATCTGTAGCATTTTCACTTGTTTCAGACACTCTGAATAACTTGTGTAACTGAAAGAAGACGTTAAACGAACGATTACAATATGATAAATATCTAATTTAATGTGACTGATTTTTGTAATTGAGAAATAAATCAGTTACAATTTAATTGTTACTTTGACATCAAATATAATAAAATTAGTCTCTGAAGTATAAAGCGAACGTCAGATAAAGAGTTAAAATTACAATTATCATGTCGATCTTTTTACATAGACTCTGTGGTTTAATAGAAGAGTTAATTATCATCCTAACCTCTCTTAAAACCTTGGTAGTTCAATAGGTACATAAGAAAATTAAGTGGACAATAACAATTATCACATTATCGTCATAATTGCGTTCGTGTAAAATGAATTAAATAGAAGTTTTTTTTTTATCTCAGCCCTTCTAAATGCCGTCTGTAACTTAATGGAAAATTATAAAAGTACAGTGACATTTATCTCAAAACTGTTAAACAGCCACTGTAATTCAGTAGGAATGATAAATAAATAAATTGAAATTACAATCTTATCGTGTAAAATGACTCTTATTATGCGAATGTTCAATAAAAAAGGGGGAATATGCATCAATTTTATTTTAAGTTTAAAGTGGAAAATATACAATCTGAAAGTTAGAATTTATAAAACAGTTATGCTACCGGTTGTTCTTTATGGTTGTGAAACTTGGACTCTCACTTTGAGAGAGGAACATAGGTTAAGGGTGTTTGAGAATAAGGTGCTTCGGAAAATATTTGGGGCTAAGAGGGATGAAGTTACAGGAGAATGGAGAAAGTTACACAACACAGAACTGCACGCATTGTATTCTTCACCTGACGTAATTAGGAACATTAAATCCAGACGTTTGAGACGGGCAGGGCATGTAGCACGTATGGGCGAATCTAGAAATGCATATAGAGTGTTAGTTGGGAGGCCGGAGGCAAAAAAGTCTTTTGGGGAGGCCGAGACATAGATGGGAAGATAATATTAAAATGGATTTGAGGGAGGTGGGGTATGATGATAGAGAGTGGATTAATCTTGCTCAGGATAGGGACCGATGGCGGGGTTAAGTGAGGGCGGCAATGAACCTCCGGGTTTCTTAAAAGCCAGTACGTAAGTAAGTAAGTAAAAGTAAGTAAGTAAGTAAGTAAGTAAGTAAGTATTTAAGTAAGTAAGTAAGTGGAAAATATACAGAGTGGAAGTGAAATAGCCTTCCAGATTAAAATTGACGGTAGGATACACGTAAAGAAATAGAAAACCTATATTATGTTTCGTGTTTAAATGCACGGTTTATTAGAAAATGAAGTTGGATGTTTCAGCAGTCTGGCAACATCGCCGCTAACATAGTCGCCTTTCTTCTCGTAATAAAGATGCAAGAGGTCAACGAACTCAGACACTGCATAACAAACTTTAAATTTTTTTTGCGCTGTGCATGTGATACATGTTTTCTATATAATTTGAACCTCCTAAATACAAATATGACAATAAAAAGTAATAATTGATTAAATGGCGATCTTACTCGTGTTAATTATGTAAGAATGTGCGGCTTACAACTGTTTCGGTGCTATTCGACACCATCCTCAGAGCCTACTAGATCTCGGCGCTATCTCAACTTCGCTGCCCGTTGTGTGGGTGCGTTCGTGTGATGAAGAGTTGTGTCAAATAGTGTATGTGTTCTGAAATTGATCTGTGTGTTGAGAATTTGATTAGTGTGTCTGTATATTTCACATTGTTCTAGTGTGGTGAGTTTTTGGTTTTTGGGTTGTATGTGTAGGATTTCCATGTCTGTATTTATGTTATTGTATGTGTGGTTAGCATATGGAAATCCTACACATACAACCCAAAAACTCAACACACTAGAACAATATGAAATATACAGACACACTAAAACACACTCCAATCAAATTCTCAACACACAGATCAATTTCAGAACACACACACTATTTGACACAAGTCTTCATCACACGAACGCACCCACACAACAGGCAGCGAAGTTGAGATAGCGCCGAGATCTAGTAGGCTCTGAGGATGGTATCGAATAGCACCGAAACAGCTGTAAGCCGCACATGCTTACATAATTGATACGAATAAGATCGCCATTTAATCAATTATCTATATTCAAGTATTAAAAGTAGTGTACGAAAGATTCAACATGGAATAAAAAGCATTTGTTGCTTAAGGTTTTTAGAAATTTTCGAATTTATATCTATTCAAAATACTGCTTTATATAATGACAATAAGGTTAAATATTCACTGTTCAGAAGATGACAGCTTTCCTTTTCTGCATTTTCTTTTATGCTGCGCATCAGGTACATCACGAGCTAAAGTCCAACAATAGTCTGCTAGCATATAGGTACTCCACTATCCTTGGTATCTTTTTACCACAGTTGAAATTTCTTGATGAAAGCGCTCACCATGCTCATCACTTAAATCGCCACAATTCTCGGAGAAAAAGTCAAGATGGGAGTGAAGGAAGTAAATTTTCAGGGACATGTTACAACCCAGATTTTTATACGTCAACAGTAAATTTTTGCACTAGTTCTTCAGAGTTCTCACTTCTACGCTTACCCAGAAAATTTAATACAGCCTCCTTGAATGCAATCCAGGCGGCTCTCTCTTTTCCTTCCAACAAAGATTTGAAGTTATTATGCTTTATTATTTCTCTAATTTGTGGTCCATTGAAAACTCCCTCTTTTATTTTTGAGTCACTAATAGCAGCAATTTTTTCCTGGATATGTTTAAATACTTCAGTTTCGTGTTTCATCCCTTCAACAGAATTCTTTAACCCTAACTTGAAGTGCAAAGGGGGTAAAATTAATTTGAGGTACAAGGGGTTTATGTGTATTATTTTTCTTCCCTGTCTCTAGTGACTGTCGTGTTGGCCAGAGTTTTATTGCTTTTATTTCTGCAGTGCCTGGGAAAAGTGACATAAGTCAGTTTCCACAAACCTTTTTTGATAATTTATTGACAACTTACACTGGTTTATGTCGATTTGATTTTTTCTGTATCAATTATTGTAATGGGCGAAATACTTATGTCTCTATTTCCAAGCGAGCAGATGTTCCGTAAGCTGTCAATAAATTATCAAAGAAGGTTTGTGGAAACTGACTTATGTTACTTTTCCCAGGCACTGCAGATTTTATAATGCTTATCTCTAGCGCGACTGTCCCATTCGCACAAAAAGCAGCAAAATACTGTGTAGCCTAATAGCATTCCAAGAAACAATGCTGCAACCTTCAAATCAGCATATATAAACTATTCTTACTTTGAATATTATCATTAAAGCACACGTTATGGAAATACACGTCTTACACAGAATACTAACACCACGGAAATCTCCTGGTAAACTGAAGCGATTTCATACGTGAACCTGTTTCTTCCCCTCCAAATGGAACCGAAAGGTAACAAAACAATTTCCGCTTCTAGAAGTGGTTTTGACAGGGTAGTGTATTGCAAAATATTAACTACAAAAATGCCGTTAAAGCTCACAGTGAAAGAAATATACATCTCAAGTAAAATCAGATAAACTCAAGGGAATTCATACCGCGAGCCTGTTTCACCCCCTCCAAATAGACTCGTAAAAGGGCAATAAAATAATTTCCGTTTCCACAAGTTAGTGCTTCTAACATGGTGACCTATTGACATTAATATTGCTTTCACATAATGGTCGTTACATTTGTAAAACAAAATAGTTACATACGAAATACAGTGATTTTTTTAAAAATAAAATGCATGGAAAATGAATCATATTGCGCATCTCGAAAACTCGAACTGATGGAACATTTTGCTTGCTATTTTTTAATTCAGAAGGTCGAGATTAGTAAGAATTTGTTAGTTTTATGTCTGGCTCAAAATGACTGTTGACCAGTGACACCTGTGTCTGTAGACGAGCCTTCCTCTTTCGCTACGATATTGCAATCTGCTCACTTCGTTCAGTGGCTTGAAATTAATGTTTTTAAATTAAATTTACATGAAAACCGTCCACGCTATTGACATACGCCAGAAGAATAAATGATACTTTATTAGATTTTCTGTCTATAGGGACAAAAATCAGGATCCTGCTCGCAATAGTTACGGAATAAGCGGGTGTTAAACATTTGGAAAAATCAAATCATTTTTTCTTGAGAAAACCATGAACTTTCCACCAATATGGTATTACACTTTTTCGTTACATACAACATGAGTTATTCGCTCTGAAAATCTACAGGATTATTTCACTTCCACCCTGTATAGAGCAAGTCAAACCTAAGGGATGTGCACTCCTGCCATCTCTTGGCACAGCAGTTTGGCAAGCAGACGGCCAGTCCTAAAATCTGGCAAGTGATATTTCGCGTAACTAGTGAATTATTTCTTTAAGTGAAGAAGTATAATCTTGCCTAAATTTCAGAGCAGTTGCTCAAAATGTCCTGCATTACGTCGTATACACGAGGTCGAGAAAACTCAACGCACTACTTGCCACACAGCAACTTCGCAGCTCGGTAAGAATACCGGTAACTTAGTTTTTCTTCAAGCCCGGGGACCTGGGAGGTCAGCAGTATAGAGTAAGGTCATCTGCCCCAATGCATCATAAACATTGATGTGAAATTACCTCATGTCAGTGTGGGAGGGGTTTCCCAACATAATGGACAACGTAATTAAAACTTCCTCATTTAACTGAGGAATCAGCCAATTTTCTAGGATGACCAGATATGACGTTCTGAGCACTGTCTTTTTCAACAAAAGGGAATGGCCCATACACCTTTATGCGAGAACCTTGTTCTACAGTCACGTTGCATTATGATTACTGATTGTGACGTAATATACGGCAATACACAACAAGATTTTTGCTGAGGTGTCAGCAGTTTAATTCCTCTGTTCACTGCGCTGACCAGCATCTGCAATAATAACTTTCTAGCGGTCGATAAAAATTCTGACAAATCTACCATTTTATGCAAATTACATGTTTTTAGTTTTGAAACTACTAAAACTATACCGCAGGTCGCCCTTTTGTATATCCATTTCCTGGCTGTTCGCTTCCTGAATAACGAGATCGGTACGGAGTTCCTAGCTCTGGTTATAAGCTTGCATATGAAATATCAATGAATTATCTGAGAAATAAATGTAGTACAGGATACCAATTCAGTATAAAAAGATCGCGAAGTGGAATAATTCCATTTATTGTTGCTACTCTTTTTGAATCATTCTTTAACAGTTTCGAATATAAACAAAAAATTGCCATGCAATCAGAAACTCAATCAGAAAGCAACCACAGTCTGGTTGATGAACAACGGAATGGCTGTGTCGATACACAGTACAGACTTTTATATGCTACTAGGTCAAATTCTTTTTCAGACTCTTCATAGAAATAAGAAATAAAATACAATATTAGCTGCAGTAAAGAGATATTTTGACTAAGACATGTGCATATCTCCCATAATTAAGGATCAGAAATATATTTAAGAAGATTGTTAGTGGTTATGAAAAGAGCGAGGTAAAACTGATAAAGAAAGTAGGAAGAATATGTTTGAAATAAAAGAATACTGTGCACGTCATCTTTAATGTTTCCCCATTATCGTCTCATCCCTTCTTAGAAGCTTCTATTGTTCAATATAGGAACTTTAAACAAATAATTGCAATTACAAGGATCACTTCATCATTTACGAAAGGACTTAATAAAGGGAATCAAAAGCTCAAGAAATTAAAAAATGCAGACAATTCTTTTTGAAGACAATAAATTGCAATTAAAATATCGTCATCTTAGAAGAATTCTGAACGAATAATGAGATCGGAACGGGCCATTAAATCTAATAATCGTGTTTGATGATTATGATGATGGTGATTATGAAGGTTCAAAACATTGTCGGCATGTATCTTTGAACCTAAGTTTATTCTGCGCTGTTTTTAGAAGGTACTGATATTAAATGTCCTGAATTATAATTACACATTAACCTTGATCTTTTGTAAAAAATCCACTAAAGATTACAATACTGTTGCTATTTATGATCTATAATCTCTTATAAAAAACCTTTGAACTTACCAAACTGGAACTACTTATAAACTGTAGTTTCTTATTTACAACCTTTATAACATTTTTCTATCATTACTTACAAACTATAATTCCTTGCAAAGAAACTTTATAAACCTATCGAACTGTAACTACTTACAAACTTTAATCTCTTACTTATTGAACTCTTACTACTTAAAACTATAATATCGTAAAAGCAGAACTTCATGAATCTGTTATACTGTAAGTATTTACGAACTGTAATTTCTTACAATAAACTTAAGAGACTTATTGAACTGGAACTGCTTATAAACTTCAAGTGTTTTTACATACAATATTAATGACTATATTAAACTATAAGTACTCAAAACTATTCTTATGTACAAATAAAAAACACTGACTTTTAACTGTTTACAAACTATAATATCTTAATACAAATACAATAAGCATAAAATATTGGAGCTACTTACAAACTATAATTTCTTATATACAAACTTTAAAAGCTATTTAACTCAACTTATAAATAATAGTCTGTTACAAAGAAACTTAGTAGAACGGTCAAAAGCTATAGTCTCTTACAAACAAACATTATGGAGTTATTAAACTCTAATTGCTTACAAACTATATCTTGCATAAAAACTTGATAACCATATTGAACTTTAACTACTTACAAACTATAATTTCTTATAAAGGAACTTAATAAACTTACTGAACTATAACTACATAGTAACTATAATCTCCAACATATATATTTAATAATAAATGTAATACATTACAATTATTTATAAACTATAATCCATTACACAACTTAATAAGCATATTGAACTATAACTACTTACAAACTATAACATTTTGCATGCAAATACTGTATAATAAACATACGAATAATATGAAGTGTAACTGTTTTTATAAACTTTATTAACATATTGAATTATAAACTACTTAGAAATAATTATGACTTGTTACAAAGAAACTCAGTAGAATTATCAAACTATAATTATTTACAAAACATAATCTATTACAAAAATCAAGAAGATTTTGAGTACAAGTTCTTAGAAAATATAACATTTTACAAAATAAATTTAATATTGAAGCTGTTTAGCTGTAAATAATTACAAATTATAATCTTTTACACAAATTGTAATAAACAACTAGAACTGTGAATAAATCAAACTATAATCTCTTCCAAAATAAACTTGAGAAACTTGTTGAAATGTAACTACTTAGCCCTACAAACTGTAATATTTTACAAATAAAGATCAGCACTATACCAACTATACGACTCAGGATGACCCTAATAATAATAATAATAATAATAATAATAATAATAATAATAATAATTTATTTATAGAATTAAGGCCATAGGGCCTTCTGTTACACTCTACCATGTCACAAAGTATACAAGTAGTGAAAATTTAACAAAAAGTTAACAATACTAACATATTACAAAAAAATAAATAATAGCATAACAAAATCGACACTAAACAACATGAAAATAATACCATAATAGAAAAAAGGAAGAACAAAATACAGATCTAAAGATTTGAATATCCTAATAAAAGCAACTCAGTCAGTACAAATAGTTAATAGGAAAAACGTAAGGAAGAATACAACAAATGGAATGTCATAAAATAAAAAGAAAATAAGAAAATACGAAAATATAATAAAATCCACAATAAAAAGGGTATGATAATAAATTCATCTTGTGATCAAGAGAATAAAAAGAAGGGAACGAAAGGAAAAAAAATGTATATTTTTACAAAACTATCACAGAGAAAAGAGTTTATAATTGAAAATAATCTGAATTGAAAAAGTGCAATTTTAGTTTATTTTTGAAACTAGATAATGTCCAACAATCTCTGACATGTTGTGGTAGAGAGTTCCAGAGATGAGCTGCAGAGACGGCGAAAGATGAAGAGTAGAAGGATGTTCTGTGTTTAGGAAAGGAGATTGTGATATGGTGTTGTGAGCGAGTATCTATTTCGTGATATGAGGACAAATTTTGAAAACGAGAAGCTAAGTAGCTAGGGTTAGAGTTCTGAACGTGAGAGAGTGAATAGTTCTTCGCTCTTTGAGACGGACCCAGGACAGCATATTTAGTGAAGGTGAGATACGGTCAGATCTACGGACGTTGCAAATAAATAGAACACATGCATTATGAACACGCTGTAGTCTGTCTGTCAGTCTCATGTTAAGGTCAGTGTAGAGTGTGTCGCAGCAATCAAAATGAGGCATCAAGAGCGACTGTACTAAATTTTTCTTGAGAACCAACGGAAGGAAATTTCGGATTCTTTTTTGTGTGTGAATTTTCATAAACATTATTTTACATACATGTGATTTGAGCCAACTTAAGTCTTTGTCCATATAAATTTCCAGATTTTTTACTCTACACCAGCGGTGACCAATCACAGACATTCAAACGAGTACGAGGAGTTTCCTGTACATTGCTATTTGCTTCATTCACGTACTGAAGGCAAGCAGTGGCGGTATCATGTCCCTCTACAAACTCTGTCTCTACAAGCAGTAAGAAGTGGTTTCTTAAAGAATGAGAACTTTTTTGTTGTTCTGTCGGACAAAATGTAATATGTTTACTTTGCTCAACGGTTCATTAGGAATATATAGAAATATAAATTGCCACGCTGAATAATGTATTATTATTATTATTATTATTATTATTATTATTATTATTATTATTATTATTATTATTATTATTACTGACCAGTAAGTATGTGTTTCTATAATTCTTCTGTACGTGCATGAATATTGATATTTTTAGATCTTATCCCTAGAAGGATAAAATTATTAGGTTTTATCTCAATATTAATCTTCTTAATCTTTAGATGAGGATAACTATTTCTTAGTTATTCATTCAATAATAATATTGTAGAAAAACAGGTTCAATATTATGTGCCAACGAACTGTTAAACGCCAGGAATTGACATGTCTTAAATCATAGCCAGGAAGAGAAAGAAAGATAAGATAAATAAATATAAGGAAATCAACTACCTCATGGGGTTTGAAATATCTCTTGCTCTAAAGCCTTTTAATTTCTCAAAAGAGTAATGATTAAAATAGCATAAATAACTTGTCCATAAGAAGTTTTTAATTTTGAAAAACTACGAATTTCTCGAACAAGTATCAAGAGAAGAATTTAGAAAATTCTTGATTATATTCAATAGGAAGGTTAAAAAAGAAGCAAGAAATATCGTATATTATTCACTGGCTTTTGATGACAGCAGTGACATTACTGATACAGCAAAGCTTGAGATTTTTATCCGCGGGATTGATCAAGATGTTGGAATAGAAACAACCACTGGTTGTAATTTTCATGCCAAGTACCTTTCCTCCGTCTTCTTACTTAATAGGCTGTCTGTCGCGTGTAATCACTGCAGCTCGAGTTTTGGTCACCGCTGATCGTGCGCCGAACCACTGTATAACCTGCAACGTGCATAGCACCTATGGAGGGAGGCAGACACCCGAAGGGGAAGTGAAGCAACTGTCTGACTTATTAACGGATTTTCATTTTCCTTACATCAAGCACTGAAATATAATTTTATACAGTATAAGGTTACAAACTAATGTTTAGTACGTGTAACGAAGAAAGAACTGAACAAGAAAACATGGGACACATTATCACAACCTAAAATTAACTGTCTTCAGAATGTCTCTGCGACAGAGTATCAAAATCAGGAATTATGTCATTACTGCCAGTCGTAGTTGATCACGAAGGTATTTGTCTGTCAGTCGTGATCTAAATTTGGTTTATACTATTTTAATTGTTGAAAATAATTTTTCACAAACGTAAGTTGTAGCGATCATGGCTTCAACAGAGCAAGCGAAAGAACGAAGCTTCGGATATTTATTTTTTGGCAAAGATTTGAAAGTTCAACATTTGTCAAGTCCTTACATCTAACTTTCATTTAACATCACATAGTAAATCAGTTAGATCAAATTGTAGAGCTAACCGCATTATTCGTACATCTGGTGAAAAAGTATCGACGTACAGAGATGATGATGATGATGATGATGATGATGATGATGATGATGATGATAACAACAATAACACTCAACCTTTTAATGTTTCATAAGTAACATGTAGCATAATGCCGTTTTATGTTATACAACCGTTTTCCTCGTAATACTTGTGAACAAATCATACATTTAATATTCTCATCATATTGACAGCAAAAAAATGTGTCCTCCCATCCTACTTGGACCTTTCGTACATGGCTTCAAGAGAGACATATGCCACTCGCAGGTCAGAGACAAATACAAATGGAACGGAGTTTGACTCCAGTGAGTGAGAGGGTGGGGTTGGCGGAGGTTAGAAGCAAGTGAAATGCATAGCTATCACTGCGAGCCACAATGTCTCGCGAGTCACGTTCTCGCCACGGCTGCTGTAAGGGATAATAGTTTCATTCATTCGTTCATTCATTCATTCATTTTAACAGGAGATAAGTCACAAGAGATAATAATAATAATAATAATAATAATAATAATAATAATAATAATAATAATAATAATAATAATGATAATAATAATAATAATAATAATAATAATAATAATAATAATAATAATAATGCAGTATTTCTTTAATTACGTAATTGATTTGTAGTAAATATCACTGGCTATTGCCATTTCCGTGCAAGAGCTACAAGTCACCTGCCGTTTATTGCTTCAGAATCGCACATATGTATAAATTGGGTGTTACTGCAGAATGAACTGCAACCGAAGGAAAGCTACAACCACTTCTGGGTTCACTCGTAATGCTGTTATTATTTGTTCAGTGGCTGCCATTCTGTGCATTTCAAAGCCAACGCATATATCTGTATCCTTCCCTCAGAAGTTGTCACGAGCAATTTGAGCCATTGTTCTCCTCAGTGGTATTAACCACTTTTCCCTCTTTTATTTTCCCTGAAACAATGGCGTCCGCTGTACCATCAACATACACTTTTATTCAATAAAGGGTCATGGCCGACTCTTGTTTTGTTGCTATAAGAGACATTAAAATATTAATACAAAACCCCTCTTTTACCTACTACCTACATGGAAACCTTTATAGCTACGAGGGATTACTGGGAAAGGTCAAAAGATCATCGCGTTCTAGAATATGCGATAAAGTATGTACCTTGATAATATATATAGTATTTCGTAACTGGAGTTCGAGTTGATTCTTCGTGGTGTTATATTTTTTCTCCTTTTCGTTATAAGACATACGAAGAGAAAGTATTATGGAGCTGAAAAAAAAACATTTCGAGATTATTACTTAAATGCACCTTTTTTCTTATTCGGTTGAGAAGCTTTCATCATCCAGTCTGCTCTTAAAAAACCTGAAAGTTAGAATTTATAAAACAGTTATATTACCGGTTGTTCTGTATGGTTGTGAAACTTGGACTCTCACTTTGAGAGAGGAACAGAGGTTAAGGGTGTTCGAGAATAAGGTGTTTAGGAAAATATCTTGGGCTAAAAGGGATGAAGTTACAGTATAATGGAGAAAGTTGAATGAATGAATGAATGAATGAATGAATGAATGAATGAATGAAGTGCATTTATTGATACACAATTATACAAACTCATGTACACAAGATCCTTAGCACGAGCCTGAACGGCCGTTCGTGCTATAACTATGCAAAGTTTGCATTTTCAAAGAAAACAAAGAATACTACTAGTAATGAAATAGTAAAACAACAATAATTGTTATTATTACTACTGTTACCATTAAATTATCACAATTACAACTAATCTAATTTCATACCAAATTTCACAAAAATAATAAAAATAAAATAAATGTAAGATAAGAAAAAAATTACACCACGTAGAATTGCACACATTGTATCCTTGACCTGACATAATTAGGAATATTAAATCCAGACGTTTGAGATGGACAGGGCATGTAGCACGTATGGATTAATCAGAAATGCATATAGTGTGTTGTGTTAGTTGGGAGGCCGGTGGGAAAAAGACCTTTGGAGAGGCCGAGACGTAGATGGGAGGATAATATAAAAATGGATGTGCAGGAGGTGAGATATGATGGTAGACTGGATTAATCTTGCTCAGGATAGGGTCCGATTGCGAGCTTATGTGAGGGCGGCAATAAACCTGCGGGTTCCTTAAAAGCCATTTGTAAGTAACTTATAAGTAAGTACTCCATCCGTTCCAAAATATGGTATAGTAACAAACAAAGTAGGGTAGAGTAGCATAAATCGCACCGCTTCCTAAATGGCACTACTGCTACTTTAAAACAAGTTACTGTAGTAGTGTGGCATGTAGTGGTATTGTTACAATCTACCATATGAACTTCCACCATGTCACTTGATTTCTGCCACTTCTTTGTGTCTACAGTGTGGTGATAGTGTATCTAATATAATCGCTTAGGTGGCTGTATATTTAGCTAACATTTTGTAACTAAATAATGGATTTGTATGCAAAGGAATCCATAATCTCAAGATGTTATTGGTTTAAAGAAATATTAAAGAACATTTAACTTAGTAGGATTTTCGAACATGTGGTGATTATAGGCTAGAATGAAGGAAATAAGTTATGACGTAGTTTCTCAATTCGCACCACTTTGTAGGTGCCTACTTCGCACTGGTGCGATATGAGCAACTTTAGCAATTCTAGCCGTACAAAAGAAGGCCCCAAAATTTTAACTGAACGAGGAATGCATCAGGTGAGTGCAATATCAAGTGGTGAAAAGGGCGTTAATACAACAAGTGTGTGTTGTACAAGTGCATCAATTATTTTGTCCCACCCATGATAATTTTTAAACATCAAATAGTGCATCCTAATTATCAGCTGGTGCTCCTCCAGGATCGTTATTTGCTACTCAAACCTGCCATAAAAAAGTGCTGCTTCTGTATGTCCACCTATACGACCTATTCCAAAAATTTAGAAGCTAGATTATCTCGGGGAAATGGTGTGCTCCTGTTTCAGCTTCCTCGTCATAATATTCATAAGCCCAGCCTTTAGATATTTCTATCTTCAAACCAGACAGCTATATCATGAAGCAGTTCTTAGGCGGCTTCGAGATAATCGCGGAGAAAAGGTGAGGCAGTTTACAGTCTGAACTGTCTGGTGAAGCACATGGAAAATGTGTAACAAAAAAAAAACGCATTCAGAAAGTTTAAATGTTAGGTAATTTATGCTCTATTTTTTCAATTTCATTTGAAGATGCGTTACTTTCTTTCATTAATTTCAATAAACGTGTAATTTGCATTTATTGCATTATTCATATTAAATACTGTTCAATATATTCAATATTAAAAGCTTTCCTTCATCCTGTTCCCTGTATTTAAAGAGGTGCGATTTAAGAAACCGCAAGTGCTATTTAGGAAACTAGTTGGCTAAATGGCACCACTGACAAGTGTTTTGAAAATGTTATTTTAATTAAAAAATATTAAATCAAATTCAAGGATTCCTTTTTACATGAAAGGAAACTGTTCTGGGAATGTATCTCTGTAAAGGAATGCAGAAAATAAAAACTGTATTGTACAATAAAAATTATAAATGCTAAAGTAGTGCGATATAGGCAACCTTACCCTAAGTTTGATTATTGCGCATGCGCGCACGAAATGTTTCGCGGTGTGGTATTCTGTTCAGTAGTGAAGGGACTATCAGACATTGCAGTTGTGAATGTTTCTAGTCTTCTGTAGTGCATCACATTATAATATTTAAATAGTTCATTATGAACAGAAATGAAATGGGCACCTGCTGTGGTGTTCCTGTTGCAGAGAATGTAACACCAACCCGGTCAATTTTGAATAGAACATCTAAGGCTCAACAGTCGTACAAAACCGGATTGTAATTTATTGCAATTTATATGTTAATCGGCTTCTCTCAAGACAATGTTTGTTTTCCATTTTATTAATTTTACAACACATAGGATGAAATGTACCTAATTTGTATGATTTTATTACGTTAATTTATCAAATAAATATCTAGAAGATGTATTTAAGTTACATTATATTACCGGTACTGAGAACTTTAACAAATATACCACATTTTGGAACAGAATTAATTACATCTTTCTATACCATATTTTGGAACAGAGGGAGTATTATTATTAGAACTCGGATATCTATGACGTCACATTTTTATCCTGGTCTCTTTTTACAAACTTGAGTTAAACACATTTATAGCTTTTATGAACACGATGATAGATTTTTATCTGTCATTTAAATGCATATTTTACCACATTTTAGCATTAAGTCATATTTGACCAAACATGTTATAAAAAGCTGTTATCTACTGGCCTAGTTGCCTCATAAGTGGTGCCTTCTTGGTATCACTTATGAGGTTCAGACCTGTCTTCGGACAGTTGACTGAACAACAACAACAACAGTTCTTCAAGTATTATTCAAATTTTTTGTGCTAATAATGGCAAGAGATTTTGTTTGCGTTTGGTTATTTTTTTTTTTTCGATTTTCTTTCCTAAGAAATATTTTGTGGTTAAATGAAGTTTGAAGGTAAGTGGATTTACCATAAATAAGTTGTCAAAATACTGAAGACAAAAGAATGTTAGAAATATGGCCAAATCGTTGTTGGTCGATCTCGTTTTCACTCCTTTCAGCCCTCCCAAGCTTGTGACGCTTAGATGTTCCAATCCCGCTGTTGTCAAGTAGTAATTCATAAACAGACAGTGACCTTGTTAACATAGCTGTAAAATAACTATAAAATCAAATTTCTGCACATTTAAAGGATAAAACTAAAATTATTTCAGTCATTTTGTATTATAATACACTGCTTTATTAAATTGACTGAGCATATTGCTTTCCCAAAGCACGCTATGAAATGTTTCATATAAAGCAATTTTTATTTCGGAAAGGAAGCAAAAATGAGCAAAATGGTGTTAAACTTTTTTGTCTGAATTATCTCAAAGACTAATCTCTTGAAATTAATGACATTACTTATGGTTCTCTCTGTATAGACTATATTTGAAGAGTTCAGAACCATAGTGGGCCAAGCGTCATTTATTAAGAACGGAGAAAGCAAGGATTAAAGTTAAGTGAATACCATAGTTTAATGAAGATTAACATATAATTTAGTTTTAATGAGCATACTTTATATTACTCGCTATATGTTTCAATAAATTATGGCATTAATTTAATTTTAACCCTAGTTTTCTCCGTTTTTAATGTATGGCGCTTGGCCCACTATGGCTCTGAACCCTTCATTTCTTCTCTTCTGAACTTCGAAGATGACAGGTAATTGTTGTTTAATCAACTGTCCGAAGACAAGTTTGTACCTCATAAGTGGCACCAATAGGGCATCACTAATTAGGCAACTAAGCCAGGAGATAATGGGTGACCAGTTCCTTTCCTCGGAACCAGGCGATTGTAGCACAGGATGAATTTCACCTGGAATTTATGCTAACAAGACAGTGTAATACCTACAGTAAATGGGGTATTCGAATGAACTTCAACAAAACAGAGTTTATAAGTGCGACATTAAATGCTGAATACTCGGAAATTAATCCGCGTATCCAGTTAAAGGATGTAGAGCATTTCAAGTACCGGTACCTTTGTTATTTAATTACTGGAAAAGGATTAGAAAAGGAAGAGATCTCTGAGAGAGTGCATCGTGAAAGCGCAGGGTAGCCTGTTGCGGAGATTTAAACGTGAATACGTCTCTCGGGATGAGATGTTAAATGTAAGATACAGGAATGAAGAAATGCACTCACGTTTAGGAGTCGAGTATAATATTTTATAGCCTATATAGAAGGTCGCTTACCTTGTATGCATTGAAAGTAAACATATCGGTTACTATAGTAACCATAGTGCTCTATCGTTTGCTATCCGTTGATTATGCCCGTTCCCATTTGCGCTGCATATTTCTCGACATTGTATTAAATTAGTGTCCTGCAATGTTCGAACACGTGAAACACAACTAAGACATTACAAATTTCGTCTTATTTTATATGAGAAACTAATGACAAGATCTGTGCTAATATCCTTAAGCGGTTAAAACATGAAGGTGTGGGTGTGGAGGACAGCTACTATTTTTATAACAAGGTGGAACAAACACGACAGACCTGCTTCTGCATAGGGAACATCGGCAAATATCGAGCTTCGTCATACTCAAACTTGAATCGAAGATAGAGCCTTTAATGCACGAAGCTATTGTGAATTTTCTTTCCTCACTCAACTTTACTC
This sequence comes from Periplaneta americana, assembly GCF_040183065.1. Taxonomy (NCBI): domain Eukaryota; kingdom Metazoa; phylum Arthropoda; class Insecta; order Blattodea; family Blattidae; genus Periplaneta; species Periplaneta americana. The sequence goes on from NC_091118.1 coordinate 65,583,097, forward strand.
GCCAATTTTGCCAATTTAACTTGTCTACTGCTGATTGTTGTTCAATAACTGTGATTATATCGTTTGACACTATTGCGAACGTTCTATCGCTTGACATACTCGAGTATACTGATTCGACTCCACTCGACCCAACAATTATTACCTCAATATCCGCCCTCCCGAGTGTCGCTAGATGACATTATCAGCTCCAACTCAAGATCACATTGGACACATAGATCCTTCGTCTGCCGATCGTCGTTTATTTCGTTGGAATGTATTGTGTAGTTTAGAAATTATAGGCGCAATAAAACTCTCCTGAAAATGTGTTGGTCGAGTTTCTGAGATGGTACAGCAGTACTGGACCGAACTTATAGACGTATTCACGTCAGAAGAGAATAATAAGGGCCTTAAAGAGCTTAAGCATGGGAGGAGTGATAATAGGAGGAAGAAGAGTAAAATGCATAAGATTTTCTGATGATATAGTGTTGTTAGCAGAAGAGGGAATGATAGTAAAGGATATGCTACTGGAGCCAAATGACAGCTGTGAGCAGACGGGATGAAGATAAATACAAATAAGATGAAGACCATGGTCATAGGAAAAAAAAAATCAGAAGATAAACTTGCGAATTCTAAAAGCGGCAGTAGAGCAAGTTGACAGCTTCAAATACTTGGGATGTACTCTAAGAAATAGTATGAGCTACTGCCAGGAAGTCAAAAGGAGGATAGCAATGGCCAAGGAAGCTTTTAATAGGAAAAAGAGCATTTTCTGCAGACATCTGGGAAAAGAACTAAAGAAGAGACTAGTGAAGTGCTTTGTATGGAGTGTGGCATTGTATGGGAAAGAAACATGGACATTACGACGAAGTGAAGAGAAGCGAATAGAATCATTTGAAATGTGGATATGGAAAAGAATGGAACGTGTGAAGTGGCCAGACAGAATAAGAAATGAAACTGTGTTGGAAATAGTGGATGAAGAAAGAATGATACTAAAACTGACCAAGAAGAGGAAAAGGAATTTCTTTTTCCGGTCGGAATGTATTTTGGTTTAGATCTTGGCATCTGAAACAAAATATTTCCATTTATTTCACTTGGTCTGAAAATGGGCTACTAGCCCGTATTTGTACCCTTAGAAGTAGCCCATATTCGACACATTCGACTGTGAAGTTTGAGGTTATTTGCCAGCTAAGCAGTAATAAATGGAACTGTGGTTTATACATTAAACGTTAGCCCTATTCACATATAATCCAACAAACTAAATTTATATGTGATAATTAAGAGTCATTATACTTAAAAAAAAAATAAAACTTACATACCTTATAAAAGTTTCAAATCCACAAAACACAAGATCAACGAACCACACAGACATCAAGATGGCTATTGGCGCGGTACAACATACCAGCTGCTAGGAGAGGCAACCGATGTAGTTTATGCTATTTCCGCGAGGCTGTAGCGCTTTGCAGACTCAATACAAGACTAGCCCGTTTTTAGACCCTAGCCCGTATTTGGACCATCTCCTCTACGTACCGGAAATGAATCTCGCATTGATACGGTGTTCTCGAGGGTATGATTCTTTTGGTTGTATGAATTGAGAGGTTAGCTGTAAGAAGGGCGTAACTCAGAAAAGAGTTTTGAGATAATCAACAAAAACTATCTGTACTCTGCATCTCTTGCTGGAATATGACACTATTCATATATATTGTAGGGTAATACGGTCTCTTGTGATTACAGTGAGTTCCATGGTTAATGTTTAAATATTATACGAGAACGAAGCTTTCCATTTTTTTTAATTACGTCTTTCTTCCATAGAAGAGGGTTGAAAATACTGCAATGCTGTTAACTTTTCTATATTTCTATAGTAAAGGCTAGATATAGGTCTGTACTACAATAACGAAGATAATTACAATGTATGTTCTACTAAATTGTTATCGCAATATTAAAAATAATTAATCCCACTTATTTCATGTTATCATTTTAACTAAAAGTACCTAAAATGTAGGTTTACAAACACTATACCATTTTAAGTGATCTAATAACCTAACATAAACAATATCTAGAATCTTTTGAGGTCTAATGGAGTGTTTGCCTCTCATATCTGTCATTACAGTATCACCTAGTTTCACTATATTTTATACAGTTATCAGTCGTTTCTTAGATATTTTAAACAATGACAGAATAAAGGACTTGCATAAAAATTTTTCTCAGTCAAGATACAGTATACCCAAGAACATTCTCAGTACTGTGGTTTTACAGTTGTTTGACGTTGCTTAATGGTCCTCCTCTCCAAATATCCCATGAGAAATGTAACCTGTTATTTTTTATTCCAGTTTCCCAAAATCCTCAATGGAAAATGGCTTGTTCCTCTGTAGACATCTCATATTTCTTCTGGCAGCAACTGGCTTAAATGTTTGCTGCTAACCTGTCGTTCCTAAATGACTGACTGCTAGCCTGGAACTAACATTTTATAGGACTGCATACGCCTATATTATTAGTACCTTATATTCATTCTCCATTCACAAAAATAAATAGTAATACTGTATTTCTTTCACCATTTTTCCTGACCTACTTGTGTAAGCTTTGCCGTAATTTCGTCGTCGTTTGCTAGATTATTCTTTCATAGTTTGTTAAACCGTTTCCGTTTGTAATTCATATTCACTGATACTTTCTACATCAGAAATGTTATATTCGATTCCATTAGGCGAAAGATGGGATAGATCAGAACATTCGTCAGACAACGCGAACACCCTTGCAGTTATCTTCACCGCTCTTCGAACTACAGTAGTGAGATGGAAGACGGACACAATTCAATAATACCTCTCTATTGCAATCTATTGGGACTAGAGGCATAATATTTTGGTGGTTGGTAGAAACACCGCCAAAGACCGCATATAGCCATGTTACGGATAAACGCCGTAATTCGAATTATGCCCTTCTTCCACCCAACCCTTCAGTTGTCACATCCACATGAAATTAAAAAAGCCACACACATGAATTACTTAGATGATCTTATCAGCCAATTTAGTTTAAATATTTCGCTTATCAACAATGACGAAATCTGTTAACTGGAAGAAAAGCAGAAAACAGTACAACAATCCACCCACCGCCAATCAAGCCCCTACAGTCTCGGCTGCGCGAAACGAGGAAACCGGGGCAAATTGAACGCTGCGCTTGCCGCCATATTGTTGGAGAGCAGACGCATAATAGCAATACGTAAATCACGCAAATTAACGCTGTGATGATCTAAAATTGACAGATTATGGCCATTTTCGACATTTAACGTAAAATTAGGACGAAATAAACATATTCAAAGTTTCATTGATATGCGTTAGAACATTAAAGAAAAGAAAATACGTACGCAGCAATTTATAGAAAACATACTCATACATCCAGAAATAGGCCTACACAATACACATTATAGCTTGTATAATTTTACGATAATCAGCAAATTGTTAGGTTTCAGAGAATCTAAAATTATATTAACATACATTACTCTTAGATCACAAGACATAAATATATGCACCTTGATTATACAAGTTCTTATTATAATCAAATTCTTAAGTGAAATAAATATGTGATAATCAGTATAGACTTGTTGTTAAGTTTTAAAGAATCGAAAATTATATTACCGATACTTCTAGACCACAGGACATAGGTAATCTCGCAAAATATAGTGTGCGAAGGTAGCCAAATTACATTGAATTCATTCTTAAATTAATCTGTATAGCGATAAATGCGCTGATCGATCAATAAATCATTAAAAAATCTTCAATTAATAAAGGGAATGCTATCAATTATAAAAAGTATCGGTACCTAATACATTGCAAACAATAGGTAATTTGAAGACCTAAAAACTAAACAATCACTTTATGCAAGATAAAAAAAAACACATTTTTTATGTGTGGATTTTTTACATATTGTATTTTTATTTTAAATAAATAAAATAGATATATTATCATTGCTTGCGGAGTGATGGTACATAATTTTTATGCACATATGTAATATCAATAAGATGCCATTCCTTGCTTTTGTTAATAAAATATATGTCCGGCAAAATATAAAAGAGTTATTTATAGGTGAACTCTGAATCATAAGTTCACAAAGAAGGCTTAGCTATTATAGCTATTTATTTATTTATTTATTTATTTATTTATTTATTTATTTATTTATTTATTATCTGTTTATTTATTTATCCATATATGGATCTTGAATGAAAGTTTATAATCTTGCAGATAAATTCATTTACATAATAAAAACAAAAATTTATCTTTCCACTAATGTTTTAACATATGATGTGTAAGTCTAAATAATTCACTCAGTGTCATTTCTCTACAGTCTGATAAGTATTCTTCATTGTCGTAAACTACTGATTGATTTTAATTATATTAATATTGTAACAACAGAGATAATATTATATCGTATCTTTTGCAAATGGCTTGGAAAATTAAACAGGGATGGTATTATCGCCACGCTCTCATGGTTAACATTCGGCAGGTCTTTGAGCGGCCTCATGCACTAACATTCGGCAGGTCTTTCAAATTTAATTGTATTATTGTTTTCAATTTCTTCCATTATTAAATGACACTTACTTGTCTAATCCACGTGGACTAAAACCGAGGTTGCAATGTCTTGTGCTGAGGACGAACATTAACGTATGTGATTAAAATTATTATTAAAGAGTTATTATTAAGAGTTAAGAAAGCCAACATAACAGACTAGTGCTTATTCTTATCGTGGAAGTAGGCGTGACAACGTGACGCTTAGAGTGAAACCTACACAGCAACAATCGGGCGGCAAAATTATGTTTTAAAAGCACACCGCACGTTATTGTATGATGCCGACATGTTAAGCATGAGTCCTCGGCGATAATATATCATCTTTCAAAATTCTATTGCCATTACTTTCACACTGTTCACTAAAAATTCCCGAGACAAAACAAAGGACAAGTATGACAATCGTGTTTACCGCTCTATTTCTACCAGTAGCATGGCGGCGTAAACATGCGCAGACTGGTTTCAATTTTGGACAGCACACCAGCGCTCTGTGTGAGTCTAGTATACTATTATAACGTCTTTGCCGCCAATCGGTTTTCCTGGTCTATTCCTCCATCGCTAGATGGCAGCACGCATTAATATTTCTATCTTATACACTTTTTACTTTATTTTATGAAACTTATTTTCACAAGTGATATTACATAACGCCCTTTTTTGTCACAATATATTGTTTTTCCATATTCAATAACTGTTTTGTTTATTTTCATTTTATATTTCCTTTAGCCATATATATCTTATTAGAACCCTCATATAATCTTCGTTCCTTTCCCTTCATAATACCCCAATCTGATTATCGTCGCTAGCGATAGTAATTTGATTCAAGCTTTTCTGTTGGTCCAGGATTATTTGAATGTAAGGATAGAACCAAATTTCAAGTTTTGGTGTTCAGTACTGATTATTTTGGGTAAAGCATAATCTATAATTCTTCGGAAAAAATTCATTAATGTGTTCTTTCTCACTTAGGCGATGTCGATTCAGTGTTGTCAAGTAGGGATGTGACAAACCATTACTTTCTTATAACTGTTCAGTAGTTATAAGTAACGGTTACACTTTCCTGCCGGAGACAAAATAGCAGTCACATAAGAAGAAGTTATATTTAACGGTTAAATAACTAGCAAAGGCATTAGTGATGGGCGAAGTTGTTCCGGTTCCGAAAAAATACTATGTTCCAAATAACAGTTCCGAAATAACAGTCACCAGTGGTGATGAGTCGGAGTCGTTGAGTCGTTCAAACGAACGGTACAGTACCTACCCTCCCTCTTCACCATGCTGCTCACACTGGTGCACTCATAGGCATGACATAGTACATATTCTTATCTATAGATGGCACTGCAATGCACATTCGAATCGATTTTGGAAAATTGCTGTGCATGTGGACAGAACTAAAAAGCTTAATGTTAGTAATTACCAGGGAACGGATTTATATGGACTAAAAATATATGAAATATGTAAATATATATGTAGTTATTTTTACCAAAATATGGAATTAAATATGGATTTTTACCAAAATATGGAATTAAATATGGACTTAAAATTATAAAAAAAATGACTATGTACGTTAAATATTGGTACATTTTAATCAAACTAAACAAAAAATATAATGGACGTACCTTATCTTCCAATGTAGTTTCAACAAAACACAATTTTTATTGTCTGTTACCATAACAATAGGTTACAAACATTTCTTTCAAGTGCTGAAAAGTGAATCTTCTTCTATTGTCTCTGAGGATAGATTTATACTGACTAAAAGAGCGTTCGACGTCACAAGAAGTAACTGGTACATAATTCAATTTCACAATGTCTGCTGGGGATAAGTCCAAGTTAATCTTCACTGTTGATTCACCACTCATCACAGCAACAACCTTTTGTAGTTCTTCATATCCAGGGTTTTTTGAAAGTACAGTGTCCACCTTAGCTCTTACTGCATCTGCAACTTTACCTCTACCACGATTCAGTTGTTCCACAGTACTATTTATAATTTCAAAACTTTCAGATAGTGAAAGGTGCCTATTTTGGAGACTTTTGAGCGTTTTTATGATGCATGAAAATGTATGCTGAATGTGAGCTAAGTCATTCTACACACTTATGTCACAGGTAACTGTTTTCGCAGTATCAATTGAGACTGCATCTTCAGAGTCCAATGCAAGGAGAACATTGTTAATAGAGTCTATATGTTCGGCATAATATTCAACTGCTTCTAGCCATGTACCCCATCTAGTTAAAATTGGCTTTGGTGGCAATGGAATTTCAGGGTACATTTCTTTCAACACGTTAACTCTACTGGGAGCTTTGAGAAATACTTTTTTCACTGATGAAATCAACAAATCTACTTTAGGGAAATTGTCTCTGACCACTTCTGCCACACGATGAAATGCATGCGCCACACAAGTAAAATGAGTCAATTTAGGATATACAACAGATAATGCTTGTCCAGCTTTGACCATATAAGGGGCAGCATCGCTAATAAAGAATAACACATTATCGTACATAATACCCTTTGGCCACAGGATACCCATAGCTTCGTTGAACAGTTTAACTATAGTTTTGTTATTGCACTTTTCTAGAACATCACAATGTAAAAGAATTCGTTCAGAATATTGTTCACTTAACAAACCGATAACTACATTACCAACAAGTCTACCTTCTTTGTCGGGAGTCTCATCAATGGAAACCCAAATTGAACTATCTTTAATTTCATCTCTTATCTTCTGTATTGTCTCATCGTAGATGGATGGAGCATACGTCTTCCTAAGTGTTGACTCATCCGGGATTGTATGTTGAGTATATTTTTCAAGGAATTCCCTGAAGACCTTATTCTTTAGTTTGTAGAGAGGAATATCAGCAGAGATGAGAGAACGGCACAGGTCGATGTTAAACTCAGATCTTACATTCGATGTTGTTGGTTGTGTTAAAAACAATTGTCTCTGCTTGGAATTTAGTTGTTTGTTGGCCTGATGTTTACTAGTTGTAATGTGTTGTTGCACCGGGAACTTTTGTGTAGATGATACTGCACACTGACACAAATTACAAAATAATATTTTATTGTCAGTTGATAAACCATCTTCTTTAAATTCTGAAATGTAACTTGTTAGTTTTGATTTTAAATTGACTGAATGACGTACTTTTGGCATATTTACCGTCTTTATAGTATGATTTACAAAACTGAACCTATGTGTACTCTGACTGGCATTTAACTGTTGAGCTGCACAACTGAAGTCTGTTAAAAATTTTAAATTAAATTAATACAGTTTTGTAACTTACTTTCCCATTGTTGATAGGACTGCTAATTTTCAAATAACTCTGATGTTAAAGGGATTACTGAACATGTGTTTAAATCTCTATTGTTGAAATGTATTTTTAAAAGTTAATGGAATTTTGTTTTGTTTTATTGTTAAACCTAATATAATATGGACTGTTTTATATGAAATATGGAAAATATATGGAAATTAACGAAAATATGTACTAAACTCTAAAATATGGAAAAATATGGAAAATAAAAGTAGGATTTTTCAACCCTACACATTGTGAAACATAAAGATAATGCAAAATATAAATTATATTAGCTTTATAAGTAAATATGTATTTACATATAAATCCTTTCCCTGGTAATTACACAGCTGTTGACTACAAGGACAGAATACAACACTTTGTTTTCGTACATAAAGTTATAAAGACATGGTAGCCAACTAAAAAAAAAAAATAACATAACATTTAAAACATATGGTATGTAATTTCTGTTCTCTCTATTACATAATAAAAAAAACAAATCATTAATTTTTATTTTTATTTTTCTTAATGCACAGTTATAATAATAATAATAATAATAATAATAATAATAATAATAATAATAATAATAATAATAATATATTACAATTTCATAAATAAAAAAGATATATATTGGCAGTACTGAAACCTGGAAACCCCGCAGTGGGCTAGTAAAATGTTGGAATCGCATCTTTACCAAAGTGTAATTTAAACTTCGCATTAAACCTCGCTCTCCAAATCAGTACTTATATGGGTAGTTTCCAACAAATAATGCTACAACATTTTTGTCGTTCTTTGATAACAGAGAAGATAGCACAAAAACTTGTGCTTGTCAGACTTAACCTCAACAAACGACATACAGACATTGTAACTAAACCACTCATTACCATTTACGACTTTAACCTTTGTATAAAATCAGCTGATCAATGAATTAATAATAGTATGCGTACTTTACGACTTTGTAAAATGTTTATAAAACAGAATTAGTCAACTAATGGTGAAATAAACCATAAAGCGGGAATGAATATTACAGATTATTAAATACTTACTATAACATTACAGATGATTGGCCAGTCTTACAAATGTTGATATTAAAGTTCGCGCCACCGCAAGGATTTCAATTTCCATGCGCCCCCCTCCAACCACGTGAGAGTTTCAAGTACCAACTTCATCCAACGAAGTTCCAAGTATAACATAAAGAACAACGAGAACAGTGTAACTGCAGCTGTCGTTGGTTCATCGGAACAAGCTCCGACGTTCCGACTGTTATCTCGGAGTCGGAACATACCTTGTGCAACGCGGTACTGCGAGCCCGCAACAGCTGGGCAAGTGAGCAGCTCGGAGTCGGAACACTGTTATTTCGGAACAGGAGGTTCATTTTTGCAACAGTTCCGAGACCGGAACAGTTCCAAAATAACTGTTGTGTTATTTTTTACCCATCTCTAAAAGGCATAGAAGCAGTTAGTTACCCACGAACAAGTTATATTTGAATGTTAAATAACTTATATTGTAAAAATGATTGAAAACGTTGACAAGTACATTTGTAGCAGAAATACTGTACCATAAAACATTGGTTTCATTGACATTTCAATACTCGAAACATCATCATCAATACGCCACAGAACCGACTGTTATTTAAGAAACAATCATGAATCATATTATACCTCAAATATTATGAATTTATTTATTATAATAAATACGCATATAGCGTAGATCAGTGATTTTCAACCAGAGGTCCGCGGCCACCTGAGTATCCGCACAGCTATTAATGCGGGATCGCGAACAAAATAATAATAATAATAATAATAATAATAATAATAATAATAATAATAATAATAATAATAATAATAATAAAAAGGTAAAGGTACCCCCGTAACATGCCATGAAGGCATTTGGGGGGCACGGAGGTAGAGCCCCATGCTTTCCATGACCTCGGCACTAGAATGAGGTGGTGTGGTCGGCACCACGCTCTGACTGTCTTTTACCTCCGGGAAAGACCAGGTACTCAATTTTATAGGAGGCTGAGTGAACCTCGGGGCCGTTCTGAAAGTTTGGCAACGAGAAAAAATCCTGTTACCACCTGGGATCGAACCCCGGACCTTCCAGTCCGTAGCCAGCTGCTCTACCAACTGAGCTACCCGGCCGCCAATAATAATAATTAATTAATTAATTAATTAATTAATTTATTTATTTATTTATTTATTTATTTATTTATTTATTCAGAATATTAACGTGCAAAAACAACAGCACAAGGCCAATTACAGTTTAGCACGAAACAAAAGAGAACAAAACAACAAATGATGATGATAATGAATGATAGAAAATGGCAATGAGATGAAATACAAACAATATAATGGTCTACATCAATCATTGATCAAATAATAATTGTAAAATTATAAAATTAGTACAATGAGATAATTGAAATAATGGAATAGTCTACATTAATCAATTGACCAAATGCAAGAAATAAAATGGATAAATAATTATTAAAATTAGATCAGTGAGTTAAAAACTCAAAGATATACTACACATTAAATGCATCCAAGTTGAATCCATGCAAATTAGCATATTTAATGCATCTGCAGACCGGAGAGAGAGATTTAGGATTCTTATTATAAAACAATTTATGAAATCTTAAACCATTAGCAGGAATACGAAGACTGATATTGCTTATGAAAGATTCACAATCAATGTCACCCTTAATGACTTTACAAAAAATAAATAATCAAGATCTTGACGTCTGGAGAACAAACTACCACGATTGAAATACTTGCATTTAATCTCATAGTTATAATCGGAATTTGGTAAAAATCTATAAGAACACAAGGAAATAAATTTTCTTTGAATATTCTCCAATTTAGCCGAGTCAGTGGAAGTAATGGAGTTCCATACAACAGATGCATATTCAAGCTTGGATCTAACCAACGTATAGTATAAAATTAATAAACACATAGGAGTGGAAAAAGAATAAGTTATAGACCTAATTAGACCAAGCATTCTTAACGAATGGGTATAAATATATTGCACATGATCATGGAAATATAATTTTGTATCAAGCAGGACACCAAGATCTCTAATACAATCTTTCCTAGTAATTACGACATTACTGAGAGAATAGTTAAATTTTAGGGAGATAGTTTTCCGTGAAAAGGAAATAAAAGTTTCAATAATATAATAATAATAATAATAATAATAATAATAATAATAATAATAATAATAATAATAATGATAATAATGATAATAATCATCATCATCATCAACACGCCACAGAAACGACTGCTATTTAACAAACACAATCATGAATCATATTATACCTCAAATATTATGTACCATTATGAATTTATTTATTATAATAAGTACGCATATAGCGTAGATCAGTGATTTTCAATCAGAGGTCCACGGCCACCTGAGTATCCGCACAGCTATTAATGGGGGATCGCGAACAAAATAATACTAATAATAATAATAATAATAAAAATAAATTATAATAATAACTCTTGATCTTCAAAATAGCTCCACCGATGCGATGATTTCTCAAACAGGATAGCACAAACTGGAACCTCTCCCATTATTTCATAGATTTCCCGATAGTTTAATTGTCATTAAACTTGACAAGTGGGAGATTGTAAGCTACTTCTTTCACAGTGACAATGTCATTCATTACACTGAAGTCTCTTACAGCTTCCGCAATGCTAATGGTGATGTAATTCGTGATTTATTTTGGCTTTGGCTGTAGTCAAGGGCAATTTTTTCCTATTAAGTTATCCACGAAATCTCGGAAATCATAATTATCTATACAGAGTCTCCAACAAGCAGTGCAAAAGCCACTAAATTTCTGTATTTTCAAGCGATCGCTTTAGCAGAATGCAGAATAGTAGCTGGTTACCTAAATTAGAAAAATGCGTTTATTTGATTGATTATTCCTTGCGAGTTATTTTAACAAAGATCTTGGCACCAATATAAATATTTAACAAAGGGCTCTCGCGAGCCTTTGCGAGTGCCCTCCAGCACATCCCTGGCTGTGGTACAATGTTGGTGACTTCAGAACGGTGGGGGGGGGGATAGTAACTGAATAGTATGGAATTGTGCCACATAGTTTCATTTTAATATTAGACAGGTTTTCTAAAATGTACCTTGTTTTCAATTTACTTTTTGTATTTATCCAGTGCTAACATATATTTTTTAAAATTTCTTTTGAGATTTAGGAAGCCAAAGCCTCTCCCTGACCTACCCACTTGCTTACGCCCATGAAAGCATTGTAAAAGGATAAGATATGACGACTTTATAGAAGTGTAGACAAAGTCTAAGAAATTATTTAAAGTAGTTTTATCGGTACCTATATAAACAAGCTCAAACTTTCTCCCCCCCCCCACGATATTGAAAGGCTAGATCCACCTATGAAATTAGTAGGCCCCTAATGCGACAAATCATGCAATAATAGTTTATTTTAAATATTTGAAAACTTTATATTATTACGAAGGACATCAATAGTTTATGATATATAATAAACTAAATTGATTTATTCATCATGACTAATTTTTGTGATGGTTTAGCTTGCATATACACATTCCACTTCTGGTGGAAATATTTTATGAAGAGTATAGCCCTTTTTAATATATTTTCTTACAGATTTAATAACAGTAATATTGTGAAATATCACATTCTCGGCTCTGATCTAAACTGTGCTCTGTGCTCTGCTTTAGTGAACAGACTTAGTTGATATTTTTGTAACCAGATGGTGAAACACATTAGTAATGCCGCGCTATCTCGTGGACCGGTTGAACACTACGTAATGACGTTATTATAACTAGTTTCTTTTGCAGAAGTTACATCCAGACGAAAGTAACAGTGTAACAGCGAGTAACTAGTTATTTCGTATCCAAGTTATTTTTGTAACCGTTACAATTAAGTAACTGTTACAAAGTAACTGCTACGTTATTTTTCGCCCATCCCTATTCTCAAGTTGGGAGTTTTCCCTTACCACTTTTACGATCTACTTGTGTAAGCTCTGCCGTAATTTCGTCGTCGCTTGCTAGATTATTCTTTCATAGTAGAGATGGGAATAACTGTTCTTTTAAAGAAACAGTTTCGACTGTTCCAACTTCTCATCTGCTTCGGGAACATGTTTCAAAGCCCTTCAGTCGTCTTTAAATCAGCTGTTCAGTGTATTATGACAACGAAAGTCATTTTTCGTAGGTTACTGTTAAGGGTACAGTAAATAACTACAATTCAAAATGTATCAATTTTAGTAAAAATAGTAAAATAGTTTAATAACGATGACATTAGCCGATGATATTTTTCGCGGTATATTAATAATTAACACTATGCTAGGGCACTTTGAACATGCTCTCCATCAATGGACAGCTAATAATTAATATAAGATTTATTAGGGAATTTGATTCGTACAACTAAATTGCGCGATCCTACATAGGCTACTGTTGCACGAAGGCTTTGTGGAACATGGATAATAACTTACTATAATATCTACTTTCGGTTGGAGGTCAATGATAGCGCTAGACGTGGCCTTTGCAGACAGCAAAGAAGAGGAATATAGTTTAGAAATCGAACTGTTTATCAATTGGGACCATGTGCAGCGTTGGAGCATGTAACACTCTTTGGAACAGTTGGAACAGGTTATTTCACGAAACTGTTTCGTATCGAAACAGTTTCAACTGTGAAACAGTTCCAAATAAACTGTTCCAGCTTTTTTTTACCCATCTCTAGTTTGATAATTTGTTAAACCGTTTTCGTCTTTTACCTTTCCGTATGTATTTATTTTCACTGATACTTTCAACATCAGAAAGGTTATATTCGCTTCCATTAGGTTAAAGATAGGCTAGGTCAGAACATTCGTCAGACAACGCGAACACCCTTGCAGTTACCTTCGCCGGTTCTCGAACCACGGTAGTGAGATGGAAGACGGACGCAATTCAATAATACTTCTATATTGCAATCTATTCAGAGTAAATGCATAATATTGTGATGGTTCGTAGAAACGCCGCCAAAGAACGCATATAGCCATTTTACGGATAAACGTCGTAATTAGAATTACACCCTTCTTCCAGCTAACCCCTCAATTATTGTGTGTCTTATTTCAGTTATCACAGACCTATTTTAACGGATATGAATAACACAAGTAGCTCACAGTACTATAAGTCAGCTCCTAGAAATCATTTAAGAAAAATGCTTTGTGGATAGAAAGAACGTTCTTAAATAAGTACACACTTAAATCTTACAGCAGATTTTATTTGTTTATTTTAATTTCATTGCTCTAAATCCTGTATAGATTTTACACGCAATCATACGAATTTCCTCAAATCCCTCGTCGCTTTTTTACATTAACATTACTTGGAAAACGCCTTTCAGTTATAATGACCCGCTCTACTGTGATGCTGGAGATGTTGCCATGGAGACGAGACGTTAATAGAAACACACACACACCTTCTTTTCTATATTTATGAACGTGTTTGTTTTTGCAGTTTTATAGTCTTTTGTGTTAACTCTAAGTTATTTCGAACACTCTACCACAGAAATCAATAACTATTGCTTCAGACTGGTTCTAATTTAGTGTTTTTGCTGGTTTGTAGATGGTGTGGTGAAGGAAACTGGACAATCGTTGAGAGCAAGCAGAATAACGCAGAGCGTGTGAGTACTTTAATGGATATATAGTAGAAATAGGCTAGATAACTTATAGGCGTATTTTAGCGATATTTTATCTGCGCTTGCATTTTTGCGTAAAAATTAAGTTTACTTGTACGTGAGTGCCAATGTTGTTAAAGTACGACACCTTAAAACAAGAAAGGAAAACACGTTGAAATGATTTACTTCTTCCTTTACCTTTAAATTGAATTCGCTTGTAGTTATCCATTATCGGAGAACTTCATTGGCCATAATCATAACAATGTAACATGAATGATTAAATGATTCAGAACAGAAGTGGTTCATGAGGTTTAAAGTAAAAGTTCTGTAAAATACAGCGCAAAGTAGCAATTAATATGTCGTTCTTGCTATCCACTGACTACTAATAGTTTAAATAAATTGAATATTAATTGCTACTTTGTGCTGTATTTTACAGAATGTTTACTTTAACCCTCATTACTCATTTTTGACTTACACCACTTTTGCTCTCAACGGCTCAAATATATTATGTGAGGTTTTATCGCATTCTGCTTTTGGCCACGTGGCGAAAAGGGTTGGAATATTAACATGGAGAGTGGTGAAAGAAAGATGAAAGTTCTGAAAAATTTAACATTGCTTGAACATGTGGTCTATGCTACAAGATGGCTCTAAGAGGCAAGTGTTCACCAGGAATTTTTAACCCAGTGTTAAATGCTGAAATGTTAACAGTTGATTGTTTATTATTGCCGAATTAAACGTGATAAATTGAAATTTATTAGATCCCATCAGTCCAAATTAAGAATGGAAACCTATTTTAGTCTTCCTGGTGCACTGAATACTAAAGCAGAGCTTAATAGTGCAAAGATAGGTAGAATGGTAATGTTAAGGCCGGCTCACAATAAACCGGGAACGGAAACGACAACGAGAACGAAAACGGAAATAAGGTTAAAGTAAATGTATTTAAATGTGAGCATTCACAATAGTTTATTATGAATTCTCACATTTAAATACGGTATATTTATTTTAACATTATTTCCGTTCTAGTTTTCGTTGTCGTTTCCGTTCCCGGTTTATTGTGAACCAGCCTTTACCATTTTATTTTACGGAAATTTCAAGGAATATGATGCAGAATTACCAAGCTGCTATAGCAATAGTTCGGAAATTCGATGAACCTGACTTATTTATAACATTATTTACTTACAATGCATTATGAGCAGAAATTTCTAATAGGCCTAATATTCATTCATACGAGAGCGCAAAAAATAGACCCAACATTGTGGTTAATGTTTTTTCATGTAAAAATTATTAAAGAACTTCTAAGATTAATAAATTGTGTAAAGATACTTGGACCTGTTACAAATCTGGCTTTCAGGTATAGCTCCCTGTAAAACTGATTAGAATAATTTCAAGGGAAAAATTGTTCCGGGGCCGGGCATCGAATCCGAAGCCAGATTTGTATAATACACGTACGATACTGTTCGTTAGCAGCAAACCACAAATTTAAGTCACACAGAAAATTTGCACTCAATGTTGGGTCTCTTACGTCTTGTCAACCCACTTGAGGTATGTGAATAAAAAAAGAAATAATTGAACCGGAATCTGATAGAGTTTCTGGGTAGGTCAGTCGGTAGAGCTTGGCGCGCCCAGCCAAAGGTCCTGAGTTCGATGCCCTGCCTCGATACAATATTGCTCTTGAAATTATTCGTACTTGGAGCTGTTACAAATTTCATATACACAAATCAATTTAGAAAACGGGGTCTGCCTCATATGGGTTATTAATAGACATCGGATTTTTAGGCACTAAAAATTGCAGTTTTAGGCGCCTAAAATAAGCTCAAAATTTGTAAAATTAGGCTCTATTTGAATGAAAATAGGCATTTTAGGCACATCAAGGTATCATACTTATTTCTGTCACTGAAATTTTTAGTTATACACTAAAATACGCACAAAAAAGTATGTTTAAACATTAAAAAAGAATACTATATTATATTTATAAACAGAGCTGCACAAATTTAATATATTGAAACTAATGAAATAATGATTATTGATATCAAGATTACTCATTTTAAGTTATTGAAATTCAGTTCCATGCTCAGACTTTATTATAATTATCTGCACAGTACACCACCAGAATTTTTTCTAAATTCTCCACAGTTAACCTTTGCCTTTTGTCACTGAGAATCATTTTGAAAGCAGAAAAACTTCTTTCAACCGAAACTGATGTGAGAGGCGCAAATTTTAAATTAGGTACAATAGAAACATCAATACTTACTGGAACATTTACACTTTCCCCCGATATCACTCTTGATACTTTTTCCAACAATGAAAATCCTACATTCTTATTTAATACGTTGTCCCACTTATTTTTAACTTTTTTCCCAGTTTCGCCCAAAGCAGAATGTATGTTCACTTGAGCTTCCTTTACTATTGCTATTTGGCTACAAAGAGATTGTTTTTCACGTTCTAATTGTTCAATGCTTGCAGGTATGAAAGAAAAGTTTGATGTTATGTAGGCAATATCGTTTTTCACTCGTGAGTCATTCAGATAATCTTTCACTGCTTTCACACACGCTGCACTATCAGTTTCAGGTAATTTATCAATAACTGTGACCACTTCTTTAAAATACTTAGAATAATACACCACTGACTGAATCCAGGTTCCCCATCGTGTAACAACCGGCTGAGGTGGGAGTGGGATATCTGGAAAGTTCTCTTTGAATATTGAAATCCTGGATGGGGCTTTACAAAAACATTTTTTTGTGTTAGAAATAAACGAATTGACAAGAGGAAATTCATTCCGGATTGTTTCAGAAACCCTGTGAAGGCCATGTGCTAGACAGGTTACATGCGTGAGGTTAGGATAAAATGTTTTAAGAAGTGGAGCTGCAGCAACCATGTATGAGGCAGCATCAGTACAAAACAACAGAACTTTAGAATCGTCTATATTACCTGAGTATAAAGACTGTAGGCCTTTATTTACAAAATAAGCAATGGCTTGGCTATTCACTTTCGAAAGTTCCGTAACACATACGAGGTGTGGAATCGAAGGTCCATCAGGACTAAGTTTTCCTACTACCATATTTGCTATATACCTATTCATAGGATCTGAGGGTTCATCCACAGAGACCCATATGTAAGAATCACCTATATCCTCCCGAATGGAAGCTAAAGTTTCATTGTATATTCTGTCTAAGTAATTTTTTCTTAGGGTCGACTCAGATGGGATATTTTGTTTGCAGTATTTTTGTAAAAACTGTCTTAAAACCGGATTTTCAATTGCATTCCAGGGAATGTTAGCAGCAACAAACGCTCTGGTTAAATCAGCATAGAAACTGCTGCTGAGATTGGATGAAGTAGGCTGTGTTAGTAAAGTTTGTTGCAGTTGATTTTTCTGCTGAGCTTTAGCCTTATGAGCCGCTCCTTGCACATGCTGCTTTAGGTGGCACTTCTTTTCTTGCGAAATCTAAAAATGTAAAGTAAACTGAATTAAAATAAAATCCTAATTGTTGTATTGCCGTATTTCTATCACAAAGCTAGTGGGTTCGAACAATCAAAATTTTAATGACCTGCAAATACTTTAACTATCGGAATTTAAAAGGTTAAAGTGTAGTGGTCTTAAAAAGAATTATACCTCAGGATAACTCAGTCAATGTATAAATATTATAGGCCTACTCATTAAAATTAATAGAATTTATATATTTCAACTATTGTTACATACCTGTTTGCTACAAATCTTGCAGAATATTATTTTTCCATCATAAGTGAATTCTGAATATTCTGTTAGCCATTGCCGGATCAATGTAGATTTTGCACTTATATTTTTCGGCATTATCGCGTTAAACTTCACAGGAAAACGTCCTACCGCTCAAAACTTCTCAACACAAATAAGGTGAGGGAAAGAGCAACTGTTAACGAGCATTCAAATGAACCGTTGTTATTGAGATTCAATTGGACAAAAATACAAAGTTCCACATATTGTTGCATTTCCTGGTAGTGTTAACACTAGGAGGGCTATTCTTTTAAATATTTTGTAACGGTTTACCCTACTAATTCGCAGTTTTACGACTTTACATAAATATTTCAAAAACACTCTTTCTCCAAAAATTGTGATTTTATGACACTCTGAAGGGCAGTACAGCTAATCGGTTTCAGACCGAAAACAGTCATTTTTATAGTATAGTATATCTCTGAATCGGTAGCAGCACATGTTGTGATTGTTGCCTGCTTCAAAACTAAGGTTGGTTCTTTGTCGACATTTATGCCTCCAAACATGTTAAATTCGGTGAAATCTATTGCGAGTGTCGTGAGATTCAAAACATTTTGTTTCCTTTATCAATGGTTTCATGGCCGGTGTAAAGCAAACTTTCCACTTTTTAAATGCCTTAAATTTCGCAGTGAATGCATGTATAAATTATAAAAAGTAAGAGTAAAATGCGAAACTTTACAGTGAGTTAGGCATTTTTAGGCGAATATTAACAAATTAGGCTCTGATAACCGTTTTAGGGCATTTTAGGGCACTATAAAACTCTTTGAATACCTTTCAATTCCCATGAAACACAAATATTAATAATTATGTTTACTTTTCTCCTAAAGAAACAAAATAGGCATTTGCCCTAGAATCCGATGTCTGGACTTATTAATTACTCTTGCAAGGAAGATTTACGTTAGAGAGATCGAACACATTGACAAGATTGTTTCCGCAGATATTCCTGACAGCTCTGAAGATATTACTGTTAGTCCGGTGTGACCATTCGTTAAAAGCGAGTGAATGATAATTTATGTTACTTTCTCATGTATATGAAGATAGTGCGATTTATTCGCATGGGAATCTAGTATAATTAATAAATTTGTTATTTTATAAACTCTTTATTATATTAAAATATTCTTGACGGAGCAATAACGTTATTTTTGGACAGATATTTCGTCGAATTTGTTCCATTGTTAAATATATTTTTTATTTGATCTCCGTCGGTTGGAAGTCATTCACATTATCGACAAAATAATGTATCAGGCTTGTAACACAAGAAAACCTGTGACGTGGGCCAAGATTAGCCCAAACTAGCTTTGTCTTTCATAATTTTATCTTTTCTCACTTTATAGATCCCTTACATATATGATCTTATTTTCCCTCAGCACATCTTATCGTATTATATATTTATGACTTTGTATTGCCGTGTCATAGCTTATCTATTTTACTTTTCTTTTATTTTGTCTTACAGATATAATTTTTTCTTATATTGCGTTACTTTACGTTGCATTACCTTACTGTACATTAAATTTATCTTATCTCACGTTACCTTACTCGACATTAGATCTACATTGTCTCATATTACATCACACTATCTTTCATTATTTTAACTTCTCTTGCATTACCTTAACTTAAATTACCTTATCTCACCTTACATTATCCTGTCACACCTTGCATTAACTTTTCTTAAATTACCTTATTGTATCTTATATTATCTCATCTTATTTTACACTACCTATCCGCTTGAAGAGGTGAGTTTTCATAAGCTTCCCTGATTTTGAGGGCAATGCATAAATATTTCTTTTCTTCTTCACGATGGCAATGGAGATATGAGACACACGAGTGTCAAGCGATTATTTTGAAAAATCATATCTCGAAGGTTAAGCCTTCTCCGCACGTAAAAATTTATAGGAACATTTCTTATTTCAAATGGAATGTAAGGGGGAATCTCGTTATGAAAATCCATTATCACTTGGTGAGCTTTCCTTGTCAGTTTAACTAAATATAATTTTTCATATGAAATATGTAGTACCGATAAAAGCAAGAGGAACTTTGCTTACGACTTGCCTTAAATCTTAACGAACAGATGTCTTGAGTAGCTTTGAATGCACATCTGTGGACCTATAATATACTGCTCTAAGTTATTAGTCGGTTACAATTGGAAGATGATTGCTGAGTTTGTTGCAGTCTAATAAGAAAATCCTTATTTCGTCATCCGTGGCGATGCTCCAACAGCTGCTGCCCCGATCACATTAAATCTTCAGCTTTAAAGATGGTCGTCCCTTTGTTCTCGCACCTAACAATGCGGTTTCTCGGCAGCTCATTAAAATTTCATTGAAGTAGATCATTTTTACTGCGCAGATATAGAAGGCAATGGAACGAGAAGCGCGAATACGAGTACATCGTGACGTGGACAATATGACTATTTATTGAAGCTGGTAGAGCCTAGAGATGGCCGATATTTTGTCACAGGTATTTTTTTTGTCACAGATAAACCTGTGACTGATGACGCGAAATATCTGTGACAAAATATCGCTATCGAAATCTGCTCCGTATTCAGTACTCTGTCACCGTTGCAACGTCTGTGACTGATATTTTCTCCTCTACGTCGTTGGTTTGCGCATGCACATGATACAATAACAGCAATCGGGCGGTGGTATTTGATTATTTTTTCATGATATTTTGTTCAATATTATTTTATGCAAAGTGATGATGTGTTAGCGGCATTATGATATAATACCTAATATAATCATGAATCTGACATTTTGTTTTCAAATTTTAGTCTGTATATATGTTTTATAAATATTTTATGTATTCCTCCGAGATCTTCACATTTTCATATTACTGTGAATTTATATTAATGTATAAGTATTTTCCACTCAATTAAAACCGAACGAGACAAAACTGGCTAATATGATGGGCAACTTATTTGGCTAAACTAACCTTGAGGTAGTTTCCTTCATATTCTCCTTATACACCTTGCATATACGAATCTGCGACAGGTCAGGTTTGGTTGGTTTAAGCTTTTATTATGCCTAGACATACGATCAACGACTAAACTAGCGTTGAGGTAGTTCCCTTCGTATTCTGCATATACACCTTGCATATACGAACCTGTGACAGGTTAGGTTTGTTTAGTTTAGGCATTGTTATGCCTTGGATATTCGATCAACTGCATCTTCACAAAAAATCAAATTCAACGATTTTCACTTCCGAAATCACCGAAACTACCTCAGCGCTAGTTGAACCCGAGCAACTGTCTCTCCACAAAAAAAAAAAAAAAAAAAAATCGTTATAAATGCAACGATTTTCACGTCCGAAATTGCCGAAACTACTTCAGAGCTAGTTTAACCATCTTATTATAAATGATATAGTGATTACACGATTTAAATAATAATACCATTGGTTATCAATACTTTATCTTGTGTAAAATCCTGTCTGAACAACTGTTTTGGTTTGTAATTATTTTCCATTGTTTTTCCGAATACTTATGTTTCGTTAATTTTTATTCTGACTCAGTATTATAATGTTAATGCACGACTTAAAATAATTTATCCATTATATTATACATAATAAAAAGGATCAATTTTTAAAACGATTAGGATAATCACATAACCTCAATTTCTCCATATCCAACTACATTAAGAAATTATAAACTGATTCCATATCTACAATCAACTATCTTGGTATATGAGGTTAACTTTTTACATGTTACTGTTGAGTTAGATTAATTTTTATTTGTTAATGATACATGTTCATAATTTATTTGTTGGATTTTCCCATATAAACCACTGATGTGTGGCGTGTATAGAGAAGTCGTATTCACAGTGCACTGCTCTTCAATATTTCCTGTTAATTTTTATCGGTGTGACAAAATATCGGTGTAATTCATGCATATTGTGCTTACTTATCGATATAAAATATCGGTGTGACAAAATCACCGATAAAAGTCACAGATATTTAATTGTCACAGTCACAGTTGTCACAGATACTTGAAAATATCGTTTAAGCTCAACTCTAGTAGAGCCTCGCTTCGTGGTACTAGACTTTCTAAGGGTTGTTTCACGTCCGTGAGGTACACTGACGTTCAAAGATACCTGACTCCACTAATCGATAGTGTTTGTTAATTTGTTCATGTAACTGTTACTTATTTAGTTATTAGTTCTATGAATGGATGGCGAAGGTAACAATCAGTGTCGCCAATAATACACTGACGTTCAAATATATCTGACCCTACTAATCGATAGTGATTGATAATTTGTTGGTATAAATGTGAATTCTTTAGTTATTACTTTTATGAATAGATGGCAAAGAGAATAGTCGGTGTAGCCAATCGTACATAAAGCCACATTACAGAATTCAATTTTTCATCCCACCCTACTGATTGTAAAACAACACTAGGTTTAGCTGGAAACCACTGATATTGTCAATTATGAGAATAATTTATGCTTATACGTGATTGGAAAGTTCGCTTACACGATCATAAAATCGTAGATCAGATATCTTTGAACGCCAGTGTAGATAAATACACCCGCATTATAAAATTCAAAATTTAATCGTTCACTATAATAATGTATGAGAAAAAACACTAGATTTAGGGGGAATCTGCTCATAATGTCAATTATGAAAATAATAAACTTAATCTACATCAACATTTTTCCAAAGACTTTTTTATCCATCTCAATAATAGTCACCTATTGAGAACTAGCGGAGCTAGTTGTATGTGTAGGATTTCCTTGTCTATATTTTTGTTATTGTATGTGTGGTTGGCATTAGTTATGTGTTCGGCATAAAACCCAAAAACCAAAAACTCAACACACTAGAACAATATGAAATATACAGACACACTAAAACACACCCTAATCAAATACTCAACGCACAGATCAATTTCAGAACACACACACTATTTGACTCAACTCTTCATCACACGAACGCACCCACACAACAGGCAGCGAAGTTGAGATGACGCCAAGACACAGAAGGCTCTGAGGATGGTGTCAAGTAGCACCGAAACAGCTGTAAGCCGCACATGCTTACATAATTAACAAGAGTAAGATCGCCATTTAATCAATTATTTATATTCAAGTGTTAAAAGTAGTGTACGAAAGATTCAACACGGATTTGTCAGTTTGTTATATCTTTGGTTCTGATTTTTCCCGTGGTTACAAAGTTCGTTTACACGATCAGAAAATTGGAGATCAGATATTTTTGAACGCTAGTGTACGTATTGAAGTGTATAAGATAACATTTCACAAATAATCGATGTTATTTTCGGCATAACGCTTCAAAAACTCTACTACAATGTGTATATTGTGCGAAAAATGAAATTTATTGGACTATGCTGCTTACAATTTTGTCACTGTGTATTAAATTTTTCTCATCTCTTCCGATTTCTTTGTAAGACTCCCTTTTCCAAGCCACTTACACTTTCAGCCAAGACCGAGGAAGGCTTCAATGGTGTGAGCAAAGTGAAATAAATGACGTATCTAATACGTAGGTTTAAAAATTTGAAGAATTGATTTATTTATGCTGTAAGCACTTTTACTTAATTTTAAATATCTCAACTGGGACGTAAAATTTCGGCGCATTATAAAAAGAACACAAAGTATTGAATTGAAATTCGGGAGAGAATCACTTTCATTCATTCATTCATTCATTCATTCATTTTATTCCATAAATCTTACATGAGCAATGAAGCTTTAAGATGTGGAACAAGTCAAAATTTTACAATATTACAATTACAATTTTTACAAATTTTTATAGTTTTACAATTTAGTAAATTTCTACAATTTTTACAATTTTGTGCAACTTTTTACATTTTGGCGAGATGTAGTGAGATGAGGTGAGGTCCAAGGATTCGCCAAAATATTACCCGGCATTTGCCTTTTGGTTGGGGGAAACCTCGGAAAAACCTCAACCAGGTAATCAAATCAAAGGGGGGGGTAATCAAATCAAAGAGGTTGATGCCAAGGACTCGCCATAGACCATCCGGCTTCAGTCCCACCCAGCTCTACGATATTTGAAGGTCTATTGCGCTTGCCCTCAAGCTAGGCACATTCCATAACCCACACCGGTTGACCACACTAAAGTTCGTTGCGCACCCAGATTTCGAGAAGGGAACCCCACTCGTCTCTAGGCCAGCCCCCTCCATGCGTCGCCAGCAGGCATTCGGGGAATGCTATGGAAGATGATGAACTGGAGAAATGGTGACGGAATGATGCAGGTGCCTAATACGGGGGAAACACCGGAGACCTCGAGAAAACCCCAACTGCGACCTTCTCCGCCAAAAGTTCACTATGGATGTTTGAATGAAAACCCCCTGGGATTCGAACCCGAGCAATTTGCGTAACAGGCTGAGGGTCCCACTACTGGGCCATCGCAGGGGACACAAAATACAGAAATGTTTCTTTGAAAAAGAAATTAAAATAAAAACAATTCTTTTTTTATAGAAGAAAGAACTCTAAATGCATAACTTATCCATTGTATAAGCTTACTGTAGGATTAAATACACTTAGGCCTACTTTTATCCTAAATGCATCATTACAAAAATCATTCAGAAGGACTTCACGATCCACTATTACGACATCTCCATACTGACTATACCTCCGAAAATAAATAATCACTTCTCCACACAGGATTAAGTTGAGATCCTGGGCTCGTTTAACATCACGCGTGCTAGCTATATTTAACTGACTCACAAAGCTGTGTTTGTATTGATTAATTTCGTATTTTAGTGTGCCTTTTAGGTGCTGCAATCGATGTTTTTTGATCACTGACTTTAGCGACACAAGAATGTCAAGAGCGCCGAGAGGTCAGGCAACTTTCAGAACAATGCACACGAGTGAAACCACCCACTGTACGCTGTGGAAATGCACATAATGCTCATACCTATCCTAAACAGTAAGGTGAATGCGAGTCAGTCCCATCGCACTCGCTGGAACTGCTGTTCAGTAATAGGCCTGTGCATATTATTAGCCGTTTACAACGTTTCTTCTTACGAAAACGAAAACAACACACTGTGTCGATGGTTTATAGTTCTGAAAGCGTCGTCGAAATTTGCATGACACAACTGGTATGAGTTCTTCAGTAGATACGTTTCAACGAAGAAAATGCATTAGCTGTACTGTGTACCTAACCATGTTTAAAATACGTATTTCTTAATATCGTTCAGACAGCTAAGTGCGAGCTTGATGTAACAACTGATAAGGAAAACCCAAGCATTGTATCCTGGACCGACCGTAAGCAAACCTGATTTGCCGACATCCTTACCTAGCTGAGATTTTAAATGAATGAATGAATGAATGAATGAATGAATGAATGAATGAACGAATGAATGAATGATCTTCCTACTTGTTCATCCATTCATAGTTATTTTACCCGTTCCAGACTTGACATATATTTCACCAAGTACCTACAAATATAGTACTACAAGCAATAGTTTTATTTCCATATACGAGGCGCATCCAGAAAGTAAGTTTCCCGATTTTTTTCCCTTGAAAGTAAACGTAATTAGCCGTGTCAATTGCGCATGCGTAACAGATCTATGACGTATCAATCATATGGCAGCCGGACAGGTCCCGCCTGGTGCCAATAACGTGGCAGCAGTAGTCCGAAATGGAAGCTCTTATTCCTTCCCCCGCCGCCTGCGAGGTTCGGTCGGTGATAAGTTCTTTAATGCACAAAGCATTGCGCCAATTGAAATTCATTGGCAGCTCTATCAGGTCTATGGGCCGAACATCATGAGTAAGCAGATGGTGCGTCGCTGGTGTAGCCAGTTTTCCGAAGGTCGTCAAAGTGCCCATGATGAAGAGCGCAGTGGGCGACCGTCCCGCATCAATGATGATCGTGTTGAGCTTGTGCGGCAGTGCATCATGGATAACCGTCGCTTCACGATTACGGAGCTGAGCAGCTATTTTCTGCAGATATCGCGATCCTTGTTGCATGAGATTGTCACTAAGCACCTGCTGTTCAAAAAAGTGTGTGCCAGGTGGGTGCCGAAAAACCTGACACCCGAACACAAATTGCAACGTTTAGGAGCAGCACTGACATTTCTGCAACGGTATCACGATGACGGCAACGAGTTCCTCCACAGGATCGTCACGGGCGATGAGACTTGGATTTCGCACTTCACCCCGGAAACCAAGCAGCAGTCAATGCATTGGCGGCATAGTGGATCTCCGGTCAGGACGAAATTCAAACAGACGCTTCGGTACGGAAAGTGATGTGCACAGTGTTCTGGGACAGGAAGGGCATTCTGCTCATAGACTTCCTTCCAAGAGGTGAAACAGTGAACGCTGACCGTTACTGTGAAACACTGTGAAAATTGCGACGTGTCATTCAAAACAAGAGGCGTGGAATGCTTACTGCAGGTGTTGTGCTCCTCCATGACAATGCTCGTCCACATACGGCTCGGCGCACAGCAGCTGTTTTGACGGAATTTGGCTGGGAGTTGTTTGATCACCCACCCTACAGTCCTGATCTTGCTCCCAGCGATTTTCACGTTTTCTTGCACCTCAAGAAATTCCTGTCCTCCGGTGAGCGTTTTGGCAACGATGAAGAGCTGAAGACGTCTGTCACACACAGGTTCCATTCACAGGCGGCAGAGTTCTGCGACAGAGGGATATAAAAGTTGATTCCACGATACGACAAGTGTCTCAATTCTGATGGTGGCTATGTTGAAAAATAGCTGAAACATTGCTGTACCTGTTGCCAATAAATGTTTTCCTGAAAGTGTGTTCTTTTTGTTTAAAAAATAGGGAAACTTACTTTCTGGATGCGCCTTGTATTATAAACTTTATAACTCTTTCCATTGCATATAAAAAGCACGCCATATTTTACTTTCAGAAGGTTGGTGAGAAGGACATTGATGGCAAATCCACTCTACAGTGTCAATGAATTAAGCAATATTCCGTTTTAGATACTATTTTGTTTTTTAACCTTATGTAATTGACAAATCTGTACATTTAAACCTGATTTTATACTATTTCTTTTAACACTTTTAACTGTTTTTGTGATTATCCGGTGATTGTATATTTATTTTTTATTTTATTTCCACATTTATTCATATTGTAGTAGCCATGCGTTTTATATTTCTACCTTGACGTTGTCTATGGCTATTAATTTGCTAAATGACATTCAATTCATCTATCTATCAAATAAATAAATAAATGAATGAATGAATGAATGTATGAATGAATGAATGAATAAATAAATAAATAAATAAACACATGAGTAAATAAATAAATAAATAAATAAGTGAGTAAATAAATAAATAAATGCGTAAATAAATGAGTAAATAAATAAATAAACGAGTAAATAAATAAATAGATGAGTAAATAAATAAATGAGTAAATAAATAAATAAATAAATAAATAAATGAGTAAATAAATAAATGAGTAAAAAAGTAAATGAGTAAATAAATAAATGAGTAAATAAATAAATAAGGAAATACATAAATAAATGAGTAAATAAATAAATAAACGAGTAAATACATAAAGGAGTAAATTAATAAATGAGTAAATAAATAAGTAAATAAATAAATGGGTAAGTAAATAAATAAATAAATGGGTAAATAAATAAATAAATGAGTAAATAAATAAATATATGAATGAATAAATGAACATATAAATAAATAAATGTATGAATGAATAAATTTAGTGAATAAATTGATTAATGAATAATGGATGAATGATTGACATGTTTTGGAAATGAATGAATGATGTGTGTACTCATATGATCGATCAGTGGCTAGAATGCAGGTAATGGACGATTAAATAAATTGACAGAGAAATGGATAGATAAATTAATATTTACGACTTAATTTAAAAATTAATCAATGATCAAAGCAATCAATTTCTCCGTGTTCAAATGTTTGCAGAATATTTCATTTTAAAAATAACTGCGTTAAATTCAAACATACGTCACTGTGGATAAAGCGGAAGCATTTGCAGATATAATTCCCTTGGTACAAAGTGCGATTCAGGTCAGATTGATGAAGTTAGTTTATACTTCTTGCCTTGTATTTCCTCAAAATTCTCAGGAGTTAAGGACGAAACGGGCCAAAAGTATTTAATCACTTTAATATTTTTCCAGTTCCTTTCGAGATTTCCTCGTACCTGTTGTCTACATCTACTACTCCAAATTAAAGAGTCGTAAATATGGGTCCCAAGCAGTATTTTTACTATAATAATTATATTTAATAGTAGGATGAATAACTTTATCTGCGAGTCTGCGCTACACAAAAAATGTGTTGGGGTTTAACATCCTTAAATGTCAATATTTCTGAACCTCTAGAAACGTAGACAACACGAAATAATTCATTGAGTACATTAAGAGCTTTCTTTGTATGTAATTTATTTCTTCCGGTATTGAATATTAATTTACACATTGTTATATAATTACAGAAAGCATGTAACAATTTTCACTTCCTCCCCGCACCCGTCTTCAATCGCATGTCACGCCCAAAGTACAAAAGTTGGATCTACACGTTGAGAGCAGGGAAACAATGTGCCGTCTTATACCTTTTAAATGGCTTCATTCAGTTGATGATCGGTAAAAATTAAGATTGGCGCGAAGAACAGGGGATCAAAATCGCCTCTCGAAATCAATTTCGTCCACTTTACGGTAATAGTAATAGTATTGTTTGTATAAGAGATACCTGTAATACCGATCGGGCTGTGTAAGTGTAACATGAGTAGTAGTTCCAATTTTTTCCGTTATTGGCTTTAACATTCGTTCATAAATTTCAATAGTCTCTCGAACGTATACATTGAGTTGGAGGTCTAGCCTATGTTATTTGTACATGGGCTTTTCAAATATATAATCAGATTTTAGCTAGCTTTTATGATTTAAGAGTTTTTGTACAATTTATTAATAAAGATTGGTTATATTGAAGACGACTGTTTCGTAGTCCTCTTTGACATCATCTACAGATACGACATTATAAGTGAGGGTCACATAATAACAGTTCCTAAACAGCAAATATTGCCGTCTTGCCAGTGTTGCCAACTATTACCAGATATTACACGATCCTACGTACTGAATGACTTATTTACTTACCGTACTTTACCTTTATGTTGAAAGGCTATTCTAAATAATTCAATAATTTGTAACATATTTTCGTTGGCAAACTATACGAGAAAGGGATCAACATGTTAGGTATTTTGTCTGGCAATATGAAATTCATTGATTTGACTAAACAATTGATTCACGAGACCTAACTTAAAATTGTATTTTGTTTGACCACATGAAATTATTAGTACTAACTCGGAAAACTTACCTGACTACAGTCTTAAATTATAACCAGAACGCAACACATAAAATAACAATTTAATACTTACTTACTTACTTTCTTGCTGGCTTTTGAGGAACCCGCAGGTTTATTGTCGCCCTCACATAATCTCGCCATTGGTCCCTATCCCGAGCAAGATTAATCCAGTCTCTATCAACATATCCCACCTCCCTCAAATCCATTTTAATATTATCTTCCCATCTACGTCTCGGCCTCCCCAAAGGTCTTTTTCCCTCCGGCCTCCCAACTAACAGTCTATATGCATTTCTGGATTCGCCCATACGTGCTACATGCCCTGCCCATCTCAAACGTCTGGATTTAATGTTCATAATTATGTCAGGTGAAGAATACAATGCGTGCAGTTCTGTGTTGTGTAACTTTCTCCATTCTCCTGTAACTTCATCCCGCTTAGCCCCAAATATTTCCTTTGCTGTGGTCGTGCCAGAGAGTCAGTCCCATTCCGAGGCTTATTTGAAGATTTCGTAACAAGCTGTTTTTTTTACGGTGATGGGTTGTTAGTCCTTCGCCCAACCCCCAAGCTGGAGGACCACCCCTCATCTGCTGTCCGCGACTGCTTATTCAATATATTCACAGCTATCCTCTATATCTGGAGGATTAATATTAATACTGATATTAATTAATTATTAGTATGTTCAAATTTCACTAGCATCTACTAACCGGTTCAGAAATCTAGTACAATTTTAATTTCGTGGAACTCCAGTACCGAAACATTTGCATCAGCTGCCAATGTACAAAATTACTGCCATTTGTAGTATTTGTTAGTATCGAAATTCGAAACGAAGTAGAAAAAAGAAAATTCAGCCTGCAAACTAGAAGATCACCACAATCCACTAGCATATGTAGTAATGGGGAAAAATGCTTAGGCTTCACCCTTGGGGTATGAAGTTATTATATGTGTGGGCGAAGCAAGTGTACCGAGTACGTGAACGAATATATAATACTATAAAACATAGACTAATAATAAAATTCAAAACATACTTATAGAAATATATTACATCACGTTATTCAACGATAAATGGGGAGCCAATAATTTGTTTCGCTTTTTTTCAACCTTCCTCCACAACCACAGACACATGACAGTCCTCAGCACACCGGCTAAAAATAGTTGCTTATAGTCATAAAAGAACGTTAGAAACACGAATTTACTGACTTCCTTTCTTAAGAGAAAAAACTGCTTCTGGTGGAAGATTGTAATCGATGAGTAACGGTTAGCATGCCTGATCGTGATTCGAATGGGCCCAGGATCAAATGCTGGTTGGGACAAGTTACCAGGTTGAGTTTTTTTCCGGGACTATCCCTGAGCCCATTCAGAGAAAATGCTGGGTAACTTTCGGCGCTGGACCCTGGACTAATTTCGCCGACATTATCACCTTCATGTCATTCAGACGCTAGATAACAACAGCAGTTGATAAAACGTCGTAAAATAACCCACTAAAAAGACTATACTCGACTTCAGAAAGAAACTGTGATAGTGGAATAAAAATACGCTCAGTTAGTGATGTTATTTCCTTTCTAGTTGTTAAGTGCATATGTTCATGCAATATTGCTTGATATTCGTATGGAAACTAGGTTATAATAGACGCTGAAGAATATTGGTCCTCCAATGGAAAAGTGTAGGAGAGGAGAAAATCGACCGTAAAATCAGTTTATATTCTGTATGTAGGAACAGATGCTTTTCAAAGGTCATGTCTATAAAAAGCAGACTCGGTTCTTGCGAATTTTTTGTACGACCTCCGTTTTAATGCAGACAAAAATGCGGATTTGATATAAGAAGATCCTGCGAGATATAAGGCATAGATCTATACCATCACTTCTCTGCTGAAAGTGTGTATCTGAAAATACAGCTAAGACATACAGTGATTTTGATTTCATTAATTGAGAGTGAGTGAGTGAGTGAGTGAGTGAGTGAGTAACTCAATGCTAAGGTAATCCTGATCTTTACCTAATCCTTATCCTAACCTAATTATAATTCAAATCTAACATAATAATAATAATCCTAACTCATTCCCAATTATAATGCTAACCTGGAATTAATCCTGATGAAATCCTAATTTTAATCTAATCATTATCCTAACCATAATTCAAACTCTAACTCTAACCCTAACTTAAACCTGAAGTAATCGTTGTCCTAACATATTCATAATTTTTAATATAACCATAACTTAACCCTAATGCAATCCTATTCTTAACCTATTTCTCATCCTAACCATAATTATAACTATAACCTTAACTTACATCTAACGTAATCCTAATTCTAACATATATTTAATTATAGCACTAAATATAAATTAACCCCAATTGTTATCAACCTGTTTATTAAGTTAACATACGGCTCGCTTTGTAATATTATGAAAGGCTAGCCGTGTTAAATGAACTCACTTCTTAACAATGACTCTAAATTCTTTTAAGCATTCGCACCAATAGTATTTTAGCCCCAGTCAATCAAGTTCAAGAAGTTTCTCGAGTAAAATTATAAATGACCCCACGTGGAGTACAATGCTTTATTACAACATTTATACTTCTTAACTATTCATTATAATGAACAATCGCAAAATATTTAGGGTTATAGGAATATTATAATACTAATTTTTATAATATTGCATAAAAATTGCAGATTTATCCTTCGAAAAAGTGAAAAAAAATCAAATATCTTGGAGAAACAGTAACAAATATAAATGACACTCGGGAGGAAATTAAACGCAGAATAAATATGGGGAATGCCTGTTATTATTCGGTTGAGAAGCTTTTATCATCCAGTCTGTTGTCAAAAAATCTGAAAGTTAGAATTTATGAAACAGTTATATTACCGGTTGCTATTTATGGTTGTGAAACTTGGACTCTCACTTTGAGAGAGGAACATAGGTTAAGGGTGTTTGAGAATAAGGTGCTTAGGAAAATATTTGGGGCCAAGAGGGATTTACAGGAGAATGGAGAAAGTTACACAACACAGAACTGCACGCATTGTATTCTTCACCTGTCATAATTAGGAACATTAAATCCAGACGATTGAGATGGGCAGGGCATGTAGCACGTATGGGCTAATCCAGAAATGCATATAGAATATTAGTTGGGAGGCCGGAGGGAAAAAGGCCTTTGGTGAGGCCAAGACGTAGATGGGAAGATAATATTAAAATCGAGGGAGGTGGGATATGATGATGGAGACTGAATTGGTCTTGCTCAGGATAGGGACCAATGGCGGGCTAATGTGAGGGCGGCAATGAACCTCCGGGTTCCTTAAAAGCCAGTAAGTAAGTAAGTAAGTAAGTAAGTAAGTAAGTAAGTAAGTAAGTAAGTAAGTAAGTAAGTAAGTAAGTAAGTGAGTAAGTGAGTAAGTATTCCCTGGCAAGGAGGCTTGCTACTACAGAAATCCTATTTGCACAAATTCGATCCTACTTTAAAACAAAATCACTTTAATCTATCTGAACCTCAACTTGAAAAGTGTGAACGAGGCTTAACTCCAGTTCCATAATGAGAAAGAAATTTAAGTGCCTTGAGAAATCCTACTTCATTCACTCTTAGAATGAATCCTAATGTAAACGAATCATACCCATCCGCCAAAAACCAAACCTGTATGCACCAGACCACTAAGTTATTTTTCTTTTCAATTTGTACATGGATTTAGACTGTGCACTACTTGTCTGTGAGTAGAATGTCTTGCGGTCCCTGGCACATGGTTAATGTTTACATTTGAACTTAAGCTAAGAGTGGATAGACTTTAATTGAAAATCCCTTGTCCAAGATCCGAGCCAGCAGGGGGAGTTCGGTGGCTTCGTCCACCAAAAGTTAATCTGCGCCACCCCTCTTGTTTTCTCCACTTAACATATATATGTTGAAAGTTAAGCTGAAACACTTTCAACCTAATTTACTCAATTTAATTATTGCTGTTTTTAGTTCGAAACTTGTTCTCAGTAATTACGTCACAGCCTCTCTTATCACAGTATTCATGTTTTAATGTGTTAAATCTCTACTAAAGTTTACCTTCGTCTTGTTTATTTCTGTTTTCCGCCTAGGAGATGCTCATATATGAAATAAGTATTGTAAATACTATACCAATTAGTAGCAATATTAAATTGAATCAGTTATTTTTAAAACCCTGTAAGTCATTCATTTTTTTCGGTTTTCTATCTTCTTTTTTTTTTGTGAAAAATGAAAGTCGCAGACTAAACACATTTCGTCCTGTGTTGAAACACCACAAATCTGGTGTATAGAAAGGCTGTGAAGATAACGCATATGCTGTAGTTGCTTTGGTCTTAAAACTCCGTAAGTCACGGACTTTAAGAGATTTCTTAGCTTAACCATGTTTCATTCCTATAGAGTCCATTACCTGTAGTCAACTGATGATAAACGAAGTTCCTCAACCTATACGAGTGTTTCACTGCTATAGAGTGCGTTCTTTATAGTCAGCTGTTCATAAACGAGGTTTCTTAACCTATACGAGTGTTTCACCGCTATAGAGTTCGTTCCCTGTAGTCAGCTGTTGATAAACTAGGTTTCTCAACCTATAGAGTGTTCCACCGCTATAGAATGCGTTCCCTGTAGTCAGCTGTTGATAAATTAGGTTTCTCAACCTATACGAGTGTTTCACTGCTATAGAGTGCGTTCTTTATAGTCAGCTGTTCATAAACGAGGTTTCTCAACCTATACGAGTGTTTCACCGCTATAGACTGCGTTCTCTGTAGTCATCTGTTGATAAACTAGGTTTCTCAACCTATACGAGTGTTTCACCGCTATAGAATGCGTTCCCTGTAGTCAGCTGTTGATAAACTAGGTTTCTCAAACTATACGAGTGTTTCACCGCTATAGAATGCGTTCCCTGTAGTCAGCTGTTGATAAACTAGGTTTCTCAAACTATACGAGTGTTTCACCGCTATAGAATGCGTTCCCTGTAGTCAGCTGTTGATAAACTAGGTTTCTCAAACTATACGAGTGTTTCACCGCTATAGAGTGCGTTCTTTATAGTCAGCTGTTCATAAACGAAAGTTTGTCAACATATACGAGTGTTTCATCACTATGGAGTGCGTTCTTTAGTCAACTGTTGATGAACGAGATTTCTCAACCTATACGAGTTTTTCACCGCTATAGAGTGCGTTCTTTGTAGTCAGCTGTTGATAACATGCAAGTAACTCATACAGTAAACAAGTCGTGTTTAATTTGTTATGGTATTCGTTCTGATTGTGTATACTGTACCAGCATGTCTTCAACGGACGAAAGTGAGATAAATAAACCCGTTAAGGGGAAAAAGGGAATAAAAATAATCATTTGTACAAAATGTAACAACATTAAGACAGCCATTGTGATACCAAAAAAAAAAAAAAAAAAAAAAAAAAGAACATTCTTGCTCAGTCTTCCAATAAATGCAAAGAAAATGGAGAATTTGAGAAAATTTTAGGGATATCCTACCTAAAGAAGGGGGAATTCAAAGTTTCTGGAAGAGTGTGTATGATTGCGACATAACTAAAGGTAAATGAACTGAGAATCTCCGAAACATTTTCTGTGTTGTTTCATGACTTTTTTTAAGTGTATTTCTCAGCATAACTTGTTTATAATTTAAATGTTTATTACATTTTGGATATTTTAACAATGTAAGTAAACAAATTATTGCAACATACATACGAATATATTTTTATAAATGGAGTCTGAATGTTTTTCTTAATATAATACCAAAATAGTGTTTATTACTTTTCAACATCCTGTAAGTCATGAATATTTTAACTTGCATAGCATCAAATTTAATATTACATACAAGTTAATGACATGCTTCCGTCACTTCTTCACTGTAGATTTAACTTTCAGAAGAAAACATTTTTACACATACATTCTCGTCTATTAACCCGCTATTTGTCGCTATATGAACATTTTGCTCACATTTTTAAAACATCTGTGTAAAACTGGCAACGTCTGCTAGTACAATTTTCCCGTTTATTCCACCTGACCTTTGAACCTTCCTGGAACAGATGTTTATATTAGATTCAACAATGATAGCATCCATTATATTTTTAACCAGTGTCGTTTCAGCTGTCACAAATGAGAGCATTTTCCACATTGAGCGACAAACCACGTTATTAAAGTACTGTGCTGCGCGTTTTTTTTTAATTTATAAGTTGACGTCTATAGTCCCGTCGCTCTTATTTCCGGCAGCCAATCACGTTGCAGGTCGGCTACATTTAAACGTGTGCGTTTTGTGATTCGCTGATGATTACGTTATGCATTTCCTAAGGCTCGATAAATACTTAATATAATCGCGCGCCATTTTTGATTCTTTCGTTGGCGTTCGCAGAGAGCACACGAGGACGTTATTTGCCGCTCAATTATTTGCTGAATTACAGTGCGTTTGATTCATTATCATAGGAGCTACGACATGATAATGTTTAACAGTGTGGCAAATAGATTCCTCGTCTGGTACTTCGGCAACGAAAGAACAAAAATGGCGAACGATACTACCTACCTAGACTTTATAGAGCCTTCACTTCCTAAGACGTAAGCAAAGAGGAGGAGTCACGCCGGAAATAACAGCGTCGCGACGTATAGTAATAGCACTTTGTGATCTGCAAGGGCTCTCCACCGCTGTGGAGTAACGGTTAGCACGTATGACCGTGAAACGAGCGGACTCGGGTTAAAATCTGGTTGGGAACTTCAGTTAAACCGTATCATGGTTGAAGGGGCTTTGGTTCACCGACGTTCTAATGTATGTAGTGGATTTAATCAACTCGACTTATGTTTAAATAGATTTTGTAATTTAAGTAAGATAATCTCCTTTCAATTGAGTACAAGTAGCACTGTTTGCAAAGTCTCATTCGCGACAAACCGTGTCCGGGTAATGTCACGGTTAATGACAGGTAAAATAAATTATTCTGTGTTTTTTTCGTTTTCCCATTTGTTTACAATAATTCATTACGCGGTGTAAAAAGTAACCAATTGAATTATACTATAAGCCACCCAAGGAAAAAAAATCTAATTTCAACATAGTACAATTTTTATTACTCCGCCGAAATACCGAACGTGATTGGCTCTACTATTAACAGTTCGCGAGTTAGCACGTGCATGCTGTACAGTCTGATTAGAGACAAGATATGTTACGTTAAGAATCGAGACTAGGTTCTTTAAATTTTTGTTTCTTACCTTGAGACTCTACCTCTGATTGAGGTTCTGGCTGATATGTACATCTATTATCAGGCCATGTGCCAGATATGTGCCAGAGGAAGAACAATTGTCTGTATACATCTGATGGTTGATTATAGGTATCCTACAAGGAAAACTCAGCTCGGTCTCCTCGCGGCGCGCATGCTATACCCCTCTTATCCCCCTGCAGTAGGCGTGAGAGCATGCTGGGAACGAGAGCATGCGTCATTTGCGCGAGACAGTCACGCCCGCTGGTTTCTGCGAACTGAGTTTTCCTTGTCGGATGCCTATAGTATATGTTACTAGTCAGCGATGTATGCAATGACGGGAGAAAGGAACTGACCACCCTACCCCGTTATCTCCTGGCTTATTTGCATCATGAGTGATGCCTTATTGGTGTCACTTATGAGGTTCAAACTTGTCTTTGGACAGTTGACTAAACAACAACCTTCACTACTAATGATCTTTTAATAGAAAAAGTAGCATCTTCTGTGGACCTCTGGAAAAAGAACTAAGAAATAGACTAGTGACTAGTGAAGTGCTTTGTGTGGAGTGTGGCATTGTATGGGACAGAAACATGGACATTATGACGAATGAAGAAAAACGACTACAAGCATTTGAAATATGAATATGGAAAAGAATGGAGCGTGTGAAATGGAGAGACAGAATAGAAAATGAAGCTGTGCTAGAAAGAGTGGATGAAGAAAGAATAATGCTGTAACTGATCAGGAAGAGGAAAAGAAACTAGCTGGATCACTGGCTAAGAAGAAACTATCTACTGAATGATGCACTGGAAGGAATGGTGAACGGAACAAACGTTCGGGGCAGAAGAAGATATCAGATGATACACAACATTAGGTGCTTGAATCGCTTCCAAGATGTTAAGTCCATTGAAACCATGTCCATATGACTTATGTCCTCTAATATTTTTGTCCACTTTCATTTATGTCCACATTTTATGTGCGTCCATTGTTTTGGGTCCATGACTGTTATGTCTACTTTTATTTAAGTCCACTTTCATTTATGTCCACCTTTATTTAAGTCCACTTTCATGTCAATTCATTTTGTACCACTGGAAGATGTTCAGGCTGTTTTTGATAGTCCTATAGATAATATTGAGCCTGACGTAATAGATTTAGCATTGTACAGCTGTCAAAAGAAAAAGTGGCCGCTCTCCTGAAACAAAGTTCCATTCGGGTATCTTCGCTACAATTCGGAGACAGGCGATGTTACATGTTGTTGGACCACGTTGCCTGATATCTACAGTTATAATTGAAGTATTCTGCGTGTTATTCGATAGCATAATGGTAGCGTTCAGGCCTCTTATTCATGAGGTCCTGCGTTCGACTACGACCTCGTGCTTTTTATGTTCTTTTTTTGTTCTGTTTTTGAGAGAGACAAACTATACATAATGGCTCCTTTCTCTTTTACGATTATTTTAGTAATTAACATCAGGTTCATTAATATATTATGCCATGACTTTATCATTATGATATTGTGGCTGCAAATGGAAAGAAAAAAGATTTTATTCTCAATAAAAATATCTTTCGTGGCATAAACAAAACAAATTTACTGGCGTCGGCCTTAAAACATTCAAACAATTAAGCGTTCGAAAAAACAAAACAAAACAAAACAAAACAAAAAGCCACAATTCAATATTTAGTCTATCTTCCTCTTATCTCCATCTTGCAGTCGAGTGGGCTAGTCTTTGCAAATAGCGACTGTTCTTAGACACGATATTCCAGGCATTCTGAACACACATACATAAGTGTTCTTTCCATGGGCAGGTCTTTTATTGCAAACCCAGCAATCTCCAATCTTTCCTCTTAGTCTCCGCATATTATATTATTATTTTCAACCAGAGACCCAACCAATTCCTTTTTCTCTTTCTAATCAGTTTCAGCATCATTCTTTCTTTGCTCACTTTTTCAAACACAATTTTATTTCTTATTCTGTCTGTCCACTTCACATGCACCGTTTTTCTCCACATCCACATTTCAAATGCTTCAATTCGTTTCTCTTCATTTCGTCGTAATGTCCATGTTCCTTCCCCATACAATGCCACACTCCACACAAAGCACTTCACTAGTCTCTTCCTTAGTTCTTTTTCCAGAGGTCCGCAGAAGATCCTTCTTCTTCTATTAAAAGCTTCCTTTGTTCATGTTTGCAGTTTTTCTTGGGAAGGATAGGCCTAAATGCGGTAACATCCCGTTGCTTTCCGCACACCACTATCTCTTTCGCATCTCATTAAATTCCAGGGGGCCCAAGCGTGGAGATGAGGAGAGTGGATTTGACTAATTGGGCACTCCGGACTTCATCGAAAGTAACGGCAAGGGTTAAATATTAATTCTATCAGGATGTTTGACCCGAGCAGAGACCGGGAAATCTCAATTAGCCTTTGTCCCCCGCATCCTGGACTAGCTTCTACGAATCATCAGAAAATCTTAGAGTGTGATTGGGACAATTTTTCCGAAAATGTTTCCACACTTTTGCCTTCGTAGCTCAGCGGACGAACGTCGGAATTTAGATGTCAACGTCTCAGGTTCAATTCCTCGTTACTCCTTTTCATTTTATTGTGGTTCAAGATAGTATAACGTAATAATACAAAAAGAAAAACTAATAGCAATATTATGCAACTGGATTTTTCCAAACCTAATATTAACTTTATGTTATTTATATCGCTAAAGAACGATTACAATATAAATAACTTGAATATTATTTATACAGTATCACTAAAGGACGATAACAGAATATAAATGATAAATATCGGTTTGTTTAATTAATATAAGATATTATGTAATACGTATTTAATTATCTAAATAAAATAACCTATTTACAAAGAAAGATGGTTATTTGTGTTATAATAATTACTTACATAAAATACAGATTATTTATATTGCGAAAGAACAATAACAATATAAATAACTTGAATATTATTTTATAATGCTAATGAAGGAAAACAGAATATAAATGATAACTTGAATATTATTTATACCGCTAAAGAACGATAACAATATAAAAAACGTGAATATTATTCATATCGGAATTTCACAGATTTATTACAGATGTATTTAAGAAATTGTAGAAGAATAGTAATTAGTAACAGTGTCCTATTTATTCTTCTTGGAGCCAAATTTGTAACTTTTAAAAGTGTGGTTACTATGTTGAAGTGTATGTGTTGTAACGGATGCTTGATTTGTTATGTATGAGAGTCAGTTATGGGATGCTTGATGTCGTCGCAATGTCGTAATTATAGTTTGATTGTGTTTGTGTGACTTTTGTGTATTAATTTATGATGTATGGTACGGAAAGCTGCATATTTGTGTTATAGAAGTGTTACGTATGTGTGTTGTTAATGTTTTTGTATGTTTCAAATTGATAACTGATATTTGTTTTGCAATCGCAATGCCTAA